>NW_012118376.1:2641636-2687498 GCF_000951035.1 Colobus angolensis palliatus
CGCGCTCGGTAGGCAGTGCAGCTGGTCCATACCGGAGGCCGGCGGCCGCTGGGCGCCCTGGTGGTGTCGGTGCCCGGCGCCTTAGCCCCGCACAGAGGGCACCGACTGGCGCACCCTGCACCCCACTCCCCAGGCCTCGTGCCCACGTGAAGGCTCTGGTTGCTCCGTGGGACTCTGGCCGCTAGCCTGAGCCTCCGCGCCGCGCCTTCACTTTCCAGACGCGTTCCCGGGTCGGCGGGTGTCTGGGTCCTAGCGCCCCTCCCGGGGTGTGGAGCCCAGACTTTGAGCCCGCTGAGCTACTCCGCTCCGGGCAACACCTTCCCGGCCCCTCAAGGGAAGTCCAGTCTCACTGGAGCTGCCAAACCTGGAGCCTTTCTGGGGACTCAGGATTTGGATTCCCAACGCCCCCTCTACAGGTCTCCATTTTCCTCTCGTTGGGCCTTTACCCCCAAGAAAATGCTGAAAGATCAGATTTGGCTGCATCCCTCAACTCACAATCATATACACTATAATTTTAAAGAGACTTTCAAGTTAGAGATATTGGGGGGGGGTGTGTATGTGTGTGTGTGTATATATATCACATCATATATAAGAAAGACAGTTTTTCCTCCAGGTAAAAGAATGAATATGAAAATAACATCTCCTGGGCGCGGTGGCTCAGGCCTGTAATCCTCACACTTTGAAAGGCCAAGGCGGGAGGATCTTGAGGCCAGGAATTCCAGACCAGCCTGAGCAACATAAGGAGAAGAAAACCTTGAAAAAAATCTATTAGGGGCTGAAATTATCCCTCAGCCTTAATTGTAGGGACAATTTACAAACATGAGTCAAACACGGATCAAACCAAAGGTGCAGCTAAGCTTCTAGAGCTGCCCCCCACCCAGCTCCCCTCCAATCTGTGTAGGTAGCTGGTATCACTAAATGTCCAAGCAGATACTATGAAGCTTTCATACACTTTCAGGAAGTAATACATTGTACCTAATTAAATGCCTCAGCCTTAAACGGTCCTGGCATCTTGCTTGAGGCCATTATCACGCCTGGCCCATACCTGGCTCCTCTGGGGTGGAGAGATTCCGAACAAAGGCCTCCAAAGCATTTGCAAAGCCTTTTCCTTCTCAGCTGCCCACAGTGCTGAGTTAGCCCAGCCAAAACCAAGACCAACAACAATCTGTTCCTGCTGACTTTCTCATCCAGAGAGAAAGTCTCATTAGATGAGATTTCTAATGGCAGAAAAGAAAATCAAGTCATTTTTAGAACTAAAACAAGAGGAAAAATTATTATTTTTAACATTAGCCATAAAAGCCTACAAAAAGGCAGGAATTCAGTATGAACATGGCCTTCACCACCTTCTTCTAGGAGCCCAAGCATTTTTTCACAAAAGCATTCCTCCATGTGTGGACAAACTTTAAGATGACTCCCAATGATCCCCATCGCCTGGTGTCCATGCCCTTGTGTTGTCCCCTCCCCTTGAGTGTGGGTGGAACTTGTGACTTGACTTGCTGCCCACCTATGGAACATGGCAAAGGAGACCAAATGTCACTTCATAGATTAGGTTATACAGTTTTGCTAGCAGAGGCTTTCTCTTGCTGGCTTTGATAAAGCATGCAGACATATTGGGGAGGCCCACCTGGCAGGGAACTGAGGGTGCCTTTGTTCAAGGGTCCTGGGTCCAACAAACTGAAAGGAGGTAAATTCTGCTAACAATCAGGAGAGCCTGAAAGTGAACCCTTCCCTAACTGAGCCTTGAGATGCAACTGCAGCTCCGGCTGAGATATTGATTGCTGCTTTCAGAGTAATCCTAAAACAGAGGAGCTAGTAAAGACATGCCCAGGCTCTGACCCACAGAAACTGTGAAATAATGAATAAGTGTTGTTGTAAACCACTGAATTTGTACTTTGTTATGTAGCAATAGCAAACGAATATACTTTGTCCTTCCACAGAAAGAAAAGTGAGGCAAAGGGGGTTAGGTAGAAGGGCCAAGGTGATTTAAATTAATGGCATGATCTATCATTCTTTCACGTCATAGTATTTTTAGGCCTGGGAAGACAAGGAAAAGCAGAACAGCAAAGAAATCAGAAAGTAAAGCATCAAGTGCAGGTTGAGATTTGTGGAAGGTAAAGCAAGGCAAAAGAAAAACTTTAATAAAGTCTGATGCAAAAACAACCCAACAGGTTAAAGGACAGTTTGAAAAACTCAGGGTACACTGGCCCAGGTTAAAAATAAATGTTTTCTGAAAGAAAAATAAGTAAGTTAAAAGGAAAACAAAAAAGAGAAAAACAACAACAAAGAGATGATGAGGAAGGATAAAGGCACCAAATCCTCTGAATTCCTCTTCTCACTATCTATAAAAGAAAAAGGAAAGCCATACTATTCACTCCCGAGAGAGTGAGGATTTTCCAGAAGAGCCAGTTAAGAAGTACTAGGAGGATGTCTGCTTACGGTACATGTCTGTGGCAACTGGGAGTTTGTCTATTTTTTCCCGAGATATTGCATAAAAATTGACAGTATCTTAAAACCACTAGCCTGAGTTCTGATGGTTTGCATATACAGTAGTCCCCACTTATCCACAGTTTAAGTTTCTGCAATTCAGTGACCCATAGTCAACAGTGGTCCAAAAAGATTACATGGAAAAATTCCAGAATAAACCATTGATAAGTGGTAAATTGCATGCCATTCTGATAACATCTAGAGGTGTCCTGCTTCCATCCTGCCCAGAATATAAATCATCCCTTTGTCCAGTGTCTCCATGCTATATCCCCTACCTCCACCACATCCCTGTGAGTCACTCAGTAGACACTTTGACTATCAGTTTTCCTGTTGTGGTATTCCAGTGCTGGTGTTCAAGGCACCCTTATTTTATTTAATAATGGCCCCAAAGTGCAAGAGCAGTGATGTTGGCCCTTCTATATACCAAAGAGAAGCTGTAATGCACTTCCTTTAAGTGAAAAGGTAAAAGTTCTTGACTTAATAAGGCAAGAAAAAAAAATTGTATGTTGAGGTCGCTAAGACCTACAGTACGCTAAGATATTTTGAGAGCTAGAGACCACATTCACATAACTTTTATTACAGTCTATTGTTATAATTGTTTTATTTTGTTATTTGTTATATTGTCAATCTCTTACTGTGCCTAATTTACAAATTAAACTTTATCATAGGTATGTACGTATAGCAAATAACATAGTGTATACAGGGTTCAGTACTATCTGTGGTTCCAGGCAGCCACTGGAAGTCCTGGAACATATCCCTTGTGAATAAGGGGGAGATACCGTATTTGTTAGGTTTTAAGTGTGTTTGGACGCCTCATGTTTAAACATGGTTTTTTTCCTCCACTCCTGCTATCATATAGCGAAACAGAGCCCAACACTTAACCCGCTGGATGTTTATCACCTACCATGCACCTTGAAGGGACTATGGAGTGGTAGAAGATTTTAAAAGAGGAAACAAGAAGGGAGAGAGAAAGAGGAAGAAGAAAGAAAAAGAAGGGACAGGAGGAAGAAAGAGAAGGAAAGGGAACTGAAGCAAAGGGAAGGAAGGAAAGAAGGAAAAGAGAAAAGAAACCAAAGGCACAGAATTCCAAGTCTAGCTGGGGGTGAGGCTGGGGTATCTAAAATTGCATACTCTGCTCTCATGATCCCCATGGCCTCCTGGACAACTCCAAGTGTGAGTTCCATCAATATCACACAATGAAAGCTTCTGAACCATAAAGCATCATCTCCCTACCAAATCTGATTCCTAGTGGTTCATGCTACTAACAACTCTCCAAATTCAAATCATGGCCATCTGTTCTTCTCCCTTGTTCTCCATATCAACCAGCCACCACTTCCATTACTGTGTCACTGCTCTCTGTCCGTCCCTTTGCACCCCTACCGCCAGGAGGGAAACAGGCTCAGTGTGGGCCCCTGTCCTCTCCCTCTGGACCAACCCAGGCGAGTAGGTAGTAGCCAACATGACATCATCCAACTGAGATGTGCCAAAGAATCCACCCTCCTCCTGCTCATGCCCATGAATATCTCCTCCACCCACATTTGACAGGGCTTGAAATGTCCTTAAAATGTTTTTTTTAATTGCTTCAGCATTGCTCTATCCTTAAGTTTAAAAACTGTAAATGTTTCTATTTTGCAGTAACTCTTTGTGCCTCTAAAACCTTCATAAGACTCTGTTGATCACTCTCTTCTTCCTACACTGCTTCCTTGGGAAGGGTAGACAGTTCTGCGGTGATGGTAAAGGGCAGCAAAACCAACTTCACCCTGTTCACAGCTTTGCCTATGGTGCTGCATGTCTAGTTATTTGGAATACGAGTGGGAGTGAGGTGGCTTTCACGTGACTGATGGCTAGTTGGTTTCTGGTCACCCTGGATGTGCAGTGGAATCTACCTGCTTCCAATGTATAACTCAACAAGCAAAGATATGGGAAAAGAAGAAAATAGTGTTCTAAGAGGAAACAAATAGAAGCCCAACCATTCAGGACTGCAAGATCAGCAGTTATCTACTGATAACCCCATTCTGGTTTCACTGATGAGGTTAAAACAAATGGGATGCACCATTTAGGTTCTCTTGAACAGGTTTTCAGTTTTTCTTCTTCAAAGATTGAAGATGTTGATGACGCTAACAAGCTAACATATATAGGTATGTGTGTATCTATATATATAGATACACACACATTTATATACATGCATATATATAAATCGGTGGTGAGGTATTTTATCACAGAGTCAAATTTATGCAATCATATATTCATTCATTGACTCAACAAATATTTTTGAGCAACTACTATAGGCCAAGAATTATTTTAGGTGCTGAGGATAGATCTGTAAGATAAATTTGTAAGATGAATCCACACTTGTCATGATGCTTACATTCTAGTGGAGGAAGAGAGACAATTAACAAGAAAAGAAAATGATCATTGTATCATGATCTGAAGATAATAAAACAACTTACTG
Source organism: Colobus angolensis palliatus (assembly GCF_000951035.1). NCBI lineage: Eukaryota > Metazoa > Chordata > Mammalia > Primates > Cercopithecidae > Colobus > Colobus angolensis. Next base: position 2,646,573 of record NW_012118376.1, read on the forward strand.
TAATAGAGAGAAGCTGAGGTAGAGTCCACTTTAGTTTGGAAAGCCAGAGAAGGCTTCCCTGGGAGGGGACATTTAAAGTGGCACATGAATTATCCCAAAGGAGCTGGAAATGCAAATATCTGGGGAGAATAGGATTCTAGGGAAAGGAATTGCAAATGCAAAATCCTTAAGGCAGGAAAAAGCTTGGTGAGTTCGAGGAAGCGACAAGAGTCCAGGCCAGGGAGGGGGCCTTGGGAGAATTTTAAGCAGAGAAGAAACACAACATAATTTGCTTTTTGAAAATCTCTCTGGTCCCTGTGTGGAGAATCAATTCTAGGGATGAAGGGTGGAAGCTGCTAGGGCAGGAAGGTGTCAGAGCCATCCACATGAGAGATGGGGGTTACTAGGGAGAAGGCAGTGGAGACGGATAGAAAGGGTCAGGTTCAGGATGCATGAATCTTGAATTCAAGGTTGACAGGACCTGTGATGGGTTGGATGTGGGGAGTGGAGTAAGGAGAAAGAAAAAACAAGATAACCCCTAGGTTTTTGACCTGAGCTGATGGGTGGGCAGTAGCACCATTCTCCGAGACATGGGACAGGATCAGAAAAAGAATGGGTGGGAAATCAAGAGTTCTGCTTTGGCCTTGTGAAATAAGAATCTCTATTAGAGTGAAGATGTCAAAGAGGCAGCTGGATCTACGTGTCTGAGCTCAGTAGACAGGTCAGGGCTAGAGCCATAAATTTGGGAGTCATTAGTGTATAGATGCTACTGTGAGCTGTAGGGCTGGATGAGGTCACCTAAGGTGGTAGGGAGCAGGGGTGCCATCAGAAAGGAGAAGAGAGTGGAGAACCATACTTTGGGCCTGCCAACTCTTCAAGGTCATGCAGCAGAGGAGATACCAGCAGAGCCCAGAGAGCTGAGGCCCATGCGATAGGAGGAAAACCTGCTCAGTGAGAATGAAGCTGTTTCAATGACTTGTTCACTGATATGAAGAGCTAGAAAATGGAGAGCTCCTGAAAGATTTGACACAAGGAACAGACATGGAGATGTGTGCAGTATAAATAAAAACCTGGTGGTTGAGGGAAGCACATAGTGAAGACCAGTGGAGGAGAGAGAGATAATAACAATAATAATCCAGAAAGAGCTGATGAGAGCAGTGGCTTTGGGGATGGAAAAAAAAGGAAAGAATAGGAAAGGCATTCAGGGATACGGTAGGACTTGGTAAGGGATCATATACATGAATGTGAGTGGGTGACTCAGTGGCTGTGAGTGGGGATGCCGCTACCTCCCATAAAAACAGAGACAGGGTGGGCAAGAACAAACACTGATGGGGAGAAGTTTTGAGTGTGTTGACACCCAGGAAGGATACCTAATAGGTAAGAAGAAACACAGGTCTACAAGTGAAGGGAAGTATTTGGGTGACAGTTAAAAATTCATACAGCATCAATATATAGGTAAGAGAGGAAGCTCTGAGAAGGAGACCTACAGACCAAGCTTCAAAACAGACTACTGACCTTCAAGGGCTAAACAGAGAGTAGGACAAAGGAGACGTAAGCAGATGGCAGGAAGGTAAGAGAATCAGCTCGCAGGCCGGTGGTTGGTCCCAGCATAACTTCTTCCAGGCCAAGGACAGAGTGTGCTAATAGTAAAGAAATTCATAAAAAGTGAAAAAGCCTTAAAGACTGCAAAATGGAGAGTTATTCCCTAACAGAAGTAATGTTCTCATAGAAAATAAAGTGCACGCCGCGCACCCTACCCCCACAAACACACATACACTTAACTCTGCTACACTTTCTAGAGCTAGAAGCGTTTTTCTTACTTTTGAAAAATGAGATGGGGGGAGAAAGGGAATAAATTAAAAAGCACTTCAATTTCCCAAATGTAACTAACAGTTAAAATGTATTTTCAGCAAATTTTCACAACTCTAGTAGGCTTTACATTAAAAAAGAGGGCAATATGGATAAATTAGGAAATATTTGCCCTTCCATCTTCACTCACCTGCTATTCTCTATCTTCCCCTCTGTTTCTTCTCCCCAAATTGCTTTTTCCTCCCATTACTAGTCATAATACTCAAGTTAAATACATGAATATCCTAATTAACAAAACCTCTGAGAATGAAGCAATTATGTAACAAAATTGCCAATATTTAAAAATCAGCCAACAACCACCTTCATAAGTCAGATGAATCAGTGTTAATACAGACCATGCAGATCAGTAACTTTCTGAGATCTTGTACCCAACAGTTGCTAGAGGCCAAAAAAACCAGACAAGCACAAATAAACCTCCTCACATACTTTCCATTTGTTTGCAAAGAGTTGAAGATAAATAGTACTAATCCTCCAAAATATTCTGCAGTCAGATTTGTCTACAGGATCTCCAGCCTCTATTCCTGTACCTGTTGTCTCCTCCTTCCAACCCAGACACCCACTTTTGCTCTCCTGACCTCTTGTTCTCTTTCTCTGCCGAAAACTCTGGAGGAAGGAGCATACCCTCCGTGTGTTCACTGACTGGCTGATGGGACCACCTCTACATGCATTCACTGATTAGCTGATGAGACTCTACCCTACATATGTATTTATTGGCTGGGTTATGGCACTCTGGTGTAACATGCATCCAAATCAAAGAAATGTGCATTACAAACCATTTGCTTACATACTTTTGGGTGATGATGGTGGAGGGGTGAATGGCTGGTGGAGGGATGGAAGCCAGAAACAAGTAAAGAAGTGGGAAAGTCCTTCCATGCTCAACTTACCTACTCCGACACCCACTGCCTGTCCCAGGTTTCCTGTTGCTCCCACAGCAGCCTGTGCTCCCCGCAGTCAGCACTGGTACTGGTATTTCCTAATGTCTTATCTTTAGTTCCGACCAGACTAAGCTCCTTGAGGGCTGAGCCTGTTTATGTCTTATTTCTGAATTTCCAAACACAAAATCAACACTCAACAAATTTTCACTGGATAAATAAATGGATGAATTAGTTGAGGTTGGGATGTATTACAATGTTGTTCTTTTAAGTGACTAGTTATGATTGACGGATAGACTATCCTTTATCTCTCCATCACCATCAGATGTTCTTTGTTCCCTGAGAAGTGCTAGAAGCTTTGGTGTAAAAGTTACTAGAAGCAGAATAACAAACACCGTCACTGTCTGCTTCTCCTAGGTCCAAGAACGTTAGCTCCTTACCCTAACTTTGCCTTCTCCTGTCCCAAGACTCCCAATTGCATATTTTATGTTGTTTGGTGCTCTTGATGTTTCATCAGTCAAGTTATTCAGACAAATTTTTATTATGGGTCTACTAAGGTTCAGACTCAGTGCTGGCCAGTGAGGAGTCAACAATGAACAAACCCAGTCCAGTCCCTGGGTTCGCCAAGCTTGCAATCTAGTTGAGTTATTATTTTGTGAATTTTCTCAGTCAGAGGCTCCTTCACCATCCATGCATTCATCTATCTATCCAATCAATTCCCTTTCTTTTTTTAATAAATAAATTGCTGAGAACAAGTTGGGTGTTTAGAACATACTTGTCAAACGAAGGCTGACTGTAGTTTGGGTTGTTTTGGCATTATAGAAATATTAAAGCTAGAAAGGATTCTGCTGGATAGGCTCTGTCTGCCCCTCCAGATCACCTCCATCCTTCCTCCCCTCGTCCTGTGCCCTAGGAGTCTGACTTGTGGGGAATTCATCAGTGGGTCCCTGGCCCTCTGGCTTCCAGTCAGTCAGGTTCAGTCAATGAAAGGCACGAGCACAGGATGGCAAGCAGGGGCTGGAGCTGCATCTCTCCATGGCAACCCAGAAGTCTTTCCAAGTTCCAATGTTGTCTTCATCCCCTGCCCCATTACCACCTGCCTAGGGAGTGGAAACGGCTTCCTGGGTCTCACAAGTCCACAGACACTGCACCATTTTTTAACCCTGCCCACACCTGTGTAAATAAGCCCTCACCTGTTTCCTGAAGGGACTTGGACACAAAACCCATCTCTTGTAACCTCCAGATGTGGAATCATAAATTCCTGAAGAAAAGGGTCAACTTCCAATCTGTGGCTTTAGAGCCACATTGTGATTTTACTACTCCCAGCATACACAGACTGATATTTTTTAAAATTTTCCTATGGGCTGGACAGAATTATGCCAGGATTAAGGTCAAGCCTGAGGTGCCAACTGAAACAAGTGTACAAGGAACCAAGTGACAAATGCTTGGCATTTCAAATTCCAAGAAGCCACAGCCAGTGGAATGAAGTTCAAACTATGCTGTGAGACTGACATCTATCTATTTCAGTTCTTTGCCCAAGTCATACCCCTAAACAGGACAAAGTGCCATTTCCAAGTGACCTCAAGTTTCCCACCTGTTTTGTTCACAAACTTCCATCTGCCTGGAATACCTCCCCAACGCTTGTTTCTGTTAAGTCCAATCCCTTTCCACGCTACAAGGCCTATGCAAATGAATTCTCCTTCATAAATGACCAAGCTTTCTCCCATTATTTCAATCAGAAAATAGCTTTTTTTCCTCTAGATACTTGGAGCATTTTGTTTGTACTCACCCATATCATATACTCCTGATTTGTGTTAGAATTATTTGTGTTCAGGTATTTTTCTCACTCCCAAGCTTTGAAGAGTCCTGAAGTCAAGACAACGTCTTACATCTTTTTGTTTACCCTGATGGACTATTACAGTGCTTCAAAAACTGAAATTCCTAACTAAATGTTTGTTGACTGACTAAATGAATGAATGAATTAGCAACCAAAGTTATTTTTTCTTGGGACAGTGATATAATTTCTTCTGAGTCTCAGAAGACCAAACCATATTTCACATATTTATCTAGAAATAGCAAATTCGTAAAAGCAAATGGCACTATATTTGAGGAGAAATATTTTCAGATTGTTTCCATATGTGTTTCTATATATATCAGCTTATGCAATATTTTAAATCAAATTTAACACCATGTGGCCATGTATCTCCTAGAAACTCATAACGACGATTTAGTTCAGAGCTTAAAACAATAACAAGAAAGTTCTTAAAGGAGATGTGTTCATTTATCCTCAGTCCTGCTTATTCTCTAGAAGTTTCCTTTCCAGGCTTGGCTCAGATGTCACTTTCTATCTGTGACCTTCTCTGACATCCCCAGGCAGAACTGCTCCCTCTCCCGAGTTTTTCTTGCCCTCTATATAGATTTTTGTTGTGGCTTTTATCCCACTGCTCTGTGGTTAATTATGTGTCAAGCTCCCAGTGAGACCATCAGCTCCTTAAGAAAAGGGACCCAGTCTTGTTCACTTTTGTCTTCCCAAACTTAACATTGTACCTGGCACAGAGTAAGCACTCAATAAATGCAGTCTGAAAGGAATGGATCTAATGCCAATTGTGCACTCTGGCTCCAAAAACCTAATCCATGCTTCCTTTGGTTTAAAAACCAAAGGTATGGGTATGATGGAGGAAAACACATACATGCCCAAAACTGCTCTTAGGAAGTGGCATCCAGATTTCTTAGCTATAGCCATCTACTCAACAGGACCCCAGTTCAGGTCTCAGGGGTGACCTCCACATTAACCCTTTTTGCTTGCAGGTACAGGATAGCACCTCAGTACCAATTCAGGAACATGTCTTCATATAGCTAAAATAGGGAACTTGAGATAGAGCCGTGTTTCAAGTCAGGGAGGAGAGAAAACTACAGTGCACTGAGCATTTACTCTGCGCTCAGCCCTTTGCCTACCTAATCACTTTCAGCACTCACACTATCCACAGGGTTGGCACAGTTTGAATATCCCATGCTGCAGCAGCACACCTCCGGGGCTCAGTGGAACTATTCTTCTTAGACACACTACAACTGGAGGTGGCTTCGTTGGAGTGATTTTCAGGATGGAGATGAGGGTCAGGTGTATCTTTCAGATTACCTGAAGCCACACAGCTGCCAATCCGCTGTCTTCCAGACACGCAGATCTTTCCATTCCCTGAAGCCACCAAACTCCTTCTCAGCTCGGGTATTTGCACATGCTGCTGCTGCTGCCTACTCTGACCTCCTCTCCTACTCTCTTTCCATGGCTACTTCCTATTTGCCCTTTAGGCCAGTAGTTCTCAAAGTGTGGCCTTCAAATAGCAGCCTCAGTGTCACCTGGCACTTGGAAACACAAATTTTTGGGGTCCACCTCAGACGCTGGGCGTGAGCCCTTGAAACTTGTGTTTTAACAAATCTCCAGGTGATTATGATGTACATGAAAATGTGAGAAGCACCGCTCTAGGCTTTATGTGTACCTCCACAGAGGGGCTTCCTAGCCCCCATCTCTCGAAGCTGAACTATGTTATTATGCTGTCTTATCTTACCAATAAAACACAGGTCTGACTGTGTTGGTGCTACGGGAAACCCTTTGTTTACAAAAGCAAGCAAAAAAAACAAACACAACCACCAAGGTAAATGTAGTGAAAACTCACTGACACCCATGTCTAAATATCCTGGAAGATTTCAAGTGACAGGAGCTGGCATTGTGCCAACTCTCAGGGTGTAGCTGTCCTTGTGTTTCTTGGATTTTTTGAATCTCCAGACTCTGTCGGCTTTACTAACTTGGAAGGCCCGAGGCCTCTCTTATCAGACCTCTGCATCAGAATCCTGAACAACAAACGTCTTCTGAACTAAGTACAAGGAAGTCAAGATTTCTCTGGAGTTAGAGGCTGAAAAACATGATTGCAAACCTGGTGAAAAGAGGCCCTACTGAAATCATGGCAGGTCTGCAGGGGCCAGGTGGAGCTTCCATTTCAGAGTGGGAGGAGGGACCCACGTTAGAAAGGCTGTGTCTGGACCTGAAGCCATGGGGAGTAATGGAGGGAGGCTGTTGATGGAGCTGAGGCCACTAGTCTGCCAGCAGAGGAAGGAGCTGTGGTAAAGCCCACTCTGTCACTTGCTGAACACACACATCATTCTCTTCCCCATCACAGGCACATCCCTAAAGGCTGCTTCTGCAGAAGGGATATGACTTGCCTTCACCCCAGCATCCCTGACTTGCCATTTCATCCAGATCCAGCTCTGTTCCTGAATCTGCCCTGTCTCAGAGGGGCAGGAGGAGTGGGGTCCCACCAGGGCACAAGTGGCAGAGCGGCCCCTGCACAGGCAGTTCTGGGTCAGGGAGCTGGAACCACGCTCCTGGTGCCAGAGCCCAGTTTCATCCCCAGACGGCAGCCGGGGCTCTGTGCCAGGGCTGCCGTGCAGCCTCGCTGCTCCCTGGCCTCCCTCCAGCCCCCGTGCCAGGAAGGAACAGCCTGACACAAGTGAAGAGCGGGCAACTGGATTCTTCCAGCTCTGACTTCTCGGGCTGCCACGCCCTGTCGGAGTGTTACTCCTTTGCCCTGTTCCACAGTTAATTTAGTAATTCAAGGGAAGAGGGGCAGGATGAAGATAGATATAGACTCTTATATCATCCCTGTCTTCAAATTTAAAATACTGTTTTCCAGGCTCAGGCACAAAATTACTTGTCTTCACTTGGTTCCCAACAGAGGAAAAAATACAATGGAAAATTAGATCCTGTGTCACAGTGTCATGGGTATAAATAAAATGAAAGGCTAGCTTGACGTCAGCAGTGAGGATTCTCACATTCCACTTCACTTCCTCATCATCAAACATTTGGCTCATGTTACCCCCTTGTGTGGTGGAAGCCAACTAGTGTAAATGGGTGGGGGCTCTGTGCTGTGGGGACTGTGTTTCTCCCTCAAGACGCCCCGGGAGTCCTGGGCACACAGTTCCACAGGGTGGGCCTCACTCCCTGGGCTGGGTGTTTTCTGGGTTTGAGGTGACATTCCTAGCAGATGTCACAATCCATTCTACTCATCCCCCCAATTTCCCCAGGTCTCTATTTTTCCACTCAAATTTTCCTGCTCAGGAGCAACCAGCCTGTCTTTTCACCAGACTTCCTGAACATACACTGAGGGGACATTTCTCTTCCTGGAGAGGAGAAAGGAGGATGCAGGAGGGAGGAGCCGCATGCCCCCTCGCACAGGAAGGGGCAGGTGTGGAAAGACTCCACCGTGCCCTCAGCATCGATGTGCCCTGGAAAGTGCTGTGCACATTGGCCAGGGTGTGTTGATTCATATTCTATATACAATCTAAATTTGGAACTATTTAAACAAATCCTGTGGTAAATAATTTTGTAATGCAAACACTCCCCAACAGGTTCTTTTTTTTGTAAATCTAGCTATTCCTCTATTGGGTTTTTCTCAAAATGTTAAGCACCCCTGTGCCCCAAAGCCAAAAATAGACATGGTCTGGTGTACAACCCAATGCATCTTTATCATTAAGAGGCATCTGACTTCAAAGAATGCTGAAGAGTGTTGACAAGCAGGGCCACACTTATGAATACACCAATAACTGTTAATGCAATACAGGAATTAGAGCCTGCCATTACCTGGTTTAATGTCTTGGCGCTTAGAGCCATGTCACTGGATCTAGGAGAGTTGTGGAGTCTCTTCCCAATTCACATGCAGCCAGGCAAACTTTCAGATGTTAAATCTTTGTTTTGAAATCACTACATCCAACAAATATTTGTGAGCCCTACTTTGTGCTAGGGACCAATGTGGTGCTGGGTATACAGGAATGGAGATGATCAACTTCTGTGGCCAACTCCAGTCCAGATAGGGAAGGATGTGATAGTAGTGTAGGGAAGAGAGTGGTCTTTGGGGTCCAGTAGATAAGTTTAATACAGTTCTGTCTCTTCCTGGCTGTTTGACTTTGGGCTTGTTACTCAGCCTCTCTGTGTGACAAAGTTGCCTACCTGAGAGGTTTGCGAGCTTAGTGTGGGATAACCAACAAAAGGTGCTTCGCAGGGTGCCTGGGCCCTGACAAGTCCTGGTAAGTGCTCAGCAGCGCAGCCTCTTTTCCTGCCCTCTTCTCCAGAGTTGCATCTGCTGCCTAGAAAAATATATAAAAATAGAAAGAAAATGACTGTTGCATATACACACAAGGGAGTGTTCATTCTCTCATCCTACCCTACACACACTTGCACACGTGCACATGCTTTTAGCCTGGCCTTAGATAGGCATGATTATTCCAGGCCAGAGATCACAATGTTATTTTTAGAACAAAATTTCTAACTCTGCTTCCACTCAAGGAGAAGTATATTGGGCTGTAAATGGATCGAAATGACATTTCGTCATTTTCCTCTGTGTGTGTACTCACTGGGACAGGATTTAGTAATGCCTAGACCTCAGGCCCTTCTCATTTTGTATCTCATTATGGTACTGAAAATGACCCGGTGGCCTGAATTCTGGGAGACCTATTTTAGAAGATGTGTTTGTATGACCACAGAAGGTTGTTTTGTTGTTGTTGTTGTTGTTGTTGTTTTTTAATCTTTATCAAAAGAATCTCATGAAGAAATGTTGTTCTCCAAGAACTGTGCCAGGACTGGCCCAGGGCACAATTGTGAAGTGCAGAGAGTTTCCTTCCATCATTTCTTCTGCTTCTCCTCCACCTAAGCACTGAACATCCAAATGCCACAGCTGGCTTCCAGAACCTTCTATGATAATGTCTTATCTATTCTGATATAATTCAAGCTCTTATCTTTTTTTTTTTTTTGGAGGCAGTCTCACTCACGATCTCAGCTCACTGCAACCTCTGCCTCCCAGGTTCACGATTCTCCTGCCTCAGCCTCCCAGGTAGCTGGGATTACAGGCATGCACCACCACACCTGGCTAAGTTTTATATTTTTAGTAGAGATGGGGTTTTGCCATGTTGGCCAGGCTGGTCTTGAACTCCTGGCCTCAAGTGATCCAGCTGCCTTGGCCTCTCAAAGCTGGGATTACAGGCATGATCCACCACGCCTGGCTAAGTTCTTATCTTTCTTATACCTCAAAACTCACCCTTCCTATAATCCTTCCAATATCTATCTGCAAGATGGATATGGTTTAGCCCATGAGTACAGTGGAATTTTTATGCCAGTAGGGAGAAGTTTTTTGTTTTTTGTTTTTGTTTTGTTGTTGTTGTTGCAGTTGTTGGTTAGAGAAGCCCTATTTTCTGTCTTAGACCTATTTTAGGGCACTTATCGTGCCAGGGAGAGGATGAAATAGGCAGGAGCCTTATACGTCCATAGAGGTTAGATGTTCCACCCACACACACAGCACTTTCTTCTTTTCCTTTGGACCCAGTGCTATGCTCAAGCAGGCCTGTACTGGTTCATGAGAGCTGAGTGTGAAAATTTCAGGAATTTTTCAAAATGGTTGTTAGACACTGTCATTTTTAAAAATTATAGAGGCAAGTAATTAATTATATTGAAAACAAAAGTAATCAATACTTAAACCCCATCACTGCCTAATTATTTTATTATACTTTCTCTTATCAGTGCACTTGAAGAGATTCGTCTCTGAGATTTGTATGGTGGGACTATTGTATATGGTGTGTGACTGCACATCTCTTTCCAACTCCATGTCTGGTGACATCACGCTGGTAGCTTGAATTCAGACATGGTGGGAGCATTTACACCAGAGAACTTGGCTAACACTATAAATCAGGGCTTTATTTACTACCCTTTCTCCCACCAAGCCAGTTAAACGTGTATCAGTATACCACTATTTTGACCTGTTGTGGGCCCAGGAGCCTGGCTTGTAGTCAGTTACGAGTGCCAATATCGAACTTCATGAATGTGGAGAGAGAAATGCAGAACTTCCCCAAAGCTCTGCCTGTGTCTTTCCAGAGCCACTTTGCCTGGGTAATTTCTGACCCCCACAAGTCACTCCTGCTGCATCCCTTCCCCACCACAAAGATACAAGCTCCCCCTCCAACACACACATATACAAACGCTTCGTAGACAACACCCTCTGTTCCAGGTGAATCCTGTTAACTCCAATGCAAGTCTGGGAAATCTGAGAGTCTTCCAGAGTCGGGGACGGGTTCTAAAGCAGGGCAAATGGGTTGTTTTGGATATGAAGCTAGTGTGCATACCTTCTCTTATCACCATTTGGTCCTATAAGGTGAGAGAAGAGTGGTTCTGTAGCTCTTGACAGACACATGCTGAATGAGTTGAGTAAAGGACTGAGCAAGCAGAAGTAAACCTCTAGCTTTGACCTCTGCTTTTGAAAACACTTGGCTTTTTTTTTCTTCTGAAGAGTGACTGGGTCAAAAGGTATAATCCTTAAAAGAATTCTTAGTGTTTTATATTTTATAAAACGTCATCACATTTATTATCACCTGCAATTTTTAGAATAACACCAAGAGATAGGTACAACACACACATTACTATCCCCATGATGAATGAAAGGAGCCCCCAGTTCAGAAGCTACCTAATCTACCACTGCCCACTTGGCTAGTTTGTACAGGAGCTGGGATAAGTTCCACAATGCCAATTGGTTTTTAAATATGCCATGCCTTACAAGGGCAGGAAGCATGCGATGCCAATTATTTTAACCTCAAGTCAACCAAGTCAGCCCCTGTGCTATTCACTCCCTCTTCTTCCTCCAAGGACTCTCACATTAGCTTGGCACTTGATTCCATAGCATTGAGCTATTTAGAATTTCATCCTGGTCATGTGCACCATTTATTTACCAGGAAGTAAGATTAGAGGTTGGCCTTCAATGTCCTTAACAGGGACAGCAGAGTACAAAGAAGAAGACAACAAGGCCATGGGGTCACAAGGCCACATTTAACTGATCAGTGGGGAAAGCTAGAAGCAGTGAAGAAACTCTGCTTGTAAGGAATATGGAGTTCTTAAACTGTGACTCTACATACCATCAACTCCTAAACATGTTTTATGAGACTTTACTTTGTTAATTTCTAACTAAAACACTGGATGACATGAAGCCTTACTAATTTGCTGGCCAATTGGGCAGAGACTATGAAAAGGGGAAGGAGAGTGGCCAGCTTTTGCAAAACAGCTGCCGACCCAGTCCTTGGGCCAGACCCAAAGAACTGGGGAAAAGAAACTCCTTATTATATCCCTGTAATGAGGGTTTTGGTTTTATAAGCTGTGATGGGAAAAATTTGTACCAAACTGTTCATAGTGGTTATCTGATGGGAAATGAAGATTTTTTTAAAGTCCTACTATCACCAAAGGATTTTCAGTAGATAACCACCTTTTTTCAGTCTTCATTATACTTTCAGAAGTACAATAATAACATCTTAAATTTATAAAGCATGTCAACCTTTGCAAAGTGTTCTTGTCTATTACTTCAACTGAATCATGTGAACACCACATATAAGAATCCTACCCTTAAATAAATGAAAGCAAAATCTTCTGACAGACAAAAGAAATGTGGAGGGAGACATTACTCGGAGAGGGCAGGGATTACCATGCAAGCCATTTCTCCAACTCCCTCTCATCCTGTATTGCTGTGTTCCCCAAAGGTTCTCATAATTTTATTTCTGACCCTCATTTCTATCACAAAATTGAGTTCAGAAGGTACTGTTTGTTCTTTCTTTTGGTGTTTATATGCCTGCCTCATGGGTAAAATCAATGGCAAATGGCTACTTTGAGAAATAAGACACAAATCATTTTAATGTCGCTTTCCCAAGAGTAAGATTAGTGCTCCCTTTTAACCTGTCTTCTATATTTGAAGGGAAGTATATTTAGTCTTTAAGTCTGGTTAAAGCAAATATGGGAACCAATTGTTTGTTCAAATAAGTCAATTACTACTAAGAACTATTGTGAATAGTTAATAATTCTTTGGGGACCACCTACAGACTTGTACCCTGGGAAAGGCAATTTACAAATTGGATCTCTGTGATTTGCAAAAGTGGTTCATTTTCTCTCTGCCCATTGGTAAATCAGGGCCACTGATTATTAGATTGTAATGGGCTAGCTTGCCATTAGCTTTAATACCACTATTTCTGCATTCTCTCACTAAGTTAACATGATTTCAATATTAAAATGAAGAATACTCTCATTAATGCAAACATAACATCAAGATTATTTGGTCAAAAATCAACTGGTTGTATATGTGCAGGTCTATTTTGTTCCATTTACCTATATGTCTATTTTTTCCCTAGTACTACATTTATTTAATTACTATAGCTTTATTCTAAGTCTTGAAATCAGTATGAGTGTTCCAACTCTGTTCTTCTTTTTCAATTTCTTTTTTCTAGCAATTCTAGGTGCTTTTTACTTCAATATAAATTTTAAAGTCAGTTTATCAATTTCTACAAAATAGCCTGAAAGGGTTTCAATTGGGATTGGTCAAATCTACAGATGAACTTAGGGGAAATGGATATCTTATCAATATTAAATTCAATACATGGACATGATTTATTCTTCCATTGATGTATATATTTCAATTTCTCTCAGTAGCATTTTATAAATTTTCAGTGTATAAGCCTTAGGTATATTTTATTTAAATTTATCCCTAAGTAGCTTAGATTTTTAATGATATAAATAATCATTTAAAAATTTTTATTTTCCAATTTTTTGTTGCTGATACATAGAAAAACAATTGATTCTTGTACATTGGCCTTGTATCTTCCAACCTTGCTAAATTTACTTATTAGTTCCAGGAGAGTTTATTTATTTATTTTTAGGGAATGTACTACATACATGATTATATTTTCCAAAGATAAAAATACCTTGAAATTAAAAAAAAAAATGTTTAAACAAGATCAAAACATTTGAAAGAATACCTAACAAAAGAAGATCTAAAAATACCCAATAAGCACATAAAAAGATGTTTAACAACATTAGTCATCGGGGAAGACAAATTAAACTGACAAGAAAATACCAAAAAAAAGTCCACTAGAATGGCTAATATTAAACATACTATAGTATGAAATGTTGATAGAGCTTTGGAGCAATTGAAATGCTCATCAATGTTGGTGGGAGAACAAAACGATACCATTTGTTTTAAGAATTTGCCAGTGTCTTATAAAATTATATATATGCTTAGGTATATATGTATACATACATATTTATGCATGACCTAGCAATTCTGCTTCTAGATATTTACCCAAGAGAAATGAAAACGTATGTCCACAAAAGGATTTGTACTCAGAAGTCCATATCAGCCTTACTCATGAAACCAAAACTGAAAAACCTCCTGTTCATCAATAGGGGAATCGATAATCAAATTGTGGGATAGTCATACAATGGAAGACTATACAACAATAAAAAAGAACAAACTACTGATATAACAGCATGGATGAGCCTCAAAAATATGCTTTGTGGAAAAGCATGTATTATATTATTTCATTTATATGAAATTCAAGAATAGGAAAAAAGTAACCTAAAGCTATGGAAATTAGATTCATATAAAATGGCACAGAGAACTTTTGGAGGTGACAGAAATATTCTATATCTTGCTTATGGTCATGGTAATGTTGTTATACATTTATCAAAACTCACTGAATTATATACTTTAAATGGATGCATTTTGTTTTATGTAAATTATATAAATCACACTGCAATTACATTGAAAAAATTCATAATAAACATCCAAAGAAAATGACAAACTGAGATTTGCAACATATAAGGCAGATAACTTTGTAATATGCAAAGAACTCTTAACAAACAATAGGGCTAATATCCAGAATCTACAAAGAACTTAAACAAATTTACAAGAAAAAAACAACCCCATCAAAAAGTGGGCAAAGGATATGAACAGACACTTCTCAAAAGAAGACATTTATGCAGCCAACAGACACATGAAAAAATGCTTTGTATCCTCCAATCTTGCTAAATTTACTTATTAGTTCCAAGAGAGTTTATTTGTTTATTTTTAGGGAAATACAAATCAAAACCACAATGAGATACCATCTCATACCAGTTAGAATGGTGATCACTAAAAAGTCAGGAAACAACAGGTGCTGGAGAGGATGTGGAGAAATAGAAACACTTTTCCACTGTTGGTGGGACTGTAAACTGGTTCAATCATTGTGGGAGATAGTGTGGCGATTCCTCAAGGATCTAGAACTAGAAATACCATTTGACCCAGCCATCCCATTACTGGGTATATACCCAAAGGATTATAAATCATGCTGCTATAAAGACACATGTACATGTATGTTTATTGTGGCACTATTCACAATAGCAAAGACTTGGAACCAACCCAAGTGTCCATCAATGATAGACTGGATTAAGAAAATGTGGCACATATACACCATGGAATACAATGCAGCCATAAACAAGGAAGAGTTCATGTCCTTTGTAGGGACATGGATAGTCAGCAAAGTATCACAGGGACAAAAAACCAAACACTGCATGTTCTCACTCATAGGTGGGAATTGAACAATGAGAACACTTGGACACAGGAAGGGGAACATCACACACTGGGGCCTGTCATGGGGTGGGGGAGGGGGAAGGGATAGCATTAGAGATACACCTAATGTAAATGATGAGTTAATGGGTGCAACACACCAACATGGCACATGTATACATATGTAACAAACCTGCACGTTGTGCACATGTACCCTAGAACTTAAAGTATAATAAAAAAATAAAATAAATAAATAAAAATAAAAAACAATAAAAGGCCAGGCATGGTGGCTCATGTGTATAATCCTAGCATTCTGGGTGGCTGAGGTGGTAGGATCACTTGAGACTAGAAGTTTGAGATCAGCCTGGGCAACATAGGGAGTCCCCAGTCTCTATTTAAAAATAAGAAAAATATCCAGGCATGGGGGTCAACTTCTGTAGTCCCAGCTACTTGGGAGGCTGAGGTGGGTGGATCCCTTGAGCCCAGGAGGCTGAGGCTGCAGTGAGCCATAATCACACCACTGCACTCAGCCTGGGCAACAGAGCGAGATACTGTCTCAAAACTAAACTAAACTAAATCAAAAAGAAAAAGATGTACATACTAATAAATAATTGCAAAACACCGAAAGGAGTAATTCATAAAACAAGAAATATAAAAAGACAATAAATATGAAAAAGACTCCAACTCTTTAGAAATCAAGGAAATACAAATTAGTATACGATAATATACAGTTGACCCTTGAACAGCACGGGTTTGGACTGTGCAGTTCCACTTATACGTGGATTTTCTTCAACCAAACACAGATTGAAAATACAGTATTCATGGGATGCAAAACCTAAGAGCCAACTTTTCCTGTCTGTGGGTTCTGCAGGGTCGACTGTGGGACTTGAGTACATGCAGATTTTGGTACAGCAGGGATCTTGGAACCAATCCCCATGCATGTTGAGAGATTACTGTAATTTATTATTTATCAAATTGATTATTTTTTTAAACATAAACACCTGGGCTTGGTGTTTTGGGAAGGCAGAGAGTAAAAAGCGCTTTCAGCTCTTTAGTAGTAATGTAAATTGGTACAATATTCTTGGAAGAAAACATGTCAGTACATACGCAAACTCCTTTTGTTTTAACAGGATGCCTAGATGTAGGGGCTAGGGGTGGGCATGCCTGCATTCCCTCTTCAAATCACCTCTGGTGCAAAGATCCATAGGTTTATGCCTCTGTTACGAGTCTGTGTTCCAGAAAGCAAAATATAACCTTAACTTTAAATGTAACCATTATGTGTTTCTGTCCTAGGAAGTAAAATTTAATCTTAATCAGGGTAAACCAGTCTAGCACTGAGAAGACCCCAAATCTCCAAAGCAACCAACTATCAACTGAGAGTCTCTGGATATGTACCCTTTAAAAGACCAGAGGAGATCAACCCTTCATATCTTAGGCAAGGCTCCAGGCTAAATCCTGAACAACTGCAATGCATTAGCCAGTGTGAGCTCACAAGGGGCCCTGCCATTGTTAAGTGGTGCTCTCCTGCAGCTCAAGACTAGCACGGCTGGAGAGCAGGTGCTACCTGTATTAGTCAAGGTTCTCTTAGAGGGGCAGAACTAACAGGATATATACAAATGCACCAATCCCCAACCCAAATATATATATGAAGGGGAGTTGATTACATATTAACTTACATGATCACAAGGTCCCATAATAAGCTGTCTGTAAGCTAATGAGCAAGGAGAGCCAGTGCGAGTCCCAAAACTGAAGAACTTGGAGTCCAGTGTTCAAAGGCAGGAAGCATACAGCATGGGAGAAAGATGTAGGCTGGGAGGCTAGGCCTGTCTCTCCTTTTCACGTTTTTCTGCCTGCTTTATATCTGCTGGCAGCTGATTAGATTGTGCTCACCAGATTAAGGGTGGATCTACCTTCCCCCAGCCCACTGACTCAAATTGTAATCTCTTTTGGCAACACCCTCATAGACACACCCAGATACTTGTATCCTTCAATCCAATTAAGTTGACACTCCAGTATTAACCATCACACTACCTATTCACCAGGCTTGGCTCAATCGCTATGGCCAGGAGGATGGAGTAGTCTGATTGGCCAGCTGGTTTATATCCTTGCCCCTGTGGTGGAGGGTGACATATTCAATCAAGTCCCATTTAGACCACATACAGTAGGGCAGGAGTCCCCACAAGGGAAGGAATGATGGATATACTTAAAAGATACAGATGTTACCATAGGGGGCAAGTAGGTATTCTCTTACCAGCATGCTCAGGCTCCCTGACTCCCTCCTGGAGTCACCGGGCCATTTCCCTGTGTTACTTAAGGAGTACACCATCAAGCAAATACACCTGATGTTGAATCTCATGTGTTGCTTGTCATTCTATTATCCCCAAGAACTGGAAGAGATGGTCCCTCTTTCTCAGGTGTAGTGGGATCTGTCTTTCCTGCTGTGGGATCACACCTGATGTGTGAGAAGAAAGACTGGGGACAGGTCACACCCAAAGAAAAACCTGGAGTCCTGGAAGGAGCCTATTTCAACCTAGGAATGTGCATGTGTGAAATGAGTCGGCTACAGGTGGTTGTGTAAAGTTGGTAGAAGGTGTTCCACCCACAGGCCGCCCACCCAGGCTCCATTCACAGGCACTCAGAGCTCCAGAATCAACCAGATGTCCTTCTCCAGTTTATACAAATCTCTCCCTTCTTTAATTTCCTGCTGCAACTTGCAATGGCCTGCTAGTGACCTCCCAGCTGGTCTTGCATTGTTTTAGAAGAATTCAGCATGTCTCCTTAACTAGCAGGAAAGCCACAGATTAAATCCTACCTACTTCCTTAAGCCTCCCTTGATTACCCCAGCCTAGGATGATCTCTCTTTCCTCTTATCCCTACTGTTTATACTGGCAGTCATCATTCTGCTTTGTGGCAGCTTTTCGCTTGTTGAATTGAATCACTACATATTTTTAGCATCAAAGTTAATTCTTTGTGCATTCACACTTTCTCTCCCCACACGTTATCTTCCATTTCTTTATATCCCCAGCTACATACAGCACCCAGTACCAGGCAATCTAGCCTAGTGGCTCAGAACCTGGGCTTGAGAGTCGTACACCTGGGTATGAGTTGCATAACCACTTACTAGCTGCATAACCCAGGACAAGTTATCAGCCTCCATCTGTCTTCTTTGTCTATTAAATGAGGATGAAAGTAGCCCCTTCACTGGGCGGTTGCAAGGATGGAGATAAATGAGTGGGAAGTGTCCCACACAGTGACAGCTATGAGTATGTAAGTGTCTATAAATACCTGCTGATTGAATGGCTCTGATAGAGGAGGGGCAGTCAGTAACTAGAGAGAGGGATGCTCTAGAGCAGGGCTGGGAAGCCAGAGCACCCGTGTTGAGGACCCCATGCTGTCCTAAACAGGGAGGCAGAAACCTGGCGACTTTGGGCAACAGACTCCATGGGACAGGTCAGAGTTCTGGTTAAGGGAAAGAAATGTGGGGAACTGAGGTTTCATAACACAAATTAAGTTATTAGAATGTTACTAATTCATTCAGCAAGCATTTATTGAGCACCTATTTTATGCCAGGAAAATAAGATATTTTCTCCTTGGATACAGTTAAGAGAATAATAGCAAGAGTGTGTCCCCTGTCCACATCTATCCATCACGCCTCTATGTGCATATATAGTTTGAGCCTCATGACTTCTAGCCTGAATCGTTGTGATTGTCTCTTAAGTAGTCTTCACAGCCACTCTCATGTTTTCTTTGTTAATCTATACAGAGCAGAGCTGGCCAAATGAGTTTTCTAAAATACCTGAATAATGTATTTCCTTTCTAATCTTTTAGTGGCTCTCCACTGCTGGGATGTCTGCCCCTTCTGGGTCCCCACGCTCCAGTGTTTCACACTTCCAAGTATATTTCAGACACAATCTTCCTGTGTCTTAACCTAGCAAATATCTTTTTATTCTTTAAAAACCAGTTCAACTATGAGTTACCCTGAGAAGCCTTTCATATCCATCAGAGCCACCCACTGTATTTAAATACAGTGAATTTAATGCAAGGGATTGATTTTCCAGAGGATGGAAACATGGAGTCACCAACCAGGAGACAGTGAGACAGTTTTTTAGCACCAGTAAGAAACTGTTACCACCCACAGGCTGGAGGAGCAACTGAAGGAAGTCACCAGAGCTCAGAAGCCATGATCACTCTGCTGAAGCTGGACCCCAGTGGACCTGTCTAGTGGGAAATGGACTCATGGGAGAGACCATATGCTTTTAAGATTTTGAAGATGCCACTCAAGGCAGAGGAAGGGGAGAGCTATCCTGACTTTCCCCTTCTCCCATCCTCCAGCCTGTCCCAGCACCTCCCACTGGCTGAAACAGCCAGAAGCCAGCTGACACTGAACCTGAAGGGGTTGCTACACCCCATCCCTTACCTCCCCACCCCATTCCTTCCTCCCCCAACTCCCCAGAAAGTGGGTGAACAGAGGAAGAGTGAGGGGCGGAGCTCCTTCCTTTCCTGCCTCTCCTACGGTGATAGCCACCCTCTCCTCTCTCTTCTTTGCTCTCACTGTGATCCTGTTTTCTAGATAGCACTGATTCCACTGGGCTGTGATCTCTCTGTTTATAAGCCTGTTCCTTACTAGATTGTGGAGTTCCACAGGGTAAGACAATGGCTTTATTCATCTTGGCATCCTCAGCTCCGGGCATAACTCACAGTACGTAATAGGCATTTAATTGTCTGTGGGTATCTATTGAAAGGAAATTCCTGGGGTCACCTCCAGCTAGCTCTCCTTCTCCATCTCCTTTTTCAATCTACCTACCTTGACAGTCTGAACCTTCCTCAGCACTGAAGAAGAAACAAGGAGCTTGGGGTTCATCCACCTCTCTGAGTCTGCAATCTAGGGCCTTATATTTAAATTCTCTCAACAACAAATCACAACAGTTAATTACACTCAGAGCACCATCAACCTATCAACCTTCTACCTTCCCAGAGCTACATGAAAATTATCCATGGAAATTCCCCTGAATCTCAAAATACCTTCCCTCTACCACCCAAGAAGTTTCTGGGCCACCTCTCTCTGCTGTTAATCAGTGTGTGCTCAGGGTAAACAAACTAATTTTAAAATCAGCTTAAGCAAAACATAATTAGGAAGATAAATTAGCTGCCCCCCAAACTGCATAATGAATGCCCAAGCAGAAATTATTTTTATTATCCACCATTTTTTATTATCTATGTAACATTTTCCCTTCCGTCATTACAGATGATACTTGGCTGACAGCAGAGAGAAATAATACAGGACTTAACTTCCGGCCTTGATAATCTATCTATACAACAATTACCAGAGGAAAAAAACCTGGCTTTTGTTTTTCTTATCTTGAATTTATAACACCAGCCTAGTGGTATAGCAAGAAGGTACAGAGAAAAATACCCCTGTTACCAGAGTCAGACAGCCAGGGTTCAACTCTTGGTTCTGATTTATTGCTATACCATCAGCAGCAAGTTAGGTAACCTCTGAGAAATCAGTTTCTCCACATGTAAAATGAAAATGATGACAGTACCTACCTCAGTGATGATGAGAGTCAACATGCTTACTCCATAGTTCTAACCGCTTCGCACGAATTCATTACTTTCATCTTTACCACAACATCAGGAAATACACACTATTATTCTTTGCACATAAGGAAACAGACAGAGAGAGATTAAGTAACTTGCTCAAAGGGATATTGTGAAAATTGGGTGTAGTAACTGATCTTTATAGAAACGAGTCTTTTAACAAAGCTCCCTGGTCAAGAGGCCTGGATCCTTCACTCCTAGCTCTGCATTCACTGCTCTCTGTTTTAGTATCCCCCTGTGTGAAATGCCAGACAACAGCAGCTGTCAATCAGTGGCCTATGGGGTGGACCTGCCTGCAGCTACATTGTGTTGCATTGCATAGTGTTTACATTTTAAAAAATGGTTGCAGTGTTAAAAATCAGATTTCCCTCTATTTCTCCCTTTCTCATTTTTCTCTCTTTCCACACATATTCGTGGGTGAATATTGTGGGCACAGACAGAGAGAAGAGAGAAAAAGAGAGAGAAGGAGGAGGGAGAGAGAGGAGGAGGGAGAGAGAGGGAGGGAGATTTCAAGCTTTTCTTGAAAACAGGCCCATCTGGCCACATGGGCTCTTATTCCCACGGGCAACATTGAGCCAAGGCCACCTCCTTTTATAAGAGACAAATATGCCCCAATTTGCCATAGTCCCCATTTCTCACACTTGTGCAGTCATTTAAGTCTGTGACATCCAGACTTAATGATCACTAAGGTCTCTCTCCCTGCCGCCACTAACAGTCCATGATTCTTTGACAACTTAACAGAGTTTTCCAAAGGAAGAATCCACTGCAGGGCACCATAGATTTTTACTAAATGTTTCTGTCACATAGGGTGACCAGTTCATCCCAGTTTAACTGGGACTTTCCCCTTTTCAGATGCACAGTCCTGTTAGTTGACCTATGTGTCACGTCACAAGGTCACCTCTAAGGTGGCCCCTCCCATCTGGAAGATGATGATGCTATACTGCATCCTAGTAGTCCTGAGTCTCACTGGGCAACTCCTGTGGTACAAGGATGGCATGCCTACTATCCCCACCCCACAGTACATATGCAAGGGATTTGGGCAGGCCAAATGGAGAGGACCTTAACCTGGTTCCCAGTTCCATAACCGATTCTCCTGGTGGGGCTCTGCATGATCTTAGGTAGATCACTCAGGCTCTGGCCTCTCTGCCTTGCCATTCATTCATGCAACAAATATTTATTAAATGTCTTCCCTGTGCCAAGCACCATTCTAGGCACTGAGGATACAGCAGTGAATGAGCAAGAACAAGGTATGTACCCTTAGAGAACCCACATCTAGAAAAGGAAAGACAGGAAAACAAGATAATAATATCTGATAGCATTTCAGATAGTGATAATCCCATAAAGAAACCATCAACCATATGAGAAATGCAGTCAATGTGGCTACAGGGCCATCAGCAATTTGGGTGAGAGGCAAGAAGTACCAGAAATGAGTCAGAATTTCACTTGGCCTCCTATTTTGAACAATATGAAATTCTTCAGGTTTTGTAACTCAAGGGGTATATGTAACAATTCAATTTTTCAATTATGAAATGTTTCTTCCTCAGTGAAAAAAAGCTTTATGGCTACAATCCATATCAATATCAAATGTGGTTCCTACACAGATGGGTTGGAAATTTATCAAGTCAAATCCACCCAAACAATAGCACAAGGATTGAGAAAAGAGAGAGGCCAAGCTTATTAGCAAATCGGACAACTTTTTTTTAAAAGTACAGCTGGGCCGGGCACGGTGGCTCATGCCTGTAATCCCAACACTTTGGGAGGCTGAGGCGGGTGGATCACTTGAGGTCAGGAGTTCAAGACCAGCCTGGCCAACATGGTGAAACCCCGTCTCTACTAAAAACACAAAAATTAGCCAGGCATCGTGGCAGGCGCCTGTAATCCCAGCTACTCCAGAGGCTGAGGCAGGAGAATCACTTGAATCTGGGAGGTGGAGGTTGCAGTGAGCTGAGATCGCGCCACTGCACTTCAGCCTGGGTGACAGAATGAGACTCCATCTCAAAAAAGAAAAAAAAGGTACAGCTGGGGTCAGGGGCCCACGTGCTAAAGCCACAAGCAGAAAAGTAAATAAGTAAGTAAATTGTCCAATACCTACCCCCAGCCCTCCCCCTAGAATCTGTGTACTGCTTCAGTGAAGGAAGTGACCATGTTATAACAAACTAAGTAAAAGACACTATTACAGTATGGCATTCATTCATTGCACAGATAGGTATTGAGCACTTGCTGTGTGCCAAGATTGTTATCACACATAATGAAAGAAGGGGATACTTGGGAAGTTCAGCATATTTGTCTATATTTAAAATCACCCTTTTTTTAAATTATAAAACAATAAATTGCATTTTATAATTCTTAAGCTTAAAAGGTCACAAAAGCCCTCCTTTAAGCCAGGGTTTCTCCACCTTGGCACATTGACATTTGGGGTGAGTAATGCTTTGCCATGAGGGGCTGTCCTATGCTTTGTAGGATGCTCAGCAGCATCCCTGGCCTCCACTCACAAGATGCCCATAGCACCACCTCCCTTATTCCCTTTCCAAGTCATTACCATGAAAAACCCCTCCAAGTGTTGCAAATATCCCCTAGGAGGGGAATCACCTCTGGTTGAGAACTGTTAACTTTAATCAATTCATTTTCTCTCACAATTGGGAGTCAGACATGTAGGCACTTGGAAAGGCTCCCTTCTTCCTCCATGCAAATAAGCAGGAGATTCTCTCCTGGAAGAGTCCTTACATTCCCCTTCCCATCCTCAATGCTAAGACTCAGCCATCTCAAGAAAAGCAGTGCTCTCCCAGGGCTGGCTGCGGAGGTGAGGGTGAGGGCAGTGTTGGGTGGGCAGGCTCAGCCTCTGTGAAGGGGATCAATGAGCGTCTGGAGCTCACGTGGTATGTGTGTCACGCTGCCCATCCAGGCCATGCCCCAGACCTCCATTCCTCCAAATGAGCTTTGTTAACAATGCTGGAGAAAAAGCTGCTTCTGTGTGGGGCTTACACACCCACATGTAAGTCCAACAGTCTGTGGCTTCTCTAAGCCAAGTGGATTAAAACTGCTCTGTCCTTCTTAAGTATTGTGGCAAGTGAGTCTCCAAAGCTGGGTGCAGGAGATGCCTGCCTGGCCACTCCCTGCCATAAGGACTTTACAAAGAGTCCATCGTACACAGTGTAATCTAAGATAGAGTCAATGCACCCTGCTGGGCTGCTTACCCCCAGCTTTGGCCGGTTGCATAGAAGTAAATATTTTCAGTTGATAAAAAAATGCCATTGTGAACTCAAGTCAGGCAGAGCATTTTTAGATACCTAGAACCTGGGTCCTGGCTGCCTGGAACAAAAAGAAAATTTGTGTTGTGAGTTATCACTTAGTGACTCAGGTTCAGTTGTCCCCAGTCATAGAAAAGAGAGGTCAAGAGGATCCAAATTCCAACTGTATTCATTCATTTGATAAATATCCATAGAGTACCTATTGTATACCCAGCATTGGGCTCTACCCCGGGGAGAACTTAGCTTTAGACGGACTCTTTCAGGGTTCACACATTCAGAAGCTTCCAGAGCCTGATAGTAACCTAAAAGCGGGGGTTGGGGAGGGGAGCGGTGCTTATGCCCATCTGAAGGGGCCCTCTCCTCAGCTTCAGCGGCCTGTTACCATATGGTCTTCAAGCCCAGTTTTATCAGATCTTCTGAATTTTCAAGAGAAACTAGAAAACAGAATTTTTATGTGAAATATTTTAAGCATGGGCTGAAATTTTAAAAGAAAAACAAAACAAACTGCCCTGCATGGATAACACCAAACCAGTCCCCAAACCAGTCCCCAAGCCTTCAAATGATAACTTTTGCCTTAGAGACAGTGGGCAGTGGTGGTGAAGTGAGGTGTCTGGAAGGAGTGAGAAGGGTATCTTTTCTTCCCCTTGCTTGCTTCATGATCTTAGGCACGTTATCTAACCTCTCCGTGCCTTATGTTCCTCAAGTATAAAATGAGTGTGATAAAGCACATTGTAGATTTAAATAAAAGAATATGTGCACACGCCTAATCCATAATAACTCAATACATGTGAGCTATGATTTTTGCTAGCCATCAGGTCCACTCTTCCAGGAACCTCTTTTTATAACATTCTTGACTGTTGAACATTCAACCACCGCTTGTGCACCTCCTGAGACAGGAAGCTCATGGCTTCTTAGGGAATGCTAGTTGTATAAAAATCCCTGAGTCTCAATAGCTTAATCTAAAATACATTTATTGATTGCCCATGCCCCAGTTCACTGTGGTCAGTAGTGCTCAGTTCCACCCCATGCCTGGTGGATCCATACCCTCTCTCTGCTGGCTCTGCCATCCCCCAGGACCTTCCCAGAATCCTCTGCTGGGTTCACTGCTTTCAGCTAGCTGAGAGGGGGAGAGACAAAGAGACAGAATGAATGAATCAGGAGCATCACATATCACATCTGCACATTCCCATTTGCCAGAACCCTGTTACACGACCCCAGTCTACTTATAAAGGAGGCTAGGACATGAAGTGTTCCTATGTGTCCAGAAATAGAACAGAGAAAACAGCATTGATGAACATCTAGACAATCTCTGCCACACACTGCATTCATATAAACACAATCCTAAGGATTTAGAATGTCTACCTGCTGGTCTCTGTTTCGCCCTTCAAAGCAACACACACAGCAGCATTGACATGTGCAGCAGCAACACACACAGACACACATTAGGCAGACAGGTTTGGATTTGAATCCTAGTTCCAATACTTGCTAGCTTTAGACCTTGGCAAATTCCTTAATCATCTGTGCCTCAGTTTTCTCATTTGAAAAATAAGGGTAGTTCTAATTGCCTCCCTGGGTTGTTGTAAGGATGGAATAAACACACTGCATAGTAGCGAGTGTGTAACCTGGAAGGTGCTCAGTTAATACCAGTGTCTCCTCTGGACCTCTTCTACCTGATTGCTTTGCAGGTATTTAAAGATGACTATTATTATTTCCATAAGTTTTCTCTTTTTCTAGGTTTCTCAGCGATTTTCACTGTTTTTGTATTACATTATTGCAGGTCCTCTCACTCTCCTAATGGCTGTTTCAAGGATGTACCCCAGTTTGTCCCTTGACAAACTGCCTTAGTTTGGGTTTCTCTATAAGACCTTGAGACAAGGACTTGGGTACAGATCATTTAGAGGGAAGTAGTCTTAGGAAACAGAAGTGAAGGAAAAGAGGAAGGGAGAAAAGTTAATAAATGAGTGGGTTACAATTGTATGCAGCTGGGATTCAGTCCCATTGGGAACTCTGAGAAACCATGTTGCAAGCATCTTAGATTGTCACATATGCTATGTCCTGCAGGATGGGGGAACTGGGGCATTAATCCATGAAATCCTGTTCCCATCAACTGAGGGCTTCTATCAACTAAGGAGTATTATTAACTGCCTTGAGAATATGGGTTGGGTCTACATATAGCTCAGCAGGCTTTCCTGACCTCCAGAAAGTAAAACAGGAAGACACTGTGATGTGAGCTTATATGGACACTGGTAAAGTGCAAGGCAAGGTTCACCACAGCTACCCTGGAATCTAGTGGCTGAAGGATGTGGCTCAGTGCATCATAAGCTGTGCTACACGGCCTCTAGCAAGAGTGTCTGGAAGAATTTACCCCACGTGCTCATAAATATTGTGTCTGAATATAGGGATTATGGGAATAGTTACTTTATCTTTTTACTTTTTTTCATTTCCTCAAGGAAACTGTGATGGTCGGTAATAAGTACTGTGATCCAGGTGAGGGTTTGACCAATGCAGAACAGAAGACATAATAGCTCATTAAAAGCAGACTGAGAGTAAAGGAAGAATTGAAACTGCTTCTATTTGCAGATGGCATAATCCTGTGTATAGAAAACACCAAGGAATCTATACACAAATTATCTAGAACTAATCGAACAGTTTAGCAAAGCTGCAGGATCTAAGATCAGTATTTTAAAAACCTATTGTATTTCTATATTTTAGCAATGGCAAACCCAAAAAATACAATTTAAAAAAAAATTCCATTCAGAAAGCATCAAAGAGAATAAACAGGAATAAATATAATAAAAGTTTAAGATTTGCACACTAAAAATTATGAAACATTACTAAGAAAAAATAATGAAGATTCAAATAAATGGAGACATTCCCTATCCACGGATTGGAAGACTCAAGCTTGTCAAGATGGCAATTCCCCCCTCGAATAGATCTATAGATCCAACACAATTCCTATCAAAATCCCAGCAAGCATTTTTGTAAAACTTCACACACAGATCCTAAAATTTATATCAAAATGCAAAGTATAGCCAAAACTAATTTGAAAAATAAGAACAAAATTGTAAGACTTCTATCACCCAGTTTCAAAATTTACTACAAAGCCCCATGAATCAATACACTGTGATACTGATGTAAGCACAGACATATCCTCAGAGATGAATGGAGAACTGAGAGTTCAGATATAAACCCTTGCATTGATGGTCAATGGATTTTTGACAGAGGTGCCAAAAAAAATCAATGGGGAAAGGATAGTCTTTTCTCAGCAAGTGATCCTGGGACTGTTGCACATCCACATGTGCGAATATGAACTTAGGCCCTTCTCTCACATCATAGGCAAAAAATGAATTAAAAATGGATTACAGGACTACATATAAGAGTTAAAACTACAAAACTTCTGGAAGAAAATACCTTGGTAACTTTGAGTTGGGTAGAGTTCTTAGATATGACACAAAAATCACGACAGTTAAAGGAAGAAATAATACATTAGACTTCATCAAAATGAAACTTTTGCACTTCAAAAGATCATTAAGAAAAAAATGTTTAAAGACAAGCTCTAGGCTGAGAAAATATTGAAAAATCATAGACTTGATAAAGGACTTTTGTACAGAATAAAGAAAAAACTCTTACAACTGACTAATAAGAAAAACAAGTCAATTTTTAAATGGGCAAAAGATTTGAATAGCCATTTCACTATAGGAGGTCCATAAATGGCTAATAAGCATATGGAAAGATGCACAATATCATTAGTCATTACAGAGACAAATTAAAACCACGATATCACTACATTCCCACTAAAATAGTTACGATGTAAAAGAGAGACAACACCAAACGTTGGTGAGGATGTGGAAAAATGGAAACCCTCACACACTGTTGATAAGAATGGAAAATGGCCCGTTCATGTTAGAAAACAGTTTGACAGTTTCTTTAAAAGTTAAACATACATTTACCATACAATCTAGTGATTCCACTCATAGGAACCTACCCAAGAGAAAGAAAAGCATGTCCACACAAAACTGTACACAAATGTTTACAGCAACATTATTCATTACAGTCAAAATCAGGAAACAACCCAAATTTCCATTAACTGATGAATGAATAAGCACAATGTAATATGAGCAGATAAGAGAATACTCCATACAGCAGCCAGGGTGAACTTTTGAGATTACAAACTTGACCTGTGATATTAAGGTTAAAAGACAAATGAGACAATTGTAGCAAGTTTGTTAACAGTTTTAAAGTATTTGACAATATAAGTGTATATAATGTCTTGTCTTGGTACCTGTGTAAGTCATTTTGGAGCTGATACTCATTGTTGCTGATCTGCTGACTTGCTTCTTTGGTATGAAGCAGCATCTGAGCTTGCAATTTCTCTACTTCCCTGAATTCTCTTTGAGTTTTTCTGACTCCTAAGCCAGATGTGTGTGTTTAGCTCCATAATGAAGGACTCCAGCTTCTGTGGAGTCTGGCTCATATTCATGAGACAACAGTCTTTTTCTGATCTTCATTTCCTGCCTGTGGACTTCAGAGATTTGGCTAGGGTCAGATCTGCTCCCAAGCTCATGTGGCTTTTAGAGCATTCAGTTTCTTGCAGGTTGTCTGATTGAGGACCTCATTTTCTTGCTGTCAGTTGGAGGCTGCCTTCAGCTCCTATGCTATGTGGCCCTCTTCACATGGCCACTTGCTTTTTCAAAGTCAGCAAGTGAGAGAGAATCTTCTGAAAAGATGGATTAGAACATTTTTGTTTACTAATAAAAAATTGTATTTACTTAGAAGCATTCAGAATTCAGAATGTCAACAAAACAGCTGCAACTTTTTTGTGTGCAATTACAGAGTGGTATTCAGTTAAAAAAAACAATTATTTCATATAAGCTGCATCAGAGACAAGTGAAAATAAAAAATCTACCATCCTCATGTATACTAATTTGTGCTGTGCACCAAGAAGAACCTGCTTTAAATTTCCTTGCCAGTTTACAATCCCCATACTGTATCAGGCAAGGTTAGTGCCTATTGAAAATACATCAGGACAGTGCTATCTACAGCCACGTTCAGTAGCGTGTTAACTATACAAAAAAGACACTGCGCAGTTTAAAAACAAATGTTACACAGCCTTACATCTCAATGTCTTTCTTTAAAAGGAGTTGTAAACGGGGGTTTAAATGTTTTCTAGACAAGAAAAAAAAAACTGTGCTAGAACCAACTTACTCATTATCATCATCATCATCATCACTACCTTAATCTTTCTCTTCTTCCTCTTCTTGCTTTTTTCAGCCTTGACAACTCCATTTTTTGCTGCATCAGGCTTTCCTTTAGTTCAGTATGCAGCAATATCCTTTTCATATTTTTCCTTCAGGTTCACAGCCTTCTTTTCATAAGG
The DNA here is from genome assembly GCF_000951035.1 of Colobus angolensis palliatus. Classification (NCBI taxonomy): domain Eukaryota; kingdom Metazoa; phylum Chordata; class Mammalia; order Primates; family Cercopithecidae; genus Colobus; species Colobus angolensis. The sequence goes on from NW_012118376.1 coordinate 2,675,908, forward strand.
CTGCTTATCATCTGCGGCAGTGCCCTTCCACATCTCTCCCAATTTCTTTACAACTCACTAATGGATAGGCCAGGATGTTCTCCTTTGATTTTTGGGCAATATTCAGAACAGAACAAGAAAATGGCCAAAGAATGCCTCCTGGATGCGTTGGGATCCTTGAACTACTTTTTTGTCCTAAAGAGGATCTTTAGGAGGGATATAGGTTTTCGTTTGTCTTTCATAATGAGCCTTGTTCGCCTTTGCCATGTCTTCAAATTTCCCTTTCTCTTTAGCAGACATGGTCTTGCACCTCTCTGAGCACTTCCTAGAAAACTGAGAAGTTGAGTGAACCATCTGGGTGCTTCTTCTTATACGCCTCCTGACAAGTTTGCCAAATAATGCATATAACAACACTTTGCCTCTCAGGTTCCATGGATCTCTTTTGCCCATGTTTAGTCACTTTTCCTCAGTGAGGCACAGGGTTGTCCAGTGCCCACCTGGCTCTCACTTGCCCCCGTGCTCTCTCTATGCAGCTCAGTGTACTCAGAATCTTATATAATATAATCATGTAAACATAATCACATATATCTCATCATTTTTTGCCAAATTCTACTAGTTAGAAGCAAATCACAGGTTCCACCCACACTCATGGAGAGATCCCACAAGGGTGAAACCAGGAGGTGGGGATTGTGGGAGCTACCCTAGCATCTGTCCTCGGTTCACCCTTTTGGCCTCCAATGATTTGTGTCCCTCTCACATGCAAAATACATTTACTATTTCCCAAGGTCCCTGAAAACCTCATATCATTACAACATCTGCTTGAAGTCCAGCATCTCATCATTTAAATCAGGTCCAGGTATGCATGAGGCTCCTTGAGCATAGTTCCTCTCAATCTATAAAACTAAAGACAAATCATCTTGCTCCTAATGCACAATGAAGGAATGAATATAGTAAAATAGTTATTGACATTTCTAGTTAAAAAGAGAAGGAGAGGTGGGCAATGGAAGATAAAAAGGAGTTACAGTCCAAAGTAGTTTTAAAATCCAACCTAGCAAACTTCAGTCAGAATTCTTTGATTAGATTTCAAGGGCTGGGAATAATTCACCATAGCTCTTGGTTCCACCGTCTGAGTCATCTTTCCTTTTTTCATGAAAAGTAGCACATGTTTGCAGCTGAGTAGTTTTATCATTCTGCTTCCTGCCAGTAGAATTTTAGAGATCTAACAGCCTCCTTTCATTTTGTACTCTTTCTGTCCCTTTCAGTTTAAGTTGGCAGTGTTTTTGCTGAAATACTTTTCTTAAATACTTTGTGGGTCTCCAGTAAATTTCCCTTTACACAAAGGCCACATCCAAGGTTCTTTTGGACTTAGGCCCTCCTCTACCTTGAGTTTCTGCTGAGAAGGTTGAAAGATAACTCAATTAAGCTTCCAAAAGGTCCTATTATTTAAGAGGTTCTGTGAGATACACAATTAATCTCTGGAGAGGGCCCTTTGTATGACTGAATACTACTCTGATCCCTTAATCTTCCTGAGATTTTAACAAAAGCTTGTACAATCACTACTTAGCTTTTTCTCTAGGCCAGGACTTATCTTTATGCCACATGCTCAAAAGTAATTTCTTTATTTTAACATCTTTTGCCATCTGGAGAGACTGAGAATTTTCAGAATCATCAAGTCCTGATTCCTTTTTGTTTAACAGTTCTTCCCTCAATTTATCACTCTTCTCTTGTATTTTACTATAAGCACCAAGAAGAAACCAGGTGGTACCTTCAACACTTTGCTTGGAAATCTTTTTAGCTATATTTCATCACTTTGTGTATGTATCACTTTGTATATGTATCATAGTGATTATTCATTTGTGTGTTTCTGCTTTTAAGGCATTTGTAGCATTTAAAAGACTTAGATACAGGATATTTGTGATTTTAGAAGTATACATATTATACACTATATATTACATATATTTAGGATAATTCAATTAGTTTATAAACTAATATTTAAACATTTGGAAAATGTCACATTTGTTAAATGTATAAGTTTTCATTTTTAGTCATTTAAGGAGTATTTGAATTTTAAGGAGAATACTGTTTATTATATAATTAATAAATAAAGATGTAAACAGACTACAAATAGCAGTGATTGTGCCTCTCTACACACAGAGGTCTCTCAGACATTAAAGAATTTAATCAGATGTAAACATTTCAGAAAGATTCATGGGAGTGATATTGAAATCAGGGGAACTTAGAACCCGAGAGCCAGGCTTGGTATCAGTTGCTGCTTCAGTGAAGAGAATGGACGGCGGCCTTGCAACGCTGCTGCCCTGACTCCCTCTAGTGGTTCGGTCTGCAAAGACTGCCTTTCCTGATCACCAAGAGAAAAAATCTTTTGCTAGGTCATCTCTCTCCAAAAAGTTTCGTTTGCTTGGTGAGACAAAAAAAAAAAGCTCAAAAATTCTCCCTCCAACATTTTTATATATATCTAGTCTTCATACCAACATTTCCTATATTACGAAGTACCACCATCTACTTTGAACATATTTAATGATTATAAAATGCTTCCTTCTTTTCAGCAGACACCGTCCCTGTGACCCGTACTCATGGGTCCTGTGTTTACCATTTGGAGCCACACAATTTTCACTGCTCTTCCACCTGACAGCACTTCAAATATTTGAAAACAGCTTCTCGTCCCCACTGCAAATTATCTTCCTCAGGCCAACACATGTCGTTCCTTCAACTGCTCCTTCTTTGACCCAGTTTCCAGATTCCTCCGCCCCCATTGCTCCCCTCTGGAGGCACTCCAATTTCTCAACAGCCCCTGGAGACATCCTGACTGCCAAGACCTCAACGCAGTGCCTGAGATGTGGTCCAACTGCCCCTCGGAGCAGTGGGGCTGGCACCACCCTCCTCCCGGACACTTCTGTGAATCCATGCTCTTTTGAGCAGATTGACAAAATGATGGACCAAAGGCTGAGATTTCTCATATCTGGATTCTTCTCCTATGAGGCAACTTCACGTTTTCTTTACCCTCCATGTAGCCATGAAATATTTTCTGTTCTTGGACAGAACTTAGTTTCGCAAATACTAATGTATGCAAACAACTTCAAGCAGACCAGGGCTGTGTGAACTTGGCCTGCCACTGATCAGAGTGCACACACACACACACACACAAAATTCCTCAAGAAGGACCTACTTCCTTATGAGATTGAGGCTTGGGAGCTTGAGAATGCACCTCTCATCTTCAAGCTGGGGACACCTGACTAGCCTAAATCCCCTCTGCTGCAGTTTAAACTCATTTCCTCTCATACTGCCCTCTGTGGACAAGAAGAAAAAAAGACTTGATGTCAATAATGTAACATCCTTTTACAGTTTGAAGACTGATACTCACACCTCTCTCCTCGGAATGAATGTAGACATTTCCCTGAAGGGCTATTTTTCAAAACCTTTCATCAGTTACTTTGTCTCCCCTGGCTCCTTTCCAATGTCTTCACATCTTCCACTTATGGGCCCCAAGACTGAACAGTATGTTTTAATGACTGATATAGATTAAGAATTGTATCTATGAAAATATTTCCATTAGAACATAGTTCATTGTTACGAAGAATTGCACATGTAAGAAATCCCTGGTGTATAACAGGTTATGTTTCAAAACTTTCTTTGTAGATCAATTATTTGGTATTTGGGCACGTTTTTCCACAGAATCAATGTTATATCTTGTATTTGGACTTTGAGCCTAGCAAACAAGAGCCAGTTTAATCCACATAGCAATAATGATATGAGGTGGAATTTCAAGAATAGGAGTTTTCTGATGTTGAGAATAGAAGATGCAAGAAGATGGGAATTTCTTCCTCCAGTTTCTCATCAGGGAGCCGCCCATAGGGAATGTTAGGAAAGGGATGGCTATTAACTTTGGGTGTCTTCTCACATTCTTTTCTGGCCCTCCCCACCTCCTTGGGTCCTGCTTCCTGATATCCTAGTGTCCCCCGAAGTCTCCTAGGGTGCTGCCTCCTCAGATCTTCCTACAGTCCCCAATTCTCCATGCCTCAATACATCTGAGCTCCTCTCGCTTATGATCCAAACACACATTCCTTAATGAAGCTAAGTTTGGGTGAGGGTTAGGATGACAAGCTTCTACTTGAACCAGCTGCCATGAGTAAATTCTGAGCAAAGCGTCTATTTTTAAATGGGTAGCTTACTTATCCGAAAGACTTTCCCCTGTGCAGTTTCAGACACTGTCACAAAATGAAAAAAAAAGAAAAGATTACATGAAGGAAATAATTTGGGGAATGTGGAAGCCATTATAATAAGTGTGCTTATTCTTCCTGCTTGGGAATCTATCCCAAATGGTACCTGCTTTCCACAGATTCCCTCCTTTCCCCCTTTCTGAATCACAGATTATATGCCCCAGATTGTTTTCAGCAGTTCTGAGATTTTTTAAATTGTTTTTATCTCAAGAAATTACTGAATTAAGGCAGATAGACATCCCCCCACAACCAGAAGAGTACCTACTATGGGATGCCATTTATATAAATGGGATTTATATAAATAGATTAGTTTATATAAAACTAATCTATAGTGATAGAAAACAAATCAGTGGCTGTCCAAGGAAAAAATGGACTACAAAAGGGCCTGAGAAAACTGTTGGAGGTAACAAATGTTCATTGTCTTGACTGTGGTAAAGGTTCCATCGTATATACACTTGTCAAAACTTATCCCATGTGCACTTTAAATATGTGCAGTTTAGTGTACATCAATTATACTCAATAAAGTCATCAAAAAGAGAAGTGCAACCAATATGCAAAAAGACTAATAGACATTTATTAACAGCTTCTCATTATTTGCCTCAAGGATTGTTTATAAAAAATGAACTAAATAAAACAGATAAAAATGATGTCCCCAGCCACAGTTCCAGTTCTTTAGTGCAACCTCCAGAAGCAAGTAGCATGAATTTAGTGTATATCCAAATCAGTCTACTGGTAATAATTTTACATACATATATGGTCTTAAACAATATAGTGTATTATTTCTGTGTTTTTAAAATTTATATAAATGATATGTATATTTTATTCCATGAATCTCTTTTCTTTACATGACATTATGTGTTGGTATTGTATAGATACTTTATACATGGATATATTATGTTATATATGAGAACAATCCCTTCCTTCTAATGGCCATTATAACAATTCATATCCTAACAGAATATTACAGTAATTCATATCAAAATAGAATATGAATATGTTACATTTTATTTATAAATTCTCTCTTTGATAGGCATTTCAGTTTTTTCTAATGTTTCATAATTATAAGCAATATTGCAATAAGCTAAGGTTTTCAAAACAAATGTCATGGTATTGGTGGTAGGAGTTACTGGGTAGTAGCCACCTGGTAGGTATATAGATAGGTCTTCTATGAGTCAGATATTGGTAAAGTAGAATGTCCTGTTTCAAGGATCCATGGACTGCACAAAAATAGCCAAAGCTGAATAAGACCCTGTCTTTAAATTCCAGAACAACAAAGTGGCTCTATTATGTATCCTGCAGAGTTGGAGATGATTCAGAGGACAATTCCAATGGCCCATAGAGTTTAAATCTGACTTGGATACAGTTGAGGTTCAAAGTAGATGACTTCCCACAAAGCAAGTGGGTTAGATGCCTTTAGCAATAGGCCAAAGCAACTCAACTCTATCTGTTGCTATTTAAAGCTTTCTTAAAAGTCGTTAATGTTAAGTGAGCATCAGAAAATGCACATTCATTGCTTCTAGGTTACTATGTTTGATACATATGTATTAAATCTACCTTGTTTATAGTATTAGATCCCTCTTTTGTGCTTAATTTTTACTTTCTTTATTTGGTACAGATTCAAGATAGTATGTTAAAGCCTCCCATTGCTATTGGGATGCTTCTAACAATTTTTCTAAAACCAAACATATACCAATTCCCAAAATTTACAGCTTTGTTATAATTTTATAATATTGAAAGGCAAAATTCATACCTCAAAAGTATGGAGGAGAGAACTTCCAGCAATATAGTGGACTAAGATTATATAGAAGAATTCCCTCTTCAGTTACTATTACAGAGAAACACAGAGAAAAAGTTTTATATATATATCTATATATACACATGTATATAAGTACAAATATGTACACACATGTATGTGCATATATACATACATGTATATGTATATATATGGTGGATGTCATACATGTATATGTATATATATGGTGGATGTACCTGACAGCAATAACTTAAGCATACTCTGTACAGCAGCCTGAATGGCAAACACATCTGACAGCAATAACTCAGTCTAAGAAATGGGGGTTGCCATGTGGATGGTGCTAAGTGAAGGTGCTGTATGAACTGCAGGCTGTTGGAAAGCAGTTGTGGTTCTCCTATCCAGCCCACTGCCACCAGTCCACCCCTGTACTTAAGTTCCCCCAAATCAAATCTTATGTCTCATTTTCTGGCTCCAGGTCTCTTCTTTGGCCTCTTGAACCTGGTGCCATTCCTATTGGAGTCAATAGGGGTCCAGCACGACAATCTATAGACAGAGAGAAAGGGAAATCTCCAGATTCCAGAAACAAAGAGGGAGCTCAGAGGCTGGGCAGTAAGTAGGGGCTAATGTCACTGCAGCCTCTGCAGGGTTTGGACCAATGATAGGCCCTGGCGATCCAGGGATTTTAACACCCTTGGGATTTTAACACCCTTGCAGGCCAATAAAATGTCATCTCTGGTGTGAGTAAGGAAGGCAACTGGAATTGAGCACTCGCAAAATCTGAGTTCCTGAGGGCTGCAGTGTTGGCAAAAACAAATCAGGAAAAAAAGCTCCCATGTCCTCAGGCTATAGGTTTAAAATAATAATAATAATAATAAAGGTCATACAGAAAAACTTGAAGTCAAGCCTATGCCATACATTGAAATGAGCTCTGAATTTTCACTGTGGGCAGAAATACCAAGAAACATTAGAGCTGGTTGAGAGTTGGTGATATCTGTAGGACTCCATCAGAAGCAAACTGGCGGGCACCGTGAAGTGACAATCACATAACCCAAGGCATACAGATCTTCACCAGAGGGGAGAAACCACTGCTGAAAATAAGCTCATACTAAAAATGACAAACCACAGGAGGAACCCACTTTGAGGGTCAGATCATGAAATTAACAGAAAAAGTAATGCCCAAGAAGTATAGATCAAGCCACAGATGATTATAAAATAAGTACATCGTAAATGATTTACAAGGGCAAAGGAAAACACAAATTAAAAAACAGGAAAACACGTAAAAACAAAATGCAGATTTAGAAAATAACCAAACAGTTCTTTTATAAATGAAACTTACAGTCACTGAAATTCAAAACTAAATAGAAATATTTAATGGTTGAATAGAAAATAAGCAAACTGGAACTAAGGAAATGACTCAAAATGTAACACAGAAGTAAAAATGGAAAAAAAATGAGTGAAAGTTTAAGATCACAAAAGACAGAACCAGAAATGACAGAAAAGACATCCACTAGGAGTTTTGGAATGAGTGACTAGAAAATGGGAAAAAGTAATATTTGAAGTGATAATGACTGAGAATTTTCTCAGATTTGACAAGACAGGAATTCCTAGATTGACAAGTACACTGTATTGATACCTACAGGTGTGTAACAAACCATCCCAGCATTTAGTGGATTAAAACAACCACCATTTATTTAACTGGCAGTTCGGCGGGTGAGCAACTTGGGCCTGGTTCAGCTGAGAGGTTCTCTTGGTCTTGAGAATGGGTTTACTCACACATTTGTATTCATCTGGCAGATGCAGTCAGCAGGCCACGGCCTGGCTCTGGCCGGCCTAGCAAGAAATAAAGGGGAAGAGAAGGAGCCTCAGCCCAGGAGGGCTCCCTACAGAGAAGACTCTGTTTCACTTGGCAACTATCATGCCACAGACAAGTTACCCTGGCAGTGACCGAAGACCTCTGTGTTCTAACTTAATGTGCTGGGGTGTAGTGTGTTCTGCTCTTTTACACAGATTGTGACAGATGTTGACTAACTGGGAACGACTTGATTCCAGGAGGGGCAGTGGGAGTCATTTTAATTAATGGCTTGACATTTCTTTGCCATTGTTGCAAGCTTGAGGTAACTAATGGTTAGTTTTACCCATGACCACTTCGCCCTGCAAATTCAGCTCAAATAATCTAAATTAAAATAGAAATTGCTTTGGTCAGAGTTAAAATTTGTGCTGTTAGGACTATAGTCCTAAGACTTTTTTCTTTTTTGGATTATGGCTAATGTTTAAAAGAAGCAACAAGACTTATGTAAAGATACAATCTTTACATAGTGTTTTAGATCGTTGGATAGGCAAAGTAGAAAAGGCGAGTCTGGATTGTGGGAAATAAAAGCAAGTAGAAAAAATTGAAAATACAGATCATTTAAGAGAAGAAAACAACAAGGTTTTCCCATCTGGGGCTTCCTAAAACATGAATTCCTCTCAGCCAAGTAGTGGAACCTAGAAAGTCATTTGTTTTTCCTGAATAAACTCCATGCTAGAGTCTTTGATAAACAAACTGATAGGAAATAAGGAAATCCTGTTAAAAATCACAGTAGACTTTAGAATGATAGAAGCCTGCTTACTTCTGTTCTGGAAATACTCAGCTCTGGAAAGGGCTTCCAGGCTGATCATCCTCAGGTAATTGTTCTATTTGAAATATACAAGCCATGGGGGAAAACAAACAAAGACAACAGAAAAACCACCCTGAGGGACAAGAGGGAAAAGCGTCACCTGTGCTGAAAATTTCATCCATTTAAGACCCAAAAGCAGGGCCAGAGGGAAGGTGTAGGGAAGGGTGGGGACAAGAAACCATCCATGTGGCTTCAGGATGAGAGGGGGTTGAAGAGAGGCTACCCCCAGGCTCCAAATTTCCAAGGACGATACCTATTTCAAATATTCAGTCGTCTCCTTGTCCTCATAAATGCCCTTGGACTTGTATTACTAGATGTTCAGATAAATCGCTTTAAAAATTGTGTCACTGGCCGGGCGCAGTGGCTCAAGCCTGTAATCCCAGCACTTTGGGAGGCCGAGACGGGCGGATCACAAGGTCAGGAGATCGAGACCATCCTGGCTAACACGGTGAAACCCCGTCTCTACTAAAAAATACAAAAAAACTAGCCGGGCGAGGTGGCGGCGCCTGTAGTCCCAGCTACTCGGGAGGCTGAGGCAGGAGAATGGCGTGAACCCGGGAGGCGGAGCTTGCAGTGAGCTGAGATCCGGCCACTGTACTCCAGCCCGGGCGACAGAGCAAGACTCCGTCTCAAAAAAAAAAAAAAAAAAAAAAAATTGTGTCACTATTACCATGGGAAGTCCAAGGGGAGTAGGGAAGTATTAATTTTTTAAAGTATTACTTTTAATAGCAAAAGCCGCAATTACTTTTGCACCAACCCAAAAGAAGGGGTCTTTCCAGCTACCTTGGCAACACGCTTATTTCCAGGGCTTCTGTGTGGGCAGCATGCCTGTGCTTTTGCTATGGTTAGTCTGTAGATTTGGTGTCCTCCTTGGCTTTCTCAGACTTTGAAGTCTCCCCTTTGCTTGAATGAAAAAAGTCTCCCCTTGGCTTTAATGATGGTCAATCTGTAGCCATTTTACCCCCACATAAACCACACCCTATTTTAATCCTTCAGGTGAAAAATGCTCAAGTTGGACAAGATCCACAAAATATGAGGGCAAAGCAGAGCTAGAGCAAAGTTGTGACTTTAACGTTTCCATAGGGAGCCTTTTTCTGCAGGGTACACAGAGGGCTACTCGCTGACACTGGAATTCAGCTGCTTGTGCTTCTTACTTTGCGTGAAGAAACTGAGAACAGGTGGCATCAAGGCAGATCTGACATGGCCACTAGAATAGCTTGGACAGGAGTTCAAATAAGCTGCTTCCACCTTGACTCGGCCTCGGCCAGAGCATCTCACATCTGTTTCTTCTTCTATAGCTGACTGAGTGCACCTTAACCCAATTGCAGTTCCCATCCCATTTTTGAATAGGCTGTTTGGAAAAGAGCTCCTTCCCAGCTCAATCATGCTTTCTGCTCTTGTCTTTCAATCCAGCTGCATTTGTTCACCCCTGTGGGTCCTCCCAGCCCTGCTAGGCCAGGCTCTCCTGGCGTGTTCTGCACAAGCTAGCTATGAATTAGGCGTGCACTCTTTAAACATGAAAATAACCTGGAAGACTCTCAGCTTAAGGTGATGGAGAAAAGACCTTATCTCTCCTTTCCCCTGTGAGCAAAGAGATGAGAAATAGAAGCGCACATCACAATACATGATGACAGAAAGCAGCTAGAGGACTCTGGCCTTAGCAGAATAGAGAAAGGTGAAATGTAAAAACCTGCAGAGAATGTGAAATGTAAGAACCTGCAGAGAATGAAATCACCAAAAGCAAACTGATTTTGCCCTATATGAACTCTCAAACTAGTGCTCAGGCTTTGAGCACTAGTTGGGGTGAGGCAACTGATAAAAATAGAGAGATTTGTTTAAAATATATTTAATAAGCATTTAGTCCTCACTCATAGCCCAAAAAAAGTGATGAAAACCCTTCCTTACAAATATTTTGGAGGAAAAACTGAACCAGAAGGTTTCTAGTATATGATAGGGGTTAGAATCCAGAGTAAAAATATTGAATGATGCAAATGTTCTCCTCATCTCAGCTGCAAAAATGCCAGCAGCTAGGCTTATACCCTTCAGGAGGGAGATTGTAAGATTCTTCTCTCCAGACATCAATTCTCCAGAGAGAATTCTAACAGATATTGACATCTGATTTTCTCCCATTGACAAAGCCAGCTTACTGCCATACACACTGCAGTAGAACCAAGGAGGGTGACAGATTTCAGGACAACAGGAGGCTGAGGAGAGGTCACCCCCAGACTCAAAATTTCCAAGGATGGTATCTATTTTAAATATTCAGTCTCCTTTTCTTCATAAATGTCCTTGGACCTGTATTACTACATGTTTAGATAAGTGCTTTTAAAACCCTCCCAAAACCACAGATTTGTCGCTTAGCTGGCTAGTGCTTCACTCTTAAATAAGAACACATAGTCAAGAATCAGTAGACATTTTTAAAAGTTTCCTTGCATGAAAGATAGACACAAAAGTCAAACCAAAAAAAAAAACAGAAAAGGCTATTTAGAGGAAGTAGAGACAAGGTAAGGAATAAATAAACACTTCAGAGACAAAACTAGAAATAACATCCTTAGATAAGAACAGAAAGTGCATTCATGAAAGGAAAACAGAATAATATAGAAAACAAGTAACTGTAAAATAAGAAAGAGCTCTTGGAAATTACGAGTAAGAAAGCTAAGTTTTAAAAGTTGAATGATAAAGTTGAGGAAGTCTTTTAGAAAATCAGAACTAAAAGACAAAGATATGGGCCATAGAGGAGAAAAAATAAGAAAATTAGAAGCTTGATCCTGAGGATCAACATTCAAAATAGGAGTTCCAGAAAGAGAAATTTGAGACCAGGCACCTCAGATTTGCCAATGCTCATGCCTGTTATCCTAGCACTTTAAGAGGCTGAGGTGTGGGTGAGGGATCGCTGCAGGCCAGAAGTTCAAGACCAGCCTGTTCAACATAGCAAGATCCTGTCTCTATTTAAAAAAAAAAAAAAAA
>NW_012118376.1:2687728-2707716 GCF_000951035.1 Colobus angolensis palliatus
GGAGAATTGCTTGAACTCAGGAGGCAGAGGTTGCAATGAGCCGAGATCGCACCACTGCACTCCAGCCTGGGTGACAGCAAGACTCAGTCTCAAAAAAAAAAAATTCCTCTGGCTGAAAGTCTTCAGTCCCTCAACTAAAAGGGTCTCCCAAGTGTCCAGCACAATGAATTCAAACCATACTAAGTCATACTATTATTTCAAATAGAAATGCTGTGGCATTTATGTCACATTGGATCCTCTGAGATGTCAAGGTGAGATAAGGTAGTCAAGAGATTTATTGGGAGAAACGCCTGTGAAGGTAAAGGAATGGAAAGCAGAAGAATATAATGTAGGTCTGCTACCTGGGAAAGAAGAGAGGAAAGAAAGTCCTGCCTAGGAAAAGCTTCAGGCCACAGCACAGTTCTGAGAAACTGTGATACTGTGTCCAGCCAGAACAAAGGACAGTTAGTGTCTGAGGCAAGGTCTGTTCATTAGAGTAGCCTCACATCAGGTAGGCACAAGTGGCTCTACTATCCTCATCTTATTCGGTGATCAGCTGGGAGCAGTCAAAGGGAAGTACGGCCTCCATGTAGCTGTCACTCAGCTATGCTTTCCATGGCCGACTATCTTAAAGGGACATCTAAGCAGTGTACCTCCAGGACTGCCACAGTCCATTTCTTGTCCTCCACAGATCCCGCTTCCCATGGCTCCTGTGAGCCCTCTTCTTGAGGAAATACTTAGAAGAGAGAAGTTAATGGGAGGAATATAGTCCCTAGTGCCGCCATTTGTCTTGAGATGGCAACCCATAGTCATCTTCTCCTACCTGCACTATCCACTCTAAATCCCCCCTTTATTATCTTTATTATCTTTATTCCAGAAGGTCTTAGCTGTTGGCAATCACACCCTTGTCAGGAGGAATTTGTTGCCCACAGCTAGTCAAGAGTGGGCAAGACAACAGAAAAACTTGACCACAGGCATCACCTGGGATCCATACACATTCCTTCCTCCCTCTCCCATTGTGTACAGGCAGCCTCATCTCTTCCTGCCGACGAAAGTCAATGATCTCTTCTTTTCACCTGCTGGTCTCTTCATAGAAAGAGTCCAAAATGCCCTGGTGGAAGCCATAGTATATAGTTCAATGGGACACTTGCTGTGCCTCCTGCCAAGCTACACTTCATTTGAGGACCAAGACCTCTAATCTCATAGAGCCCATAGTTGTAGAGACAAGAAGCACAAAATTCCCCAGGATGTCATTGGAAATGATAAGTGGGTCCACTCCTGTTTTCACTCCTTGGTTCTCAGACCTATGTATTCTTCCTGTTGAGGACACAGCACTATATGGAGAACCCCAGTTTAGTGTATATGGTGCATCCTGCAGGATGGTACCCTGTCCTTTCAGAGCATTGCCTCCAGCTGGAGCTTCAGCTATGCTTTTAGTGACCATTCCAGTGCTTTATGAGGCTGGCTCCATCTAGATGATGTAGTATCTGATATGACCGGTGGATTCCACGGTCATTGTCCTATTCACAAGCCTCCTTTGCTATGAAGTGATCCTCTGGTCAATATTATGCTGTGTGTGCTTCCAGGACTACAGATCCAGCCCCAGGTGGTGGGGCTTGCTGAAGCTCTGTGGCGAGGAAAGGCAAATCTAAAGCCAGGAGAGGTATCTAACCCTGTGAGGATGAACTGTGGAACCTTCCAGGACAGAAGGCCCAATGTAGCTGACTTGCCAACTACATTGGAGATGTAAAAGTTTATTTTCCAACTCAGCAAGTCCCAGAATTCTTGGGCTCTCTGTATTCCACCTACATGTTCCTTGAAACCTGGCTGGTTCTTTTCTGAACTCATCTCTAGTACCTATTATATGCAGCTAAATACAACTAGCTCACACTTTTATCATTGTGCCTGAAGACTTCTCAGCACAAATCCAAATATTTTTAGGTACATATGCTAACTTCCAAGTTACCAAAGGTGACAGTTTTAGAAAATGTCTCATCCCTGCAAAACACAGATTACCATTTTCTTTCCAGCCTCCTATAAGTTTTCTTGTGCCCATCATTCAGTCTCCAAACCAATGCCACTTATTTTTTTTGTGTCCTTGTGCCTATACCCCACTACAAATACCAATTTCTAATACCAATTAGATACTAATTTCTGATACCAAAAGCTATTGCCACAAAATGTTATATGACAAACATCCAAAAATTCAGTGGCTTAAAATAACAGTCGTTTATTGTCATTGATCTATGAATCAGCTGAGTGTTGGCAGATCCAAGCTGGGCTCCACTGTGCAGCTCTGCTGATTCAGGCTGAGCTTGGCTAGGAGAGTTTGGCTTTCCTCCATGTGTTACTCATCCTCCTCCTAGAACCAGTGGGCTAGTCATCAGCCTGTTCTGTGCTTCTGATGGCATAAGCCTAAGAAAACAAGCCCAACCACACAAGTGTTTTTCAAGCCCCTGCTTGCAACATACTTGCTAATATCCCACTAGCCAAAGTAAGTCAGGGGGAGGGAGAAAAGTGATTACTTTGAATAATAATCTAACCTACCACATGTTATTGTGAAATCATAGATCACCTCCGAAGAGGAAAAGTCATCAGATACAAAGGATTGTGAATGAGAATGGCAGAACTTCTCTAGAGCAGTATCAGAAGCTAGAAGACAATGAAATGCCTTCCAAATTCCAAGTGAAACTGTTTTAAACCTGGAATTCCATATCCGTCTAAACTATCAGTCAATTATAAGGCTAAAATAAAGATATTTTGAGACATGCATGTGTAGAGTCTCAGTTAATGTACCTCCCATAAACATTTCCTTAGAAGCTACTGGAGAATAAGAGCCATCAAAAAGATACAACCAAAACAGAGGAAGATAGACAACACAGGACATCCAATTTAGGAGAGAGATGATGGAAATTTCCAGCATGATAGCATATGAAGTTCCATATTGTTGCACAGAAAACAGCAAGACTAGTCTGGAGCAGAGGGATGGAGGGCTCCATGGCTCTCTGCAGTGTGGGGAATTTGCGTAGAAAGATATCTAAAATGCTATTGTAGACAGTGGGAAAACCCAAGTATAGGTACAATGGAAAACTAAGCAAATGAAAAATAACACAATTATTTAGAGGTATGTGGAAGGAAGTAAAATCATAGTCCACTATTTTGTTCAGCCATAAACAATATTTCATATTGTAAGAAGAACTGTCCTATAACTATATTGAGAGAATGGGAAGAAGAAAGTGAATAATACCATAATAGAAAGTCACCAGACAATACTCAAGGTTGATAAATCAGGAAAAACAATATAGCACATAATAGTTAGCAATATGGAGGAAATGTATTGAGTCTGGAAAGTAGAATTAGAAAATATGAGGGTTGGGACATAGGTTTGTTATATTTGGTTGCAAATCTTTTATCAATATTGGACTGTTGTGTAAAAATATGTACAAAAATATTGGACTGTTGTGTAAAAATATGTAAAAATTTATTCTGATAAATTTTTTCAGGCCTAGGGAAATGTAATACAATTAGCTTGTATACTACTTTGGTGAGAGCAAATTTCATGTATTTTATCATTTATTGAATAAATATTTTTGCGTTGTTCTAGGTATAAATATTGTTGCTTAGTTGTAGGCATCAAAATAATTATGCACAGTGTTTAATGATTACAAAACACATTTGCATATATTTAATCTTGTGATTCAATTCTCACAACTCTGAGTTTGATACAGAAGCAAATTTACCTTGCTGTTAATGAATTCTAAGTTGCAGTACTGTTTGCTGAATGGACCCCTTTCTAACTCTGGAAAGGGGCCCTATCAATATGTTTAAATGGTCATATAATTTTGTAAATTATATCCAAAAAAAACTCTTTTGTTAAGATCACTTCAACTCCTAATGCATCATCTTTCCCCTTATGTGAACATGAGAACTGTTTCTAAATAAATATATACTTTTGTACCCAATTCATATCAAAACATTTTTATTCTTTTGCTTAAAGAAGGCTCCACCAAATAGTGAAAATGTCAGGCTCACCAAAACTTGAATTCTGGCCGGGCGCGGTGGCTCAAGCCTGTAATCCCAGCACTTTGGGAGGCCGAGACGGGCGGATCACGAGGTCAGGAGATCGAGACCATCCTGGCTAACACGGTGAAACCCCGTCTCTACTAAAAATACAAAAAAAAAAAACTAGCCGGGCGAGGTGGCGGGCGCCTGTAGTCCCAGCTACTCCGGAGGCTGAGGCAGGAGAATGGCGTAAACCCGGGAGGCGGAGCTTGCAGTGAGCTGAGATCCGGCCACTGCACTCCAGCCCGGGCGACAGAGCAAGACTCCGTCTCAAAAAAAAAAAAAAAAAAACTTGAATTCATCTCGGATAAGTATTATCTGTCCTATTTGACAAGTTGATGAATGAGGTTAAATGGCTTCGCCCAGGTTTGCACATCTGGACTTAAACTCAAGTATGTGAATGTCCAAACCCATTTTCTTGGGTGTCTTATAATCCATCTCTAGATGGTAGAAGAAAAGTTAAGAGTCGTTAGTCCTGTTCCTGGAAAAATCCATCCTGGAACGTGGGTGGAAAAAGGGCAAGCCTGAGCCACTGGGCTTGGGGTTCACATGGTGGTGTTTTGAGGAACAGGTGGTGGTGAATGGCACAAAAAGAAAGGTCATTGAAGACAAATTATGATGATACACAATACTCTTTGTCTGCCTCTGCCTAGCCATTGGGGAACAACAACACTAAAATGCTTCCTGTGAAACACAGTCCTGTTGGGATAGGAAGAGGTCTCCTTTCTCCAGATGTCTCTCATTTATTCCAGTCTAGTATCTGAGAACAGCTCTGAGTATCGCTTTGGAACCAATGTGAGGCTGGTTGAAGTCAGAGATCAAGGAATCGAAGGCTCAAGGTTAGAGACGTTTCAGGTAACTAAGCCCAACCCCTCAAAGAGAGGAGGCAGAGCACAGGGAGAGGCAGTCCACACAGTGCTTAAGAGCAGGGCTCAAATCCGATTTCTGCCTGGGTGGAAGCCGTATGACTTTGAGCAAGCTACTTAATCTCTCTGCCTCAGTTTCTTCATGAGTAAACTGGGAATAGCAATATGTGCCCATAATCTCTTTTCTACAACTCAGAATGCAAAATCCTAAAATTATTTCAAAATTTTTTGGTGGGAAGAGATGATCTGAACTCATTTGACAACAAAACGTAACCCAATTCATGTAAAAGTATTCCATTTAGTGCAAAAATTCACATGCCTCACTGTATAAATATTAATGTATTTGATTATGGAGAACAGTCCCATGGCGGTGTTTTCTATCATAAGGTGTATGTGCCATACACCTTTCTAAAATCCAGAAAATTAAGAATTTTGGTCCTAAGGTTTTCAGATAAAAGCTGTGGATCTGAAGTGCCTATTTCACAAGGTTGTCATGAGGGTTAAATAAATAATAAAGGAAAGGTGCTTAGAAGAGTACTTGGAAGAAAATAAGTGTTCTAGACATGTTTTCTATTATGGAGAATGCTCCCCCCACGAAGTATATTCCTGAGAGACGTTACCTGGCATTTATCTGACTCCTAGGAAGGAGAACTCACTTCTTTATGAGTCAGTCTAGTTTAACTATCGGATATTTCTGATCTAACCTTATAAAAAGCTGAAATTTGCTTTCTCTAACTTCCCCACACTGGTCATAGCTATATTTCAACACAGCTTTTACAGAGAGCTACTCTGCCTCCCCTGGGTCTTCTTTTCTGCATGGTTAATTGTTCATCAGATATTGCTCAGACCTGTTAGTTCCCCTCCCTCACCCCCGCCCCACTCCAGTTTGCCATTATATCCTTTCAAATGCAGTGCCCAAAATAAAACCCAGAGGTCTATATAGGTTCTGATCAGCATAGAGTGCAGTCCACATTTTTTCTATGCTCCAGACTATGAAAAACAACAGCATCTCTGTGTGAAAACAGAAGCGAGATGAGAGGAGATCTGGAAACGCAATCAAGGCCATCTAGGAGTTTCATTAGAAAAACATACTTTAAAGATTCAATTTCAAACCAATTTTTTTCTGGTTTCCCAGAACTGAGATGGAAAACAGTGAGCAGCCTAGACTGAAGGAAATGTGAGAGTCAAACAGTGTAGAGGTAGGGTGGGTGACGTTGTACCAATTCATTTGCTGCGAAACCCTACAGACAGTAATGACAGAGCTAGTGTGAAGGTCATGGACCATATCCCACAGTCCAAGAAAAATGAATGATATTCCAACAGAAGGAGAAGAACAGAGCTAAATAAAACTCTGACAAGTAGCCGCGCCAATCCACAGCAAATTACTGTGAAACAGGAGGACACTGCTCCCTCCGGTGGGCACAGCTAGATCTTGCCTCATGTCTGGCCCCAGCCCTGATACCCTCTGGTTAAAGGGAACCTGAGCAAATAAACCCACCAGAGGGGAAGTCATCCGTTTCCAAGGTAGAAATGTGATCACTCATTCAAGACGTGATGGGAATGATGAGAAAAAACGTTCCTCTTACAGTGACCATCCTGGCTACCTGCAAAGTATGCTTAGAATTCTAGATTCCTTTGGAGTCTTGGTAAAGATCTCCCAAGGGCTGACTGATGGGTACACGGGGATTTATTATTTTATTCTTCCTACTTTGTGGATGTTTAAAATTTTTCATAATAAAATTTTTTGAAAAAATCCTCAGGTAGCTATAACTTTTTAAAACCAATAGAGACCCTCATATGATGACAGTCTAATAATTGCATCTGTCCTCCTTTTCCCCACACTGAAGTTTTTTTTTTTTAATTAGATGGTACTTTCATTACTAAACTGGTTGGGAAAATGTTGGTAATTTTTTATGTGGACACAGTAGATCATATAAAAGACGACAGACCTAATAACTGAACAGAGAAATAAACTATCCAGAAAGAATTTGGACACTGAAAACTATGTTCAAAGCTAGGTTGATGAATGAAATTGTCATCAGGCTAATATCTGGGTAAAGGGAAGGATGTTAATAAGTTTGAGAATCTTAAGCCTGGTTTCTTGTTTAGTCTCCTGAGAAATGGACTGTGATCATGGTCCTCAGACTCAAACCAAACCCCGTACAACCACACAGACAAAAGGGTAGCCAGGACATTGATTAGGCTAATAGACTTTGACTTTGTTCTGGTCCAATGCATCTACGAATTGACTTCCAATTTCTTTATTAATACTTGGGTTAAAGTAAATGCTCCAGAATGAGCTGATGATGTTTTGTGTGCTGACACTTGGCTCCAGGCAAGGCCTCCAGGGGACCAGAACTCTTGAGCACCATTTCCCATCCTTTTGGACCAGCCACCTACCCCAGTCACTAGTGTAGGCAAGCAGTTCCACATAGGCATAACCTGACCTTGCCTCAGTCCAAACGCTGGACCTGTAGCTTTTGCTCCAAGGCTTGTCTGACACCAAAGTCTGTGATGCCTGTGGAAAGCTGCTTGGCAGTAATGCATGCACAACCCATAAAGGTGGGCAGTTACTACTTTTGAGGCTCCCTTTGGATGGGATGTTGTAGGTGAACAGGATTAAGAATCTCCATGTCCCCATCAGCCAGCCCTTGGGAGATCTTTACCAAGACTTCAAAGGAATCTAGAATTCTAAGCATACTTTGCAGGTAGCCAGATGGTCACTGCAAGAGAAGAGCGTTTTTCTCATCATTTTCGTCACAGCTTGAGTGGTAAGTGCGGATCCAGTGGCAACACAATTAAGGCTGTCACCTGTGGTGGACTGGGATGAGGTACAGGTGGAAGGGACAGGCTCTGGGTCAAGTGGTAGCTATGGTACTTGAACAATATGGAGGCAATGATAATTGTAAAGGAATGTGGAGTTCATTGGCTTTTGTTAACTGCTTTGAAGGTCTCAAAATAAGAAAATGACAGGGTCATGTTAGCCAACTATCAACTCAATCCCACAGTGAATAGAGCAATGGTTAAAAGAATTTGATCTCCTGCAGGCACAGGGAATACTGTCTTGAAGATTAAGATAACAGGCGACAGAGTCATAGAGGAGACAGAACGACAAGCCTTCACAGGTTTCCTATTTCAAAGTTAGAACCCTGATAGGAAAAGCTTAAGATCTTAAGAGCTGGGATAGGACAGAAAAGTCTGAGAATATTGAGTCACTAGATTAATTTTCATCCTCTAGGAGAGCAAAGTCAGCCTTCTCCTTGCTGGGGACATCAGCCTCATCATTCCTGGAGATCCTGAAAATACCTCATGTGAATCTTGCTGTGCAAAGTGATGTCTGTCTTCCTCAAGGTCTCCTTCCATCTCCAATTCACTGACTCCATGATAACTGGAGTCAGGTTTTGGCTCAAGCAGGTGGGGAAATGTATCCCTGCTGCAGTAGGAAATAGTTTACTAAAGAAACTGAAGGACCTGGTATATTAGACTATTCTCACACTGCTATAAAGAAATACCTAAGACTGGGTAATTTATAACGGAAAAAGGTTTAACTCACAGTTCTGCATAGCTGGAGGGGCCTCAGGAAACTTACAATCGTGGTGGAAGGCAAAGAGGAAGCAAATCCTTCTTCACAGGGTGGCGGGAGCGAGAAGTGTAAGCAGGGGAAATGCTGGATGCTTATAAAATCATCAGATCTCATGAGAACCCACTCATCACGAGAACAGCATGGGGGAAACCTCCCCCATGATCCAATCACCTCCCTCCCTCAACACGTGGGGATTACAAGCCCCGCCCTCAGCACATGGGGATTACAATTCGAGATGAGATTTGGGTGGGGACACAGAGCCAAACCATTTACCTGGGTAATGTATACAGGCAGGAACCCGGATAAGCTTGTGAAAGTGGATCTTGAGGATGTTGGACCCAGGTGGGTGAGTGGAATAGAAAGCTGGATAACAGTGAATTTGTTGACCTGGGAGCACCCTTCCTTGATTTAAACTCAGTGTCTTGGCAAGGATATCAGTAGCAATACACTGCAAGAGTGATTTCTTGAGGCTTGGACAAAATAGTGGCCTATGATAAATAAAGTCCAGAGGCTGGAACTTGCCTGGACTGGAGCTTGCCATAGCACTAAGGAAGGAGTCAGAAAGCTCAGGGATGTGAAAATATTAAAGATACTTATTTTTTCTTTTGATTATGTAGTTATGACAGATTTCAGAAAGTTTTCATCAGGAATTCACAGAGGCAAAATGTAATTAAATTTCTACAAGCATTTATGTTTTTAAAAGTTTGTAGGGCCAGGTGCTGTGGCTCACACCTGTAATCCCAACATTTTTGGAGGCCAAGGCGGGTAGGATTGCTCGAGCTCAGGAATTCAATACCACCTAGGTAACATGGAGAGTCCCTGTCAACAAATTTTAAAAGAGCCAGGCATGGTGGCACACACCTGTAGTCCTAGCTACTCGGGAGGCTGAGGTGGGAGAATCACCTGAGCCCAGGAGATTAAGGTTGCAGTGAGCTGTGATTATGCCACTGCACTCTGGCCTGGGTGACAGAGCGAGACACTGTTTCAAAAAATATAAACTTGGTAGGAAACACACATAGATGCCACTTTACAAAACTGAATTCCATCAAGCTCTTCAATTTTTGTCATCCTCCTCAAATGACATAAATTGGCAAATAAGGCACAATTTATTCTTGAACAGTAGTAACTAAGGTTTTCTGTTTTTGCTTTTGTTTTTTTTGAGGAGTCTCTCTCTGTCTCCCAAGCTCGAGTGTAGTGGCACAATCTCAGTTCCCTGCAGCCTCCGCCTCCCAGGTTCAAGCTATTCTCCTGCCTCAGCCTCCCAAGTAGCTGGGACTAAAGGTGTGTGCCACCATGTCCGGTTAATTTTTTGTAGTTTTAGTAGAGATGGGGTTTTACCGTGTTAGCTAGAATGGTCTCGATCTCCTGACTGCATGATCCGCCCACCTCAGCCTCCCAAAGTGCTAGGATTACAGGCATGGGCCACTGAGCCCGTCGGTAACTAACTTTTAAGAGATTTAATTTTATTGCGGTAAAATATACAGAATTAATTTTATTGTGGTAAAATATACAGAACATACAATCTGCCATTTTAAGTGTACAGTTGAGTGGCACTAAGTGTATTCTCACTGTCATGTAACCATTCCCACCATCCATCTCCAGAACTTTTTTATCACCCTAAACTGAAACTCTGTTCACATTAAACAATAACTTCCCAATCTACTATTCCCCCAGACCCTGGCAACCTCTATTTTACTTTCTGTTTCCATGAATTTGTGTGTTTTAAGTATTTCATATGAATGGAATCATACAATATTTTTCCTTTTGTGCTTAGTTTAGTTAGCATAATGTTTTCAAAGTTCATCCTTGAAAGGATGATATAGGAGATATCCAAATATCTTTCCTTTAAAAAGATGAATAATATTCCATTGTATGTATATACATCCACTTGTCTGTTTTGACATTTGAATTGTTTATGCCTTTTGGCTTTTGCAAATTAACACTTCCATGGACATTGGTGTACAAGTATCTATTTGAGTCTCTGCTTTTAATTCTTTAATTCTTTGGGGCGTATACTTAGGAGTGGAATTGCTAAATCATATGGTAATTCTCTGTTTAACTTTTTGAAGAACCACCAAACTGCTTTCCATTGCAGCTGCACAATTTTATATTCCCACCAGCAATGCACAGGAGTTCCAATTTCTCTACATTCTTTCCAACAACTGTTATTTTTCCTTTTCAAAAAAACAGTGGTGCATGGTAGCTCCCCCTTGTAATCCCAGCACTTTGGGAGGCCAAGGCAGGAGAATCATTTGAGGCCAGGAGTTTGAGACAGCCTGGACAACATAGAAAGAGTGTGTCTCTACAAAAACATTAAAATAAAAGAATTTAGCTGGCATGGTGGTGCATGCCTGTAGTCCCAGCTACTCCAGAGGCTGAGGCAGAAGAATCACTGAAGCCAGCCCAGGAGTTTGAGGCTGCAGTGAGCTCTGAGCGCCACTGCATTCCAACCTGGGTTACAGAGCAAGACCCCTGACAGAGCAAGACCTGGGTGACAGAGCAAGACCCTGTCTTAATCTTCAAGACAGTGAGCTGTGAGTGCCACTGCATTCCAGCCTGGGTGACAGAGCAAGACCCTGTGTCTTTTTGCTCAAAAGCAAAACAAAACAACACAAAAATCCTAACAGGTGTGAAGAATTTAGAAATGTCTTTTACTATTAATTCTTTAAACATTTTTATCCCTCCTCTTTTTCCTTTCCTTCTTTTACTTCAAATGCACATATAATATTGTTCCCCAGCTCACTGATGTGCTGTTTATCCATCTTTTCTCTGTGCTTCACTTTGGGCAGTTTCTTTTCCTGTGTCATTATGTTCACTGTTCTTTTCTTCTACAGTGTCTCATCTGCTATTATATCTATCCAGTGAATTTTCAATTTTAGAGGTCGTATTTTTATCGCTAAAAGCTTGAGTTTAGTCCCTTATAAATCTTTTATTTCTTATAACTTTCACGTTCTTTCGTCTCTTTATGTAAGAAACATATTTCTTTCTTTCTTTTTTTTTTTTTTAAGACAGTGTCTCACTCTGTTGCCCAGGCTGGAGTGAGTGGCACAATCTCAGCTCACTACAGCCTCAACCTCCTGAGCTCAGGTGATCCTCCCATCTCAGCCTCCCAAGTAGCTGGGATACAGGTGTGTACCACCACACCTGAATAATTTTTAGTATTTTGTGTAGTGATGGATTTTCACGTTGCCCAGGATGGTCTCCAGCTCCTGGGCTCAAGCAATCCACCCACCTCAGCCTCCCAAAGCGCTGGGATTACAGGTGTGAACCACCAGGCCTAGCCAACATATTTCCAATAGCTATATTAACCTTGTTGTCTGATAGTCCCATAGTCTCTGTTGTTTCTGGGTCTGAGTCTTGTGACCAATTTTTCTCTTGACTATTCTTCATATTTTCTTTTTCTTCATATGTCTATTAATTTCAGATTGGATTCTAGATATTGTGAAGTTTACATTATTGGGTGCTGAAATTTTATATTTCTTAGAAGACTGTTGAATCTTTTCTGTTGGGCTTTTACTTGAAGATTAATTTGATCATTTTGAGGTATGTTCTAGGATCCTTTAGTGTTTTCTAGAGTAGCATTTATTTGAGAAATAATTTAGCCCCACTTCAAACTGTTGCCTTTCCAGGATTTTTACTGAATGTTATGTGTATTCACCAAGGTCTCTTTACTCTGACTAGAGGGAACTCAAATGATTCCCAGCTCTGTGTGAACCCTGGTTATTGGTTATTTGTCTTACAGCTTACACAGAACTATTCTTTCCTTGCAAGTTGTTCTTGTCCAGCCCTATGGGATTTCATCCTATTCCTGACTAGTTTGGTGTTCAGGCAAAGAGTCAAGAGTCTCACTGTTGCCCAGGCTGGAGTGCAGTGGCACCATCATGGCTTACTGCAACCTCTGCCTCCCCAGGCTCAGGTGATCCTCCCCGTCAACCTCCCAAGTAGCTGGGACCACAGGTGTGCACCCCTACACCCAGCTAATTTTTTGTATTTTTTGCAGAGACAGGATGTCGCCATGTTACTCAGGCTGGTCTCAAATTCCTGGGCTGAAGCAATCCATCCACCTCAGCCTCCCAAAGTGCTGGGATTACAGGTGTGAGCCACTGCACCCAGTCAGAGATTTCTTGAGAGCGCTCCTCTCAAGCAATGCTAGAGTTTGAATGTTTGTCCCCTCTGAAACTCATGTTGAAACTTAATCCCCACTGTAACAATATTAAGAGCGTGGGAAATTCAACTATAGTATTTTGAGAAGCAGCATCTTTGGAGGTCATTCGAAAGAGATAAGGTCATGAGTGTGGGATGTGAGTGGCTTCATAGAGGAGAAAGAAACATAAGCTAGCATGCTTAGCTCCCTCTCTATGCCCTATACCACCTTGGGACTCTGCAGAGAGTCCCTACCAATAGGGAGGCCCTCACCAAATGCACCCTCTCAACATTGGACTTTCAGCCTTCAGAACTGTGAGAAATAGATTTCTCTTCATTATAAGCTACGTAGTCTCAGGTACTTGGCTATAAAAACAGAAAATGGACTTAGACAGGTTCTCTGCCTTATAAATCATAGCTACCTTGGTCTTCTTGAACTATAATCTCTGTTTAATTCAGTGGAAATGACCACACTCTGTACAATTTCATCTCCCTGAATCACAGTCTTGGAGCTACCTACAGGAAGAAAGCCTACATGAGGGTGTATTTTGCCCCCTTTGTTTTCCTTTTTATGGGGATCATAATCTCATTGGACTCTTATCCAAAGCCTTAAAATAATTTTTTCCTACATTTTGTTTAGTTTTCTAGTTGCTTACTTTCAAAATGTAACCACAGGCTGGCTTACTCCTTCATGGTTGAAAGCAGAAGTTCTTGAAAAGGATTTTCAGTGCCAGCTCAGGTTCAGGTAGAACGACCTGTCGGTAATTACACTGTCCTCCAGAATATTGTATATATGTGCTAAAACAATAGCTGATACATGGTGCTATGTACCCAATGTCTAGCAACATTGGTCCAGGAAACATGAGGTAGAAGTAGGATTGCCCCCCTCACCATCACTTCTCATGATCCACTTAAAAATATTGTGCAATTCCCATCAAATGAGCTTAGGTTCTGCTGAATTAATTGTCCCACTTTCAGGTAGGCGAATGTGTGCACTAAGAAATGATAGCGCTTCCATTCACTTTAAAGTGTGATTATCGCTTTTGAATTTGGGGTTCCTCATGGCAGTAGACCAGCAAGAAAGAAGAAGTGTTCCTATGCTGAAAAGAGTAATTGACTCTGATTACCATGAGGAGCTAAGGCTGTTGTTATATTATGTGTGCAGGAAGGACTGTGTCTGGGACATAGAGGATTCACAGGGACATCTATTGATGATTCCATGACTGGTGATGGCGGATGGGCAGTCGCAGTGATCATGACTTTACAAGGTCAACTAAAGGCTCAGACCCCTCAGAGATAAAGTTTTGAATCAGACATCAGGAAAGCAACCTACGTTAGCCAAAGAATTGGCTGAGGTTAAGGGAAATCTAGAGCAAATGGTGGAAAATGGAGATGACAAGTACTATTTATGGACTTGGAATCTGTTGCATCAGCAGGGAATATAAGTTGTTCTATTAACCTTCTTGTATTTAGTCTTTGTAGGATTTAGAGCTAGCCACAATCTAGAAGACTCTGGGCAGATTGGACTTAATGCAGAGCACAAAAGCCCTAAGAAGGGCAAAGGTGAAACGTAATAGAAATCTGTTGTGGTTTCAAAACATGTTCTTAACTTCTTTGATGTTCCTTCCTTCAAAAACTGAAGCCTAGGCTGGAAGTGGTAGCTCACGCCTGTAATCCCAGCACTTTGGGAGGCTGAGGTGGGTGGATCACGAGGTCAGTAGTTCAAGACCAGTCCGGCCAATACGGTGAAACCCCGTCTCTACTAAAAATACAAAAATTAGCCAGGTGTGGTGGCTCACACCTGTAGTCCCAGCTACTCGGGAGGCTGAGGCAGAAGAACTGCTTGAACCCGGGAAGTGAAGGTTGCAGAGAGCCGAGATCACGTCACTGCACTCCAGCCTGGGCAACAAAGCGAGACTCTGTCTCAAAAAAAAAAAAAAAAACGGGGAAAAGGGGGAAGCCTTATTCCCTTCTCCTGGAGCGTGGAATGTGCCCAGTGATTCACTTCTAAGTAATAAAAGGTGGTGGAAGTGACAGTGTGTGATTTCCAAGACTAGGTCATAAAAGACATTGTGACTCCCTCCTGCCAATAATCACTCACTCTGGGGGATGCCATGTGCCATGTTACAAGGACATTCAGCACCCCTATTGTGAGGCCCATGTGGCAGGGACACTGAAGCCTCCTGCCAAGGGCCATGTAGTGCACCACTTTGAAAGTGGATCTTTCAGCCCCAATCAAGTTTTCAGATAAATGCAGGCCTGGCTTAAAATATTGAATATAATGTCATCACAGACCCTGAGCTAGAATCAGCCAGCTAAGTGACTCCTGAATTTCTGACCCACAGGAATTGTGGAGAATGGCTGGCTGTTTGTTGTAAGACACTGAGTTTGGAGGGTAATCGGACTCTTGATTATGCATAGGCTTTGACCAGCTACACACAGGTGCAATCTGAAGCATCCCACGTCAGCCCATGTATGCTGTGTACCTCTAGCTCCCTACCCTGGGAATTCTCTAAGGTGCAGGGCACCTGCAAGAGGGCTGTAAGCACTGACACAAGGAGAAAGAAGCCAATAGCTAAATGTTTTCCCTTCCACCACTCAGGTGTTAGGTTCTGAAGTGGATTTCAGAAAACTCCTCAAAGGTCCTGATAGGCTTGTACAGCAGTTGCTCAGTCGTAGCCAATGTGATCCTGTGTTTTTCTTTTTACCTCACTTTTTATTATAAAAAATGTTCAAGCATACAGAGAAGTTGAAAGAATTCTACAGTGAAAACCCCTATATCCCTATCTAGATTGTACAACTAACATCTTATTCTATTTCTTTTGTCATATATATATATCCATTTGTCTAGTGTTCTATCCATCTGCTAATCTATTTTAATTTTTAATGCATTTCAAAGTACTTTTCAGATAACAGTATAATTCACCCTTAACGTTTCAGCATGCATCCCATTAACTAAACTTCGGTATTCATTTACGATGTTTTTCTTTTAAGGCAAAATTTATATTCAATAAAATGAACAATTGTAAGTGTACCATTCAGTAAGTTTTGAAAAGTACATTGACATGTGTAACCCAAACTCCTTTGAAGATGTATAAGAACATTCCCTCATGCCTGCTCTCTGTCAACTCCTACTTCTACGCCCACATCTGCACAGATCGCTATTTTGATTTTTCATCATTGCAGATTAGTTCTGCCTATTCTAGAACTTTAAATAGGAAAATACCATATTCTTTTACGTAAGGCTTTTTTCACCCAGCATGCTTTAATATTTACCCATATTATTATATCAATACTCTATTCCCTTTTATGGCTGGGCAATACTCCGTTGCATGGACATACCATAGTTTGTTTATCCATTCTTCTGTCAATGGGCTGTTTCCAGTTTTTGTTTGTTTGTTTTTGTCTTTTGTTGTTGTTGTTTTTGAAACAAGGTCTTAGTCTATCACCAGGCTGGGTGATCATGGCTTACTGCAGCCTTGAACTCCTGGGCTCAAGTGATCCTCCCACCTCAGCCTCCTGAGTAGCTAGGACTACAGATGTGTGCCACCATGCTGGCTAATGTTTGTGTGTTTTTTTTGTTTTTTTTTTTTTGTTTTTTTTGTGAAGACAGGGTCTTGCTATATTCCCCAGGCTGGTCTCGAACTCCTAGCCTCAAGCAATCCTCTTACCTGAGGTTCTCAAAGTGCTAGGATAACAGGCGTGAGCCACCATGCCTGGCCTGTTTCCAGTTTCTGACTATAACATATAATGCTGCTGTGAACATTCTTAAACAAGTCTGTTTATATACACATATTTTCATTTCTCTTGGGCAAATATCTAGGAATGAAATTGCTGGGTCACAGAAGGTGTGTGTTTAGTTTTTTAAGAAAGTGCCAGACCTTTCCAAAGCAGTTGTACAAATTTACACCCCTACCAACAATTTATGAGAGCTCTGATTGTTCCACACCCTTACCAACATTTGTTACTGTAGTATTATTAATGTAGCCATTCTAATAGGCATCTAGTAGGTATCTCGTGGTGGTTTCATTTGAATTCTGATGACTAGTAACACTGAGGCCTTTCACGTGCTTGTCGGTCACTCCTCTATTGACAGAGCATGCTTGCAATGGCTTTTCTGCCTCCCCTGCTTTACTCTCTCATTCCTCACTCCTGATCCCTAGTATCATTTTGCAAATAAACTACCTGTCTATGACTCTTCGTCTTGGCTTAACTTTAGGCATATACAGGCTAAGATATATAGAAGCAGCTGGGAGAGCAAAGAAGGTATAACCCCATCCCTAACCTCATCCCCATCCCTGTGAAAAGGGAAAAGAGGATGCTTCTCCATTCTGGTGAAATTTCACCCCTTATTGGTTAATAGGTGTGTTTCCACACAATGTCTGTGGAAGGGATCCCGAAAACTGCACCTCTGGCTGGGAATATTCTACATTGACCACATGCAGATACATTTCTATATCCTTTACCATAAAAAAGAATCTTATGTCATTTAACTCCCTATTGTCATTGCAGTAAGAATCACTAAGATGGTCATTCACACCAAGTTCAAACATAAAGGGCACTGATCTGAGAAATAAGCAGAGAAATGGCTTGGAAAGAAAAATTACTCCTTCGTACCTCACAGGTTTCTTACAAGACCTAGGCTGGCCTCCATGTGGTGGGCACCATCTCTCCCTCCTCACCCAGAGTACTCTGAAGCACCTCGTGACTCTCCAGCATCCAGGCCCAGGAGGACGAGGCTGAGAGAGAAGATCCCCTCCTTCTACTTTCTCCTTTGGTCTGTCCTGTCCTCATGTTCGGCACCAGGATCTGTGTTTTCCTGCAACAACAACAACAATAAAACTTAAAATTTAGATGTTTCTAAACTTAGATACAGAACCAACACCTTAGGCCAGGCATGGTGGCTCATGCATGTAGTACCAGCACTTTGGGAGGCCGAGGCAGGAGGATCCGTTGAGATCAGGAGTTTGAGACCAGCCTGGCCAACATGGTGAAACCCCATCTCTACTAAAAATAAAATAAAGTTTTAAAAAATTAGCCAGGTGTTGTAGTGCACGGCTGAAGCAGAATTAGTTGAACCTGGGAGGCGGAGTTTTCAGTGAGCTGAGACTACACCACTGTACTGTAGCCAGGGCGACAGAGCAAAACTCCATCTCAAAAAACAACCACCACTACCAAAAAAAAAAAAAAAAGAACTACCACCTTAATAAGATGCATTGAATTCACATTCAATAATGTGAAAACACAGGCATTCAATAACTGTTGGTTGAAAAAAAGTGAATGT
Organism: Colobus angolensis palliatus; assembly: GCF_000951035.1. NCBI lineage: Eukaryota > Metazoa > Chordata > Mammalia > Primates > Cercopithecidae > Colobus > Colobus angolensis. The sequence goes on from NW_012118376.1 coordinate 2,705,646, forward strand.
ATAAATGAATGGATGCACATTTCAATAGCAGCACAAGACAGTATGTGATTTATATGACTCCATTGCTTTTCCTGCCCCTCAGGTCACCTTTTCTTACTGCCTGCCTCTGGTTCTGTCCACTCCTTTTGGCTGCTGGCTTCTGAATGAACATCTTCCAGGGCTGGCTTCTGAATGAACATCTTCCAGATCATCATCAGCCTCACTGTCTGGTATATAGTAAACAAGGATCTCCGGAGTTGTGGACCCAGGTTTCCTGCCAGCACACAAAAGACTGCTAACCGCATTCCTCCCCCTAAACACCTCTCCACTCCTTACCCCTGTCCCGCAGCATCCAGGAACCATATTATCAGGCAAGTGGTTGGGGTGACAGTGAGACCCTGTCCTCACGGTAAAGGTAAAGATGGTGTCCTTTCCAAGTACCAGGCATTGTCAGTCTCAATCAGCGAGTTCACATAAAACCTAGGTTCCCTGTTTGTCTGCCTTCCTCATCCTGAACACGACAGAGTGCCAGGGGAAGTACACTTCCTCTTCTCTCGAATTAAAAAAAAAAAAAAATGCATATATATAACAGAAACATTCACGAAAGCAAGCCTTTCTGTTCAACGTGGCTCTTGTTACTATTTCCAGAGACAGAGCGCTTGTCCTGGAAAACAGACTACCAGAACGTTTTGCCCCCTCTGCTCTCATTCCAACCTATACCCGCCCCTTAGCAAGGCCTAGAGGGTTCAAAGGCAAACAATCTAGATGAAAGGTGATTTCTATAATAGTTCAGAATCATGGAAGCACTAAAGGGAATGGGGTGGGTGCCCCAAGCAGGGAAAGCTGAACAAAAGGCCAGAGGCAGAAATGAGCCAGGTGGAAACTGGGCATAGAAGTAAAGCTGCACTGGCTGAGAGCCTGGGGGGAGAGGGCACTTACTCTGGTAGTGGTGGTGGAAGGAGAAATGCTTTTCTCAGGATTGCAATGGGGGAATGGAAGGGGGTTGGCGTGTCAGATATGTTACTTAGAGAAGGGTTCCATAAAGAAACACAAACAGTGCGATTTAGGGGGTTTTCTCATGTTTGCATGTGACCTTATTTATGTGGAAGATTAATACCGTGCTCTTTTTTTCACTAGTATTTGGTAAAATCCTATTACTTTCTTGGTTTCTGTTTCTGGAAAAATTGGGCTGTACAGGCTTACATTTGCTCTCAACTTGGAACTTTTAGGGAATATCAATTTTACTTTACTGTACAATATAGAGGCAGGTGAAAATTTCTAACAGTTTTAAGTTTGTTGTCTCTATTAAAACTGTGTCCTTAGAAATATAATTTGAGAGGCTGGGCATGGTGGCTCACATCTGTAATCCTAGCACTTTGGGAGGTCAAGGTGGGCGGATCACTTGAGGTCAGGAGTTCAAGGCCAGCCTGGACGACGTGGCGAAACTGTCTCTTTTGTATTTTTGTAAAAATACAAAAGTTAGCCGGGTGTGGTGGCACATGGTGGTAATCCCAGCTACTCGGGAGGCTGAGGCAGGAGAATCGTTTGAACCTGGGAGGCGGAGGTTGCAGTGAGCTGAGATTGTGCCACTGCACTCCAGCCTGGGTGAAAGAGTGAGACTCTGTCTCAAAAAAAAAAAAAAAAAAAAATATGTATACACACACACACACACACATAAAAATTGAAGAACTTGGTCTTCTCGGACTCTGAAGACTTTGGAAACTGCTGTCTTCCTGGAAACAGAACCTATGAAAATCTGTGGCTTTGATTGTCTTACTTGGTGATTTGCCCAGGGAACAAGTTAGTCATTGATGTGTCTCTTTTGCTAAATAGCACAAGTTCTTGTAAGACTCTTCTATTGAATTAGAAGGGTATTATTGGCATATTTGTCTTCCTTTATATGCATGATAGTAAAATAAAAGCATGTCATTCTGCTAGGTTTCTTATTTTTCATTCTACCCATAAACCTTCTTGAATGAAATTGTTCACGTTAATGAGAGATTACGGAATCATTAAGTTCTCAGATGGATACAATAGGCATTATCCCAAAGCTAAGAGAAGAGGATACAATACTGTACCTCCATGGTCGAGA
>NW_012118376.1:2708258-2709722 GCF_000951035.1 Colobus angolensis palliatus
AAAAAAAAAAAAAAAAAAAGTTAACAATGGCAACGGCCAACTTGTGGCTGTCACTTTTTCCCATGTTCCTTCTGCTGTGCCACCACCCCTTCACTCCCTCCATTTCTAACTCCACAAAGTAGATCATCTTCAGGTCTTTCGGGTTCTTTTTTTTACCTATTTGTGTATTTATTAAGCAAATGTTCAGAGAGTACCCACCATAAGTGATGTACTTCTACTTCCCGACTTTCTCATCTGAAAACTACTATTAATTCTTTTCCTCAAACTCCCTTCTTATCAGCTTCTTCAGTTGTGTCAAGTCCTTCAAGGCCTGGACCATATGTCCCCTCTGCCTTATATTCCTTTCTATTGTCCATCAGGAAGATGACATGTTTCTTTATATTCCTAGTATACTTTGTAGGGACCTCTGTTCTGAAAATAACACACATTTATTCATCCATTGCAGTGGATTTCACACGTATTTATTAAGGCATTCTCCTAGGTCCCAAGAAGATAAAAAGAATAAGAAGATAAAGTCCATTCTTCTCACTCCAGCTAAAGAAATGAGGGTAAACTAATATTCAAACAAATAATTGACACAGAATGATAATCATCAAATAAAACACAAAGATGTGTTTTCACATGTTTTTCACCCTCTTTCTCTTTATCACTACTTTGGAAGTTTTGTGAAAGCAGACATGGGGTATCTTTACATCCCTGCATCTGGCACCTTTGGCCAATAAGGTGTCAGCTGGTATTTAGTGAATGGCAGAATGAACAACTCTTTTTTTTTCTTTATATAATTGTTAAATATACTAGAGACTTTAAGACAATTTTAATGTTATTTAAGAGACTATAAAAAACATTAATGAATTAAGTGCCTCTTCATTATTGCAATTCAGGTTACCTGTAGGGACACTCAAACGCAAGTAGTTAGTTACCTGTGCTAAAATGGTACCATTGTTGGTCATCAACTTGCATTTTAAAGCAATAATTTAACAAAATTGCATTATGTTTATTGTTGTCATCAAAATATAACTGGTAACATTAATCTTCTAGAATTTAATTTCACTTGGATTTTTTTCCTCTTGTCTACTATAGATTTTAAAATGTTTAAATCTTTTTATATATATACTTTCAGTTCTAGGTAACATATGCACAACGTGTAGGTTTTATACACAGGTATACGTGTGCCATGTTAGTTTGCTGCACCCATTAACTCATAATTGACATTAGGTATTTCTCCTAATGCTATCCCTCCCCCAGCCTCCAACACTTTGACAGGCCCCTGTGTGTAATGTTCCCCACCCTGTATCCATGTTTTCTCATTGTTCAGTTCCCACCTATGAGTGAGAACATGCAGTGTTTGGTTTTCTGTCCTTGTGATAGTTTGCTTAGAATGATGGTTTCCAGCTTCATCCATGTCCCTGCAAAGGACATGAACTCATCCTTTTTTATGGCTGCATAGTATTCCATGGTGTATAT
>NW_012118376.1:2710058-2710475 GCF_000951035.1 Colobus angolensis palliatus
TTCCTATTTCTCCACATCCTCTCCAGTATCTGTTGTTTCCTGACTTTTTAATGACCGCCATTCTAACTGGCATGAGATGGTATCGCATTGTGGTTTTGATTTGCATTTCTCTGATGACCAGTGATGATGATCATTTTTTCAAGTGTCTTGGCTGCATAAATGTCTTCTTTTGAGAAGTGTCTGTTCATATCCTTTCCCCACTTTTTGATGGGGTTCTTAGTTTTTCCCTTGTAAATGTGTTTAACTTCTTTGTAGATTCTGGATATTAGCCCTTTGGCAGATATGTAGATTGCAAAAATTTTCTCCCATTTTGTAGGTTGCTTGTTCACTCTGATGATAGTTTCTTTTGCTGTGCAGAAGCTCTTTAGTTTAATTAGATCCCATTTGTCTATTTTGGCTTTTGTTGCCATTGCTTTT
>NW_012118376.1:2711580-2742535 GCF_000951035.1 Colobus angolensis palliatus
CTAAATATACAATCATGTCATCTGCAAACAGAGACAATTTGACTTCCTCTTTTCCTAATTGAATACCTTTATTTCTTTCTCTTGCCTGATTACCCTAGCCAGAACTTCCAACACTATGTTGAATAGGAGTGGTGAGAGAGGGCACCCTTGTGTTCCACCGGTTTTCAAAGGGAATGCTTCCAGTTTTTGCCCATTCAGTATGATATTGACTGTGGGTTTGTCATAAATAGCTCTTATTATTTTGAGATACATCAGAATGAACAACTGTTAAGTGGAGAAATAGAAAAAAATAACTAGGTGCCCAGACAGACTTTCAACGAGGTAATAGAAAGAGAAAACCAGTCTGCAAAGTATTTGTAAAAATAATGTCAAAAAGATTTGCTTAGCCATTCTTCAATCACAGTAAAATGTCTCTTGGTAGTCAGATAAGGTCCAAATGCTAAGATATTTTGTCTTTCACTTCCCATTTTAACAGAGCATTATTTAATTTTGGATCAACTATTATGCACCACTTTTTGTACATTTTAAGGTGAGTATCACACTGAAGGTTAGAAGGGCTTAGACTGTAGCCCTGTGCTGTCCAGTACAGAAGCTGCTAGCCAGTAAGCACTGGAAATGAGACTACTTCCAATTATGATTCATTGTAAGTATAAAATACATGCTGGGTTTCAAATATTTGGTACAGAAAAATGTGAAATATCATTTTTATATTGATAGCATGTCGAAATTATACTATTTTAACATATTACAATAAATAACATATAATTTAATTTTTTTAAAAAAAGGAAGTAATCAGTAAGTAGGAATGGGTGCAAAAGATTTACAGGAGATGAGCAATCAGAACAGAGTCTCAAAGGATGAGTAGGATTTAACTGGGTGGGAGAAAAGAGAAATACCCTATTAGAAAGGACCCTGTCTGCAGACCTGAATTCCTTCCAATGACTTTCTTCTTAGCTGAAATTAACTTTTACTGTAGCACTGAAAAGATTAGGGACACTGCAATCAGGAGATTTACATTTAAAACCTTTCACCATTGAATAGCTTTGGACAAATCACTTAATAAATTGGGACTCCAATCCTCATCTAAAAACAGGTATCAGAAAAATTCTACTTCACATGGCTGTGGTAATACTTAAATCAGATAATATGTTAAAGAGCTTGTTGTAAAGCACCTTGAAATATATAATTCTCTCCTCTTCTCCAGTATTTCAGTATTGGCATGTCTCCCCAGTAATTTATTTCATACGACCTGCTTTTTCCTTCAATTACTTTCTGCAGTCCGGGAGCTCTGTGTATGTAAACATAGTTTCAGGTACTTGAAAATACCTCACCTCCATTCTGAATACGGATATCATCCACAGATATCAGACTCTTCTAATTGACTTTTAGGGGCCATGGTATAGAGAAAATCATCCTGATTTTTCTGCCCAATGAATGGCAGCACCATCCATCCAGCTGAGTAAGCTAATACCTAGCAGTTATATTTAGATCTCTCCCTCAACTTGTGAATAATCCCCAATCTGTGAATGAGCCCCATCTTCCTAAATACCTCTCATTTCTATTGCCGCCATGCAAGTCTAAGCTCTCATCTTCACCTGAACTATTGCCATAACTTCCTAGATGCAGTTATATCATTGACTTTTACCCATCTCTCCACAAGCCATTCTTCATTCTGCAACCCAAGTGATTTTTCAACATTAGGGGAAAAACATTGTCTTGTAGCATTAGGTACAATGTTACCTGTACATTTTTTGTAGATGTTCTTTCTCAAGTTGAGTCCTCTTCTATTCTAAGATTGATGATAACATTTTATCATGAAGGGGTGCTGAATTTTGCCAAATGCTTTCAATACAGTGAATTGCAGGAACTCTGCCTCATATCTAACTACTAAAGGAAACTGACTGAATAGGAGATGGGGTTGGAAGGAAAGGGGAAAATGGTATCATCTGAAATAACTGGATGCATCAATGGCCTAGTGGAAGGGGATAAGCTAGAGGCCACCCGGTAGTCTCTCTGGTTCCATGATTCAAAGGCAATTGGGTACATACCACATTACTTGAAACTGCTGACTTCATGGCAGTCTGTGGTCGACAACTGGGACCTTTTCTCCAACTCTCAGAGCAGCATCATGGAATGCCTCTAGAAAGCTGCAGCTTGTATCCATTTGCTCTGCCTTGCTGTCCCGTGATATATAGCAATTATGACATCTCCAACATGAAATTGGGGATGCAGATTACCCACTATTCACTGGCAGTCCTTGCAATTAGCTATTAAGCTTCAGCTGCCAAACCCCCAGGGCAAATCTATTCAGAGGATAATTAATTAAACTTGACTTTCTCATTAGAAACCCATAGTTTTCCTAACCTTTCATCCAGGCCATGGACTCCATGTGATGAATGTCACCTTATAATTTGTCATATCAGTCATATCTATCTCACAGCACTGGATGCAACTTAAAATGACATCTCCTGGTTTTGCAGAATGAAAAGTTTGGAGAAAAAAAAGTGCTGGCCTTTAATAATTAAAGATATTGTGAGGCCACATGCGGTGGCTCACACCTGTAATCCCAGCAATTTGGGGAGGCAGATTACTTGAGGTCAGGAGTTCAAGACCAGCCTGGTGAACATGGTAAAACCCCCCTACTTAAAACAAAAACAAAAACAAAACTTACTGGGGCGTGGTGGTGCATGCTTATAATCCCAGCTATTTGGGAGGCTGAGGCAGGAGGATCACTTGAACCCAGGAGCAGAAGTTGCAGTGAGTCTAGATTGCTCCACTCCACTCCAGCCTGGGTGACAGAGTGAGACTCCATCTCAAAAAAAAATAAAAATAAAAATAAAATAAATAAAACCAACAACAACACAAAAAAACCTGAAATAACAAAGACCAGTAAAATATGTTTTAGTGATTCATTTCTATTGTATCAGCTTTGAATCATTTTCAAATCCTCATTCTCTTGGCCATTCTTCTGTATGAATGGTGCTCAGACTTCAGAAAGCATGATACTTATCATCATATAAAGATGCTTATGGCAGATTCCTGGGCCCTGCCTTTAGATTCGGTAGGTTTGGAAGCATTGCATGATTCTAATGCAGGTGATCCATGAACACAGAGCTCTCACCTCTGGTGTTGTACCTTGGCTTTGCCAGTAACAGGACAACACTGGGCATGGGTCTCCGTCTCTGCTGTCTGAGCACACTGAAAATTCCCAGGTAGAGATGGGTTTGAGCTGAATGGCAGATATATCATTGGTTAGCCACCACTGGAGTCTGCCCTCTGCAATTTAACTTAAGAAAAATCCCATAGTCTTGGGGATGAGGTATAAGGTCACAGACAGTGATAGTAAGCCCAATTCAAATAGCTGAGGACAAGACTCACGAATTTTCCTTTAGAACATTTTTAAATATTAAACTGTCTTGCTGTCCTTCTGCCCCATTGGTCAAAGTTTCCAGAGCCTCTTCTTTGTTCATTAATACAAACAACAAAAACAAGAGTAATAATAACCCTTTATATTCCATAGTGGGATAACAGACTGATTGAATTTCAGGACCAGAAGAAATCAAGATTGTCTCATTCAACCCCAAGGGGTAGAAAGCAGATAATGTGGTGACAGGGCAGAGTCCTGACTCTCAGTGCAGAATTTTCTGATAGAACTTTGCAAAATTGTTTCATGGCTATGCATCATTAATCTATCTGTTTTATCTGTGCCTCTGCCTCAGAACAAAACTCAAAATATTCCCTAGAAGACAAATAATCAGAGGCAACCAACCAAACTCCACTCTATCTGACTTGTAGGATGGTCTGTGGCTGACAATCGCCTGGGGCTGGACCTGCACAGGCTCCATCTTATGAATGGCAGAAGGAGCACACCCAACCCCTGGAGTAAATCTGTCTTCTCTATAGTAAAATTATTGTCACAAATAATCATGAACTGAAACGAATCATAACAATAACCAAAAAAGCAATGCTGACAATAAAAGTTATCTTTTGTTTAATGTGTTGCAGATAAATATGTTTTACTTTACAAAATGTAAAAGATAAAAAATAAGATATTATAGCACAAATATGCAAAAATAACGACTGATATTTTTTCATTGCATTTATATACATGTATATTTTGAGACAGAGTCTCGCTTTGTCACCCAGGCTGAAGTGCAGTGGCTTAATCTCAGCTCACTGCAACCTCCACCTCCAGGGTTTAAGTGATTCTCGTGCCTAAGCCTCCTCAGTAGCTGGGACTAGAGGTGCATGCCACCATGCCCAGATAATTTTTGTATTTTTAATAGAGATGGCATTTCGCCATGTTGCCCAGGCTGGTCTCAAATCCTGGCCTTAAGTGATATGCCTGCTTCGGCCTCCCAAAGAGCTGGGATTTAAGGGCATGAGCCACGTGCCTGGCCTGCATTAACATATTTTTAAAGGGAAAAAACCTTAGACCTATATAATGGCTTGTCAAAGAAATGAATAGTGTTACAATTAAATAATAAATAACAAGAATAGAATTTACAATGAATATCAATTTTAAGAATGTCACTCAAAATATCTCATATATGAATAAAAATTTGCCCTTACCAAACAAAAATATTATACCTCACAGTTTCACTGTTTTAAATTCTAAACACAAAACCAAAAACTCCAAGAAATTATACAGATGATAGAATTGAAGCAAGTGAGATTCTGTTTCTTCATCTTTGCAATCTCAGTGCTATGACTGTTTCTTTGGACTCCGCAGTGTAAATGCAGGAATATATGCATACCAGGAGTAGAGGCACAAGCTACCCCTGAAGGAAGCTGGAATGACTGCGATCTGTCACAAATTCTTCTCCAAAGAAAGCATGCTGCTGAGTCAGTGTGTGGGGTAGCGGTGGGAGGGGAAGGGGAATAAGAATTCCCTGTATAACTGGGAATTTTCTTAATTAACTTCCATATAGAATACAATTACTAAATGATAATGGATACAAATATGTAAATTTGAAGGTTAGAGATATATTAATCAAACTCAGAAGTAATTTCAGCAATTATTTGGAACTCAGACCAAGAAAAGATATTTTAGGAGTGTTAAGTATTTTATCATTGGCTCTGTTCAGAATTGCCAGACCATGATAATAATTAAAAGCAGACTACATTTTAGGACATCTACAAAGAGCCTAGAGCTAACTGTCATACTTAATAGGGAAAGACTGAATACTTCTCCCTAAGATGGTGAACAGGCAAGGATACCCTCTTTCATCAGTTCTATTCGATATTGTACTAGAAGTTCTAACCATTGCAAAAAAAGGCATGAAAAAGAAAGAAAAGGTACACATATTGGACAAAAAAAAAATAAAACTACCTTTTTCACACATAAAAGCTACTAGAATGAAAAAGTTGAATTTAGCAAGGTCATAGGATACAAGGTGAATGTATAAACTCAATTATATTACTGTATATCAGCAATGGACATTTGAAAAAAAAATAAAAAATACAATTTCATTTACAATATCATCAAAAAACATACCATAGTTTGAGGTAAATGTAACAAAATTTATGTAAGATCTGTACACTGAAAACTATAAAACATTGCTAAAAATGAAATAAGACCTAAATAAATGGAGGCACAAATCATGTTCATGGATCTGAAGATTCAGTATTGTTAAGATGGAGATTCTCCCCAAATTGGCTCATAGACTGAACATAATCCCTGCCAAAAATCCAGCAGATTTTTTTTTAAAGCTTGGCAAGCTGATTCCAAACTCTATATGGAAATTAAAATGATTTAGAAAACCAAAGCAATTTTAATACTTTCTATAAAACTATAGTAATCAAACGTGATAATGGCAAAAAGACAGATATGTGATCAGTGTGGCAGAGACAGTCCAGAAATAGACCCACACAGGTATGGTCAAGTGATTTTTGTGCCAAGGCATTTCAATGGGGAAAAAGGGGTGCTTCAGCAAATGGTGCTAGGACATTCATGGCAAAAGTAAGTATTGGCCCTTGCCTCACGCCATACTCAACAATTAACTCAAATTGTATATAGGCAACATGTAAAAGTGGAAACCACAAAACTCCTAGAAGAAAATCTAGGAGAAAATCTTGGCAACTTTAGTGTAGGCAAATATTTCTTGAACAGAGCATTTTAAACCCACAAACTATTAAAAACATAATTTGTAAACTGAGCTTTTATAAAATTATTATTTTTGCTCATTGAAAAACACTATTAAGAAGATGAAAGAGAAACCACAGAATGGGAAAAAAAAAATATTTGCAAACGTATATCTAACAAAGGACTTGTAGGTTGAATATAAAAAGACCTATTACAACTCAGCTGTGAAGACAGACCAATTAAATATAAGCAAGATATTTGAAAAGACCCTTTGCTAAAGAAGATAAATGAATGACTAATAAGCACATGGAAAGACCTCAACTTCATTAGCCATTAGGCAAAGGAAAATTCCATTAGGCATTAGGAAAATGCACATTAAAACTAAACCAAGATATCATTTCACACCCAATAGAACAACCAAAATTAAAGAGACAGGCAATACTAAGTGTCAGTGAGGATGTGGAGTGCCTGGAAGTCTCCTACAGTCCTGGTAGGAGTGTAAAATGTTACTATTACTTTGGAAAATACTTTGGCAGTTTCTCATAAATTTAAACACATATTTGCCATGTGATCTACCAATCCCACTCCAGGTATTTATCCAAAAGAAATGAGAACATGTATCTACAAAAAGACTTGTACACAGATGTTCATAGCAGCTTTTTAATATACAGATGCTCCTTGGCTGACTTACAATGCAGTTATGTTGAAAATATCATAAATCAAAAGTGCATTTACCATACCTAACCTACCAGACATCATAGCTTAGCTTAGCCTACATTAAATGTGCTCAGAACATTTACATTAGCTTAGGCTAGGCAAAATCATCTAACACAAGCCTATTTTATAATCAAGTGTTGAATATCTCACATAATTTATTAAATAGTGTACTGAAAGTGAAAAATAGAATGGTTGTATGAGTACTTGAAGTATGAATTCTACTGAATGTGTATTGCTTTCACAATATCTGAAAGTTGAACCATCATAAGTCAGGAACTGTCAGTTTATACAAAATACACCAAAACTAGAAACAATCCAAATGCCCATTAACAGAGAATTGATCAACAAATTGCAGTATATCTATATAATGGAATGAAGCTTAGCAAGGAAAAGGAAGAATCCACCGATACATGCAACAATATGGATGAATCTCAAAAGCATTATGATAAATGAAAGCCCGATCCATTCACTCTATACAGAATTCTAGAAAATGCAAACTTTTCTATAGTGATAGAAAGCAGATTAGGAGTCACCTGCGGGTGGGGAGAAGGGGAGATTTATTGCAACAGGACACAAGGGAAATTTTGAGGGTTACGAAAACCTTGTGTGTCTTGATTAAGATGCTTACATGGTTGTATACATTTTCTAAAGCCTACCCAAAAGCATATTTTAAATGGAAGCATTTTATTAGACATAAAATGTCTACAATGTGTTGCAAAAAGGTTCACTGAAACCAAAACCAAAAACCAAAAAAACACCCAAATTCCCAAATCCTCAACTAGCTGCTTTTCTCTCAGTCCATTCCTGCTGCTATAACAAAATACGACAGACTGAGTACTTTGTAAACAATAGAAATTTAGTTCTCAGGGTTCTGGACCCTGGGAAGCCCAAGATCAGGGAGCCAGCAGATTCAGTGTCTGGCGAGAGCTGGTCTCTACTTCCAAGACGGTGCCTTTTTGCTGCGGCCTGTGGAGTGGGTGATCATTGAGTCCTCACATGGCAGAAGGCAGAAGGGGAAAAAAAGATGAAGACTCCAAGAAGCCTCTTTTATAAGAGCCTTAATCCCATTCACCAGGAAGGAGCCTTATGGCTTAATCACCTTCTGAAGGTCCCACCTCTTAATACTATTATTGCATTGAGGATGTAGTTTCAGTATGAATTTTGGAGAGACACAAACATTCAAACCATAGCACTGCCCATTGTCACGCTGGATGCAGGGTTATAAAGGGAACATCTACTATACTGAGCTCCCTCCTGGCAAATATGTACTTCAGCTCCCAAGCTTTCACATGGTTCCTTACTGTGTGGAGGAGCAATAGGCCCCACATAAACCTCTACAGGAAGCCTGGGATAGAGGTAGGCTTAAGGGGCCTGCTCTGTGCTCCCTTGACTCTTGGATCCCACCTAGCTTTCTGTGGGGAAGGAAGGGTACCTCCTCCCAAGTGGAGAACTTAGCTGTCCTCAGCCACCAGACTTCCAAAGGGAAGGGGAAGAAGGGTGCAAGGAACAGAAGACACTTGTCCTGCTTTAGAACTCTCTGGAATGACAGGCTTTTTTTTTTTTTCTTTTTTTTATTGATGACTCTCTCAATGAAAACACTAGCATGGAAGTTTTCCATGCATTACCTTATTCAAATCCTTATAATAGCCCTAAATGTAACTCCTTCTGTTATGCCAGTTTACAGAAAAAGCAAAAGGACCAAAAAGGCTAAGAAGCGGTCTTAAGCTTTCAGAGCTAGTACACAGCAGAACACAATCCAATGCAGGATGTCCAAGCTATGTTCTCACCATCACATGACCTTTGATCCGGGTTGCTCATGCCCATCCTTCCCTCATCACCCTTCCCCACGTGCACTCAGTTGGCAGTGGCAGGCTCATGTTCAGAACAGACAGTGCCTAGGCCTGGAACACAGAGTTCTGTTCCCCTCTCTGCTCCAGCTACATCAAGAGTGCCCAAAGTTCAGACTCCCATCAAGTCATTTTCTCTATAATTCAAATACAGAAGTACTTTTAAGAGACATACAGCATTCCTGCTATTCCCGTGTGCTATAAATATGTAATTTATGGGGAAAATGGGAACTCTGTGTCATATCCGAATTGAGAACTATTTGAAGAAAGGAAAAAAATATCCCATCATATTGAGTCACGGAGAAAAATAACTACTGCATATCATACTAGTAAATAGGAATGTAAAAATAGCTTCTGGGAGGAAGTGTAAATTAAATGTTAATATGGCCTTGAATTTATTTCAAGTATTTTTCATCAAGCATTTGCATTTTTCATTTCTACAACCTGATCAATTTCTCCCTATTAAACCAAGGTCAAATAATTTTAGGTGCTAACTTGGAAAGCCTTAAGATCAATGTGCTCGACTCCCTTTCAAAAGAAGAAACATACAGCATCTTTTCTTTGCAAACAGGTATCATGGCGCATAGGGCATTAGTCACTGAAGAAAGAGATGGCGGTGGAGCCATGGCTGCTTTTTCTCTGGCTTGCCCAGAGCATGCAGTTCAGTGCGGGGTGGATGCCTCATTTTTCTTTGCCCATCACTCCTCTTCACATGGAAAGCTGCCCACCCTACTCTGACCACGTGGTCAAGTGAGCGCTGGCATCCTGGCCACACAGGTGAGAAAGCCAGCCAAGCAGGTCTCTTCAAGTCCTTTCTCAAGATTTTTTGAATGTGAACTAGAGAAAGAGAGCACCGCAGGGAACCTGGGAGCCCAGGCATGGCAGGCAGCGGGGTTTCTGACAGAGTGGGGAAAGTCGTACCGAAAAATCCCTGACGCTCCGGACCAGATTGTTTCCCCAGCCACCAACTTGGTGCCTCCCAAGGGTTTTGTTATGCATAGGATCACACATCATAGACAAGGCACTGTGTCAGGAGCCCTGTGGACTGCTTCTGTCCTTCTGGAACCCAAGCTGGAGTCACAGAATCCAAGAATTCTCAGCTGCAGTTAATAAATAATGAACAACGCTTCCTAGCTCCTGCCCTGCCTCAGGTACTGTGGAAGGTATTTGATACAACTCACTTCATTTAATCCCCACAACAAGCTAAGGAGGTATGGACTATTGAAATCTTCATTTCACAGATGAAAAACAAAACCAAACTAAATTGGAAGCTGTGAAATGTCAAGAAATCTCACCATCATTAAGCTTTTCTCCATTACCATGGGGAAACTATAAGCTTGCTTGCTCTAGATCTGGACTCTTTCCTCACCATCCTTGTGTAGACAGGAACTACAAAAACAAATCTAAACTAAAAGCCTGGTGCAAATGACCCCATTTTCAAAACAAAAATGGAGCTGCCAAGTGGGAAGATGAGCCCAGTAGCTGGGGCCTGGCCAGCATGGCAATCCAACTGGACATTGCACTCACACACGATATGGATTCCGCACATGGGCACCAGGGAGGGCAGCTGAGGGTGGACTTAGGGAAGAGCCTCAAATTTCTACAGGATAGGTTTCTTAAAAAATTAAACTTTATGTGGCAAAATATATATAAAATAAAATTTACCTTTTTAGGTGTACAATTTGGTGGCATTAAGTACGTTCATATTGTTGTGCAACCATCACCACCATGCATCTCCAGAATATTTTCATCTTCACAAAGAGAAAGTCTGTACCCCTTAAACCATAACTCCCCATCTCTCCTCCACCCCCCAGCCTCCGGCAGCTACCATTCTGCTTTATATTTCTATAAATGTGACTACTCTAAGCACCTCATGTAAGTACCTACACAGTATATGCTTTTAATGGCAAGTTTTCAATCACTCCAAGTATTCACCAAATACTTTGCCCAGCATTGTGCTAGGCTTTATGGGGGAAATGTACCAGCTCTCATTCCTGCCACAGAGACCATTCTAGCTGAGCTGTGAAAGCAAGGTTAGCTTCTAAGAAACAACGTATCAGATGCACAATACTAGCCTGGAGGACAAGAGAAACTTGGGTGAGGGAGAGATCCTTCTAACATAGTGTAATCTAAGCAGTTTTCATAAGGGTGATGACTCAGTGAATGAGTAGGAGGTTTGGTTGGGCGGAGAAGAGGATTTCGGATTAACTGAATCATACATCCAAGCAGGCAGGCTGGATCATCCTGAGTAGTGCCAGCCAACACCAAAAGCAACAGCATGCTGATAGTTTCTCTGAGGACAGAGCGATATACCCTACATCTGCTTGTGCCCCCAAGCCACACATACTCAGGTAATGGTTTGCTTTTCTCCTATGTCAAGAAATGCAAAAGAAAAAAATTGACCAGGTGCAGTGGCTCACTCCTGTAATCCCATCATTTTGGGAGACTGAGGCAGGAGGATAGCTTGAGCCCAGGAGTTCAAGACCAGTCTGGGCAACATGGCATGACCCCATTTTTCTCCCCCAAAAAAACCAGGCAGGCATGGTGATGCGTGCCTCTGGTCCCAGCTACTAGGGAGGCTGAGGCAGGAGGATCACTTGAGCCCAGGAGGATAAGGCTGCAATGAGCTACGATTATGCCATGACACTCCGGCCTGGGCAACAGACTGAGACCCTGTGTCAAAAAAAAAAAAAAAGAAAGAAAAATTTAAATGATTGAGAGTTGGGGCTTGCTATTGTTTTTATAATTATCTCAGAAAACAGCTAAACCAGCTCTTCTGTGCAAGTTTATTTTTCCTTTCGCAAAAAGTTTGTAAACACTTCTGAAACTTGCGTGGATGTCTGAACACCGAGGTCAGGTCACATCAACCCTGACTACGGTTGCAGAGTGAGACCCCTGGAATCATGGTGGGATAAGCCTCCAGAGGTTCACTCATACCAGCCTTTTAAACAAGCAGGTGGGAGTCATACCAGCCCTTTAAACAAGCAGGAGGGAGCCCGACCCCCAGCCTGCCAGTTCTTTGAACAAGTGTGCCAGTGGAGCAGTGCTCCGTGGAGACAAGGCTCTCTGTACGAGGGTTGCCTCCCATGTCTTTTCCATATCCCCTCCCACCAGATCTGTCTTCTGCTTTTCCAGGTATAAGCCTCATTTAGGGACCCTGGTAGAGAGGTAAGAACAAAAAGGCCTGTACCATGTCATATTGGTTTGCCTTTGCTTTCCTGTCTTTCTTTTTATTTCCTCCCCACCTTCCCTGTGTGATGTAGCAGTAAATAAAACTACTCCTGCCTTTACACAAAAGCATTTCTCATTGTGTCTCACAGCAGATAGCTTCGATTCTGGCCATCCATTCAACTGTATGCGTGTTAACAGAAATCGCCATTGTGGAGCTAAGTGAAGCAGACAGAAAGTACACCATGGGCCTTTATGAGGCATCCTAGAACCCTAGGAGAGGAAAAACATGAGATGGCAGTGAGTGAGTCCCCTGCCAGCCTCCTCCATTCTTAGGCAGTAGTAGTAGTTTATGGTGAATAGATGTACATAAACCACAACAAAACAATACAGAGTGGTAGACTAATGAATCCTGAAAAGGAGTTGAAATTCTGGGATAAATCTCTGTACCAGTTCTTCCTAACAGTTCTGAGAAATAGAAATCAGTATCAAATGCCTTGCTGAGGATTTCCATAGGAAAAGAGCCATTTCTTTCTGCAACCAGTATTTTCCTCTCATTCCAGTGATGTAGAAAAGGTCACCCCGGGCCAGGCGTGTTGGTTCACACCTGTAATCCCAGCACTTTGGGAGGCTGAGGCAGGTGGATCACCTGAGGTCAGGAGTTCAAGACCAGCCTAACCAATATGGTGAAACCCCATCTCTACTAAAAATACAGAAATTAGCCAGGCATGGTAGCGGGCACCTATAGTCCCAGCTACTCAGGAAGCTGAGACAGGAATCGCTTGAACCCGGGAGGCAGAGGTTGCAGTGAGCTGAGATCGCACCACTCCAATCTGGGTGACAGAGCGAGACTCCGTCTCAAAAAAAAAAAAGGAAAAAGAAAATGTCACCCCAGGGAGCACTACTCCCTAGAGTCGCATGCCCCAGTGACGCTGGCCTCTGCACAGCAGCTCAGGCTCCTCAAATACACTGAGGCCAGTAACACACAGCAGTGAGACGTGGGAACCGCAGACCACACTGGAGTTACTTCTTACCAACTCCATTTCCCATCTATTCTCTTGTTTATTACTTCCTGGTACATATTGAACAGGCTGAATCTTAAAAATATCTCAGTTCTGGCCTACAATATTCCAACAGTCCAACTGGTCTACTCAGCTCTAGTCTGTACTTTTTCCAAACACATCCCCCATACTTGCCTGAGGTGGTATATTTAAAACATAGCTCTCACCATGTAACTCTCTTGCCTAAAACTACTGCAGGATAAACTCCAAGCTTAGCGCACTATGTTTCAAGCAAAAAGAGACTTCACATATATAATTACAGTAAAAATTTCCAGTCTCAAAGATAAGTTTTAAAAATTTCGTAAGTATCCAAGCCAAAAGCCAACCAACAAAATAAACATAAAGTATACATTAACATTTTTCTAATAATAAATGGCAGAAGATGATGGCTATGGTTTGAATGTGTCCCCAAAGTTTATGTATTGGAAACTTAATTCCTCAACGCAACCGTGTTGACAGCTAAGAAATTTAAGAGGTGACTGCAGACTCTTCTTGAATGGATTAATTGTGGGAGTGGGTTTGCTCTAAAAGCAAGTTTAGTGCACTCTCCCTCACTGTGTCTCTCTCTCTTTCCCTCTCTTTCTCCCCCCTACCCACTGCCCCATCTCCCCCCTCCCTCTCTCTCTCTCTCTCTCTCTCTCTCTCTCTCATTCTTTCTTGCCCTTCTGCCTCTGCCATGGGATGATGCAAGAAGGCTCTCACTAGATGCAGCCCCTTGATCTTGGACCTCCAAGGCTCCAGAACTGTAGGCCAGATAAATTTCCTCTTTTTATTAATTACCCAGTCTCTGGTGTTCTGTTATAGCAGAACAAAACAGATTAAGACAATGTTAAGTTAAACAATGGGGTAGAAGTGACCCAGCACAGTGGTTCACACCTTTAACCCCAGCATTTTGGGAGGCTGAGGTGGAAGGATCACTTGACACCAGGAGTTTGAGACCAGCCTGGGAAACATAGTGAGACCCTGTCTCTACCTTCCAAAAAAAAGAAAGAAAAAAAACATAAATAAATTAGGTGGGCATAGTGGCATGTGCCTGTACCCCCAGCCGCTTGGGAGGTTGAGGCGGGAGAATCACTGGCATGCAGGAGTTTGAGACTGAAGTGAGCCATGATTATGCCACTGCACCCCAGTCTGGGTGACAGAACAAGACCTTCTTTCTGAAAACAAAAGAAAAAAACAAAAGGAAGGTGGGTCTGAAAAAGTCTAAAGGTGAACATTAAAAACGGTTCACCATTTGCGAATGGGTTTCGTTACAATCATAATCAGTATAAAATGAGGACATTATTTGAAAGACACACAGTCATTTATAGTTAGAAAAGCAAAGCCTCTTTATTTTGACATACGTTTCTTCCATTACTCTCCTTGCTCCCTTAGCCCTGCTTCCTGCAGTCAGCCCTCAGATTATCTGCATCCTAGTCCTTGTCTTAATCGTTGCATTTAGGGAAATCCAAACTAAGAAAGCACGTAGAGAGTGGCCCTACAAAATAGAAGCTACTTGTAGCTACTTGTAGGTCTGAACCTTCAAATCTCAGGATAGAATTCTGGTACTGGATCATTCACCCACCAAACAGTAACAAGGACCTCATTTCTAGTGGTAAGTGGGGTGATGGTAACCCTTGGTGTGCTGTAATATTAGGATTAAGACTCTTACCTGTGATGGGTTAAGATGAGAAACAGGTGGAAAGGGAAATGTTGGTTTATACAGTAGCTTTAGCTGGTCATATATGCATATAATCTCCACAAACAGCTAGTCTGATAGACAACTGGAATAGCCTATTAAAGTTTCAGCTAAAGTGCCATTTGGAGGATAATACCCTGTAAACATGAGATAGTGTCCTCCAGAATAAATTGCATGCACTAAATCAATGATTTATGGGTCTGTGTCCACAACACCTAGGATACGTTAGTCTTCAACACTGTATAAGCTTCCTATTACCACAAAACTTCAATCCATATTGTGTCTACTAACATTTATATAAAAGTAGCTGGACCATACCTTTACTCTCCTAATTCCCAGTTCATCAAACTATCTTCCACTTTTTCCTAGATCAGCTAAGCTTCAAGCAGCTGCTAGCCACTGCATCCATCTCCTCAAAAAAAGTAATTCTGAGGTTCTGATGAAGCCCACAGCAAAAACACTTTCCCAGTCAGTCTTTCCCAGCCTTGCTCTCCATTCCAGCAACTCTGTTCCCCTGGTTTCATGTCTAATTTTAGGGGGCAAGCTTTTCTTCCTCCTTCTCCTCTCTTTTCCTCCCTCCTTCTCTTCATCCTTCCCTTCATTTCTGTCTTCTTCCTTTCAAACCCAGCCAAAGATGTATATAATTGAGCAAAAACTAAGTAATCTAGGTAATCGGGACAAAAGGAAAATAGAGGAAGAAAAATAAAAGATGAAATAAGAAGGGTAATATTAGCATACAGAGAAGTTGACCACGTGGCACTTGTAGGTGCTTTGAGTTGAACTATGTCCCTGCAAAAGATGTGTTGAAGTCCTAACTCTGGGCACTTGCGAATGTGACCTTATCTGGAAATAAGGTGATTGCAGATGTAATCATGTTAAGACACCCACTAGGGTGGGTCTTAATCCAATATAGCCAGCATCCTTATAAGAAAGGGGAAGTTTCGACACAGACACCCAGGGACAATGCTATGTGATCACAGAGGCAGCGATTGGAGGGATGCAACTGCAAGCCAAGGAACACAAGGTATTGCTAGTGCTATGGTTTGAATGTTTCTGTCCCCTCCAAAACTCATGTAGAAACATAATCCCCAATGTGCTGGGAGGAACAGCCCAGTGGGAAATGTTTCAGTCATGAGAGCCCTGCCCTCATGACTAGATTAATGTAATTATAAAGGGCTTGATGAAGGGAGTTTCTCCTCCTACCTCTTGCCTTCTGACATGTGATGATGAAACCAGAATGCTCTCACCCATTGCTGGCATCTTGTTAGGGAACTTACCAGCCTCCAGAACTATGAGCTAATAAATGCCTGTTCATTATAAATTACCCAGTTTTAGGTGTTCTGTTATAGTAGGCATGAAATGGACTAAGACAGCCAGCCACCACCAGAAGCTAGGGAAAGGTAAGGAAGTACAAAGGGTACTTCAAAAAAGTTCATCAATAATGTGTATCATGCTCAGCGCGGTGGCTCACGCCTGTAATCCCAGCACTTTGGGAGGCCAAGGCAGGCAGATCACTTCAGGTCAGAAGTTCAAGACCAGCCTGGCCAACATAGCAAAACCCTGGCTCTAATAAAAATACAAAAATTAGCCGGGTGTGTTAGCATGCGCCTGTGATCCCAGCTACTGGGGAGGCTGAGGTGGGAGAATTGCTTAAACCTGGAGGTTGAGGCTGCAGTGAGCAGAGATCACACCACCGCACTCCAGCCTGGGCAACACAGTGAGACTCCATCTCAAAAAAAAGAAAAGTGTATCATGAAAAAATTGTGCATGGATTTCAAAGTTTTTCCACACCAATAAACTGGTACTAACTTGTATACCATGTCTGAATAGGGTCTAGTTTGAGGCATGAAGAAGGATAAGACTTCAGTTTGAAAACGGTCCACATCAGAGCAACTTGAAGTCAGCTAATGCAAGAATCAACCTCAAATTTATGGTGAAGTTTGGGGAGAAGAGTGGTAAAATCATTGATGCTTTACAGAAAGTTTATGGGGACAATGCCCCAAAGAAATTAGATGTTTACAAATGGATAAGTTTAAGAAGGGATGAGACAATGTTGAAGATGAAGCCCATCGCGGTAGACCATCTACATTGATTTGCAAGAAGAAAATTCATCTTGTTTGAGCCCCAACTGAAGAGGACCAACGATAAATAGCAGAAACAATGGCCAACACCACAGACATCTCACCTGGGTCAGCTCACACAATTCTCACTGAAAAATTTTAGTTGAGCAAAGTTTCTACTCAATGGGTGCCAAAACCACTGTGCTCAGATCAGCTGTGCAGAAGAGCAGAATAAACAATGGGATCATTTCTTTGAAGAATTGGAACAGCAGATGAAACATGGCTTTACCAGGATGATCCTGAAGACAAAGCACCATCGGAGCAATGGCTAACAAGAGAAGAAAGTTACCCAGGCAAAGCAAAAGCAGACCAGTCAAGACCAAAGTTCCTGGCAACAATTTCTGGGGATGTTCAAGGCATTTCACCTGTTGACTTTCTGAGGGGCCAAACAACAATACCATCTGCTTATTATGAGAGTGTCTTGAGAAAGTTAACCAAAGCTTTAGTGAAAACACACGTGGGAAAGCTTCACCAGAGAGAGTATTTCTCTACCACAACAGTGCTCCTGCTTATTCCTCTCATCAAACAAGGGCAATTTTTTGAGAGTTCCCATAGAAAATCATTAGGCATCCACCTTACAGAGCTGACATGGCTGTCTGACTTCTTTTTTTTCTAATTGATATAGTTTAAATATTTGTCCCCTCCAAGTCTCATGCTGAAGTTTGATTCCCAATGTTGCAGGTGGGGCATAATAGGAGGTGTTTGAGTCATGGGGGCAGATTCCTCAAAAATAGATTAATGCCGTACCTGGGAGGTATGAGTTCTCACTCTTACTTCCCTCCAGATCTGGTTATTAAAAAGAGTCTGGCGCCTCCCTCTACTCCCTCTTTCCTCTTCTCTTGCCATGATGTCTGCTCCCCTTCCCCTTTTATCGTAAGTGGAAGCTTCCTGAGGTCCTCACCAGAAGCAGATGCTGACACCTTGCTACTTGTACAGCCTGCAGAACTGAGAGTCGAATGAGCCTCCTGTCAGGTATCCTTTTATAGCAATGCAAAATGGACTAACACACTAACATTTAAAAAAAAAAAAATGGCAGGCATGGTGGCTCATGCTTATAATCCCAAGACTTTGAGAAGCCAAGATGAGAGGATCACTTGAGCCCAGGAGTTCAAGACCAGCCTGGGCAACATGGTGAGACTCTGTCTCTACACAAAATACAAACTTAACCAGGCATGGTGGTGCCTGCCTGTCTCTGCTACTTGGGAGGCTGAGGTGGGAGGATTGCTTGAACCCAGGAGGTCGAGGTTGTAGTGAGCTATGATCGCACAACTGCACCCCAGCCTGAGTGGCAGAGTGAGACTCAATCTCAAGAAAACAAATGTAAAGTGTACCCATTTTTCTTCAGTTAATGATGTAAGAAAGACTGCATTGACATGGCTAAATTCCCAGGATGCTGGGAATGGACTAGATGGCTGGTATCATCACTTACAAAAGTCTCTTGAACTTAATGGAGTTTATGTTGAGAAATAAAATGTATATTTCTCATTTTTATCTTTTAATTCCATTTTTCCACAACCTTTTTGAAGTCCCCTCATATTCTTCCCTACAGGTTCCAAAGGTAACATAGCCCAGCGGACACCTTAATTTTGACGTCTAACCAAACCTCCAGGACTATGGAAGAATAAACACCTGTTGTTTTAAGCCAATCTGTTTGTGATACTTTGTTGTGGCAGCTCTAGGAAACTGACAGAGTAGGTATTCAACATTGGACTCAGCCCTCCCAGCAGCCAAAGCAGGAGACATAATCCACAGTGGGATTAAAAGGTCTCATTTGTTCAGGGCATGCAGCGCTTTTCATGACACGGAGAGATCAGAGAAAGTTCTCCTCTAGATCCTGCAGAGAAAACACTGTGGGATGCAGTAGACAGCTGTAGCAGATGACATCATGACACTAAATCTGATAATGAGGTTTATGCATCTGTTTCCTACAAGGTGCCTCTCTGAAGGCAGATGGCATTACCCCAGGGACAGTTTAGTAAAAGCACATCCAGGAACCAGAAAGGAAAGAGGGGACATTACCATCAACCTTATAGAAATAAAAAAAGTATAAAAAATACTATATTATGAGAAAGTATATACCAACACCTTAGATCATATTGATGAAATCAACAAATTCCTGGAAAAAATACAAACTACCAAAACTGACAAGAAGAAATAGATAATCTGAACAGACAGATAATAAATGAAGAGACTGAATTAGTAATCAACCACCTATGCATAAATCAAAGCCTGGGTCCAGATGGCTTCACTGTTGAATCTACCAAACATTTAAAGAAAAATTAATAGCAATTCTTCACAAACTCTTTCAAAAAATAGAAAAGAGCACTTGTCAACTCACTTTATGAGGCTGGTATTACCCTTATACCAAAAACAAGATAAAAACAGCCCAAGAAAGAAACCTAGAGACCAAAAGCACACCTGGGATGCACCACAACAGTGTGGTCCAAAGAACACAGCTCCATAATTGCATGTCTTTGAGGCAATCTTGATAAATATTTTTCTCAAACTGGGTTTGGTTTTGAGACAGGATCTCACTCCATCACCCAGGCTGGGGTGTAGTGATGTGTGTGATCAGGGCTCACTACAGCCTTCACCTCCTGAGCTCAAACAACACTCCCACCTCAGCCTCCTGAGTAACTGGGACCACAGATGTGTGCTACCATGCTGGGGGTGATTTTTGTTTTTTTTTTTTTTTTCTTTTTTAAGAGGTGATTTCGCCATGTTGTCCAAGCTGGTCTCAAACTCCTGGGCTCAACTAATCCGCCTGTTTTGGCCTCCCAAAGTGCTGGGATTACAGGCGTGAGTCACTGCACTGGGCCCAGCCTCAAACTGGGTTTCTGATAGCAGATTTCAAGGCTGTAATTTCTATAGAGAATAGGGAGAGTAAATATTTGTATTTCCAATGAAATGCAGGTCCTTACTTTTTGCCAACTTCCAGGGCAGGGGACAGAAATGAGATCCTCCTGTGAAAATTAAATGTTATTTATTTATGGTTAAATGCCTGATGAACATTAGGGGAATTGCCACTACCAAGAAAGTAAGAACTGAAGGTTGTTTTTCTTGCTGAAACTTGAACAAAGGATGTAGGGCAAAGAAGAAAAGTTATTAGATATTTGAGACATATTTTGTAGTTTGATTTTAAATGTAACACAAGAAGGAGATTTCTGATTACAAGAAAATTTAAGAATTTAGAAAAGTACTAAATTTAAGCATTGACTCACAAAATTTAAGAAAATTTAAGCACTGACTCACAAATAAGATAAGCTCCTTTTATCTGACTTAAAAAATACGTCGTTAAGATAATAAACATATAATGCCAGGAGTCCAATCCTTTTCAAGACTTCATTAAATGCTGCCACTTTCAAAACTATGTAGCCGTTCTCAATTTATTGTGGCACTTGCATATTTTCTCTTATATAATTTTTTACTTTCTTCTTGGAGTTGCATGTGTCTTACTGTCATACTGGAGTGTAATCCTCTTGAGGGCAGGGAGAGTCTCCAGACTCCTGCTTAGGCTTAAGATGGTGCTTTGCCTATAACCAGCACTTACTAAAAACTCCTCTATGAACCAATGAAAAGATCATGTATCTCATTACGTGGTCAGTTTAAAGTTAAATGGATTCTTTTAGACACTCAAAGCAATAAAGCTTCTTCTTCTTCTTGTTGTTTTTTTTTTTTTTTTTTTTTGAGACGGAGTCTTGCTCTGCCCCCCGGGCTGGAGTGCAGTGGCCGGATCTCAGCTCACTGCAAGCTCCGCCTCCCGGGTTTCCGCCATTCTCCTGCCTCAGCCTCCGGAGTAGCTGGGACTACAGGCGCCCGCCACCTCGCCCGGCTAGTTTTTTTGTATTTTTAGTAGAGATGGGGTTTCACCGTGTTAGCCAGGATGGTCTCGATCTCCTGACCTCGTGATCCACCCGTCTCGGCCTCCCAAAGTGCTGGGATTACAGGCTTGAGCCACCGAAGCTTCTTCTTAAAAGAACTGTCAGATACAATAAACTATAAAAATTTGTTCAAATATTTAAACATGAATTAGAGATGACTTTAACCTGATTCGTTTACACTAGTTACTTTTCTTTTTTATTTCTTTTATTTTATTATTATTTTTTAAACAGGGTCTCACACTATCGCCCAGGCTGGAGTGCAGTTGCACGATCTTGGCTCACTGCAACCTCCACCTCCAGGTTCAAGCAATTCTCCCACCTCAGGCTCCCAGGGAGCTGGGCTTACAAGGATCTGCCACCACACCCGGCTAATTTTTGTATTTTTCTAGTAGAGATGGGGTTTCACCATGTTAGCCAGGCTGGTCTTGAACTCCTGAACTTAAGTGATCCACTCGCCTGGGCCTCCCAAAGTGCTGGGATTACAGGTGTGAGCCACTGCACCTGGCCATTTATACTAGTTACTTTTCTTTTTCATGTTTTTATTGATACAAAATATTTGTACGTATTTATGGGGTACATGCGATATTTTGATGCATGCATACAATGTGTAATGGTTGTCAGGGTTATCAGGATACCCATCACCTTGAACATTTATCATTTCTTTGTATTGGGAACATTTTAAATCTTCTCTTCTACTCGACATCACTAATTAGCAGAGAAATGCAAGTCAAAATGACATCACCTTACACCTGTTAGGATGGCTATTATCAAAAAGTCAAAAGACAGCAAGTGTTGGTGAGGATTCGAGAGAAGGGGATGCTTGTACCCTTTTGGTGGAAATGTCAATTGGTGCAGCCATTATGAAAAATAGTATAGAGGTTCCTCAAAAAATTAAAAATAGAACTACCATATGATCCACTAATACTACTATCGGGTATATTTCCAAAAGAAATAAAAACCCTATCTCCAAGAAGTATCTGCAGTCCCATGTTAATTGCAGCATTATTTACAGAAGCCAAAAGATATGGTAACAATCTAAGTGTCCATCAACTGATGAATAAAAAAAGAAACTGTGGTGTATACACACACACACACACACACACGGATATTATTCAGCCTTAAAGAAAAAGGAACTCTTACCATTTGCAACAACATGGATGTCTTAGAGAAGAGTATGTTAAGTGAAATAAGCCAGACACAGAAAGACAAATACTGCATGATCTCATATATATGTGGAATCTTAGAAATTAAAGTCAAACTCATAGAAAAAAATCTCTTCGGCTGAGTGCACTGGCTCACATCTGTAATCCCAGCACTCTGGGAGGTAGAGGCGGGTGGATCATGAGGTCAGGAGATTGATTTCACCCTGGCTAACACGGTGAAACCCCATCTCTACTAAAAATACAAAAAAGTTAGCTGGGCGTGGTGGCAGGTGCCTGTAGTCCCGGCTACTTGGGAGGCTGAGGCAGGAGAATGGCGTGAACCCAGGAGGCGGAGCTTTCAGTGAGCCGAGATTGCACCACTGTACTCCAGCCTGGGCAACAGTGCAAGAGTCCGTCTCAAAAGAAAGAAAAGAAAAGAAAAGAAAAGAAAAGAAATCTTCTCTTCTAGTTATTTGGAAATACAGTGTATTGTTGCTAACTATAGTCACCCTTCTGTGTTATCAAAAACTAGAACTTATTCCATCTTATCTGTTTGCTTGTATCCATTCACCAGCCTGTCTTCACTCCCCTACCCCTACACCCTTCTGCTCTCTACCTCCATGAGATCAACTTCTTTAGCTCCCACATGAGTGTGAACACGTGATTTTTGCCTTTCTGTGTCTGACTTATTAAACTTAACAAGATGGCCTTTAGTTCCCTGCATGTTGCTGCAAATGACAGGATTTCATTCCTTTTTATGGCTGAATAGTATTCTATTGTGTATATATACCACATTTTCTTTACTGATCTGTTTATAGACTTTGGTTGATTTCATATCTTGGCTATTGTGAATAGTGTGGCTATAAACGGGAGTACAAGGATCCCTTTGATACATTGATTTCCTTTCCTTTGGATAAATAACCAGTAGTGGGATTGAAGGATCATATGACAGTTCTATCTTTAGTTTTCTGAGAAGCCTCCATACTGTTTTCCATAATGGGTGTCTGGATATACATTCCCACCAACAGTGTACTCATTACTTTTCTTTTTATCAGATGTCCACAGCTATAAAGTGTCCTTTGGGCCTGAAGAAAAGTAGTAACCTAATAGTTGGCCTTCACATTGCAAAATTATCGCTTTGAACAGCAATCCCCAACCTTTTTGGCACCAGGGACTGGTTTTATGGAAGACAATTTTTCCATGGACAGGGGTGGGGAATGGGTTCGGGATGATTCAAGCACATCACATTTATTATGCACTTTATTTCTATTATTAGTACACTGTAATATATAATGAAATAACTATACAACTCGCCATAATGTAGAATCAGTGGGAGCCCTGAGTTTGTTTTCCTGCAATCAGATGGGCCCATCTGGGCATGATAGGAGATAGTGACAGATCGTCAGGCATTAGATTTTCATAAGGGGCACACAACCTAGATCCCTTGAATGCACATAGTTCACAATTGTGCTCCTATGAGAATCTAATGCCCCAGCTGATGTAACAGGAGGTGGAGCTCAGACGGTAATGCTAGTCATGGGGAGCGGCTGTAAATACAGATGAAGCTACCCTCTTTTGCTTGCCCCTTACTCACCTTCTGCTGTGCCACCAGGTTCCTAACAGGGTACAAAGGGTACTGATTCATGGCCCGGGGTTGGGGACCCCTGCCTTTGAAGACACCCAACCAGCTTCTTCTTCCAAAACCATTATTGGAAAGGTGGATTGTATTATTCTACCCAGTTATTTCTTGTCCTCCTTTTAAGAGTATTATTCAGCTCACTTATTGTTGATAGGGACAGAAGACAGGGAACTACTGGGTAGAATAAGGCAGTTCCCTGGCAAAGGCCCCACCCTCAAGCCTGGAAACCCATGGCCCTAAATGAAGAGAGGCGTTCCTGCTCTTGTGCCCAAAAGTTACCTTTTGGCCCTCCATGACCCCCTATCCTGTACCCAAATAAACTCCAGAAACCAGGCTCCAGCAGCAAAAGATGAGCAGATGAACAGAAGAGCAGAGCAGAAGAAAGGCAGGTAAAGAGAAGGAATGTTAGGAGGAGTTCAGCTGGGGACAGTCAGAGAATCCACCACTGAACGGTCAAACTCCAGGGGAAGATCATCTTCCTACTCCATCCGCTTTCCAGTTCCCCATCCATCCCACTGACTGCCACCCCTACCACCTGATAACCCCCACCCCACTACTCTACTTCACCAGCTTCATCCGTCAAGTCCATGTGTGACCTGATCTTTCTGGGAGGGGGGACAAGAGCTCGAGATACAGAAAGCTGTCAGACTGACCCTCTGCGCTTGCAAAAATGCAGAGCGTCTATTGAGCTGGTTAACACTTAAGCCGTCTGCTGATGGTAAGGCTAAAAGAGCACACTGTAACACAAGCCCATCTGGGCTCCAGGAATCACAGGTTCCTGCCCCTGGACACTGCTGTGGGGCTGGAAGCCCAGCGCCCCAGCTTTTGCACCCCGGCTCCTGCACCCTCCGTCTGCATGCTCCACCTCCCATAAGGGGTTTCAGCAGGGCAGAGACCCAACACACCAGCCACAGCCCTGTTGCATGTCCTGCAAAGGGCGGGGGAAGCGGGGAAATCAGGGAACTCTCCCGTTTCATTGCCACATGACTTGCAAGGCTTCCTTAAGATAGGGGTATACTTCCCCACCCACTGACAGCAAGTTTTGACCAATAGAACCTGAGCAGAACTGAGGCATGTGGAATGTGAGTTTGAGGAGCAGCTTGTGCCAGTCATGTACAAGAGCTAATCGTTAACATTTCCAGGAA
Source organism: Colobus angolensis palliatus (assembly GCF_000951035.1). Taxonomy (NCBI): domain Eukaryota; kingdom Metazoa; phylum Chordata; class Mammalia; order Primates; family Cercopithecidae; genus Colobus; species Colobus angolensis. The sequence goes on from NW_012118376.1 coordinate 2,736,064, forward strand.
CTTGGCAAGCCACTTGTTAGACTGTTTGTAGCTTGAAATTGGCCATGGTGGGAGTATTAACATCACAGAAATAGCAAACACTACAAATCAGGACTTCCCCCTTCTCCCTCAAAGTTGGTTTACCAGCCCAGCAGGGAGCACGACCCAGAAAAGTTGATCTTTCAGCCTGGAGCCGGGAGTGAAGAAAACTAGTGGAGTACCAGGAAAGCTCCCTTCAGCCACAGTAATTCGCTTGAGAAACGGACCTTGAAGCTACTCAGTTGCAGGGGTTGTTCGTTACCTGAGTATAATCTAGCCAAAGCTGGTACACCATGCTGGTGTTTTGGTGAACACCAACAAGCGCCGCCTTCATCTGTCCCGACCTAGGTTGGAGGGATTTCTTCTAATAACTTGTGACATCATGCGCCTACAGCCTGCAAGGATGCAAACCGCGCTCTGAGACTCAGGCCCGGGAATCCAGGTCTTGGAAGGTTAATGCAAAGTTATAAAACAATAGTTACATTTCAACCACACTCAGCTATTGCGTCATCTTTAAACCCTGGCCAACACAAGTCTGTCGCTCGCGGACCTTGGTGGTTTCAGAGCGACTCCCCTAGCACTTTCGGGTGAAGGCCATAAGTGACGGCCCCTCTTTCCCCGCAGACGTGTGAATGTAGCGCTGTGTCTTTAAGTGGGAAGCGCGGAGGTTTTCCGTCCGGGACAAAATGTCAGCGAGGCGCCTGGAGGGGGATCTACGATCTCGGACTCCCGATCAGCCCCCGGCTCCGGCCGCGTTTCGCGGGTAATGGGGTGAGTGTGGGCTTCGAGACTCGGTGGGCGAGGCGGGCCGGGCCGGGCAGCGGGGAGCGCAGGTGAACAGCGACCGCGGACGCCCCCGTCGGCCTCCCTGGCACCCGCGCGGGGCGTGCCTTTCGCTGGGCTGCTCTTCTCTGGGCCGGCTGTCACGATTGTGAGAAGGCAGGTGGGCCTGGGATTCTGCAGCAAGGCCCCGCTCACCATCTTCCAGTGCCTCATTCTTGCCCCTTCCCTACACTCCGCTTTCGACAGGCTAGTTCGGAATGTGGAAATTCGTTGCCACTCTCCTGCTCTCCCCTTATTAAAGTTGTCTGATTACAGTCTTTTTACTGGGCAAGCGGCTGGGCGCCCTGCAGTGGGTTCTTTCTGTAATTGGGACTTACTTGATGTCGCCCACTTTCGGAGGGAGAAAGTGAATGCAAGCCAAAAGCTTACACCAGAATCCGCACCCCTCCCCCACCCCTCGTGGCCCCCAAACAAAAGAATTTTCCGCTCCTTTCGGAGTCAGCTGGAGCAGTTTCTGTGATTTGTTGCACTAACCAAATGTCCGAGGTTTACCAAAGCAAAAACCCCCTTGAAGGAAAAAATACATACTTACCACTGTCGAATGTCTAATTAGCCAAGACTACAAAGATAAGGTGTTTAAGAGAAACTGTTGTAGAAACAACTTAATACATTGACCTAATTAGGGTAATTATTTTCTGCTGTTTTTATTCATATATTATGATGACAGCTTTTGGAGGCAAGAATAGCTTGAGGCAGCCAAGAATTTTAAAAAGTAGACAGCGATATATATTATAAAAAGACCAAAAGCCCAAGCCAGGTAGTTCTCAATCTAAAAATTAAATTAAAAAATCTTTGAGTCACAAAGGCCTTCAAAGTAGGACGGCTTTAAATTCCTATAACTCAGATTAAATTATGCATTTTTACAAGATAAAATGGATCACCACCTTAATCTTTAGGACCATATCTATTAAGCAAAGTGATAAAGTGGACCTGAAATAAAGGTCCACTTTAAGGGCAGAACACGTCACAATTTTCATTTTAAGAAGTGCATTAATAGAGAGAGTGCTTTTCTGCCTTTTAGCTAATGGTAGAAATATCTAAGAGTTTGGCTTATGACATTTAAGAAACATCTCTGATTCACCACATAATTATCTGTGAGTCCAGTGTATTTTTTACAGTCCACATATAACCTTTTTCTAAACTTTTACACATTTTACCATTTATTCCCCAACTCACGTTTTACAGTTTGGAGGCATTTTTACTTGTCTTTTAACTTCAGCTAAGCCTTCAGCCTGGTGATTCCAGACTAATTTTTCTAATTGTCTGGATCTGTTTATAAATAGATTAATATATGGCAGTAAATTAATATTTCAACAGAGATGGACGGATAACAGATGAACTGTGGTTTTCTTGACACTTCAGTTGTCAACTCTAATTACTTGTATTAATTATTTTGTTCTACTTTGATTAAAGTCACTGGTGGATGAAGTAAAAGAAAATGTTTTTAGTGTTTCCACATATGTCTGTGTGAATTTCACATGAGTGTGAATTTCTCATCTAAGATCCAGGCTCAACCAACATATATTGGTTTAAACTCTGCCTGGTTAACCCAACTACAGTGAGTAGCCTTGAGTAGGAAAGGACAAATAGAAGTGTAATGAATTTGCTATGCCCTTTTGAGAACAGTGCCTGTTTCTTTGGCCTTTAGCGTGTCAAATATTTTTTGATGTGCACAGGCATAAGTATAAAATAATACAATTAACTTTTGTGGGTGCTTTATAGGATGACTGTCAATATTACAATCATACCTTGTGTATATATGCCCATATTTATACAGATTATTCACCCAGGTTTTGATTTCTTCCTTTATTCTTTATATTGGTATTCAGGGACATCATACCGAGGAATCTGGGATTGAATCTGATAGTTTATCAGAAGGATAGAACTTCTGCAGAAATTGAGTCAAATGGAGAGATAATTAATGTGAATTTATTGTCTTCCACAGGCTTAGATTTAAGAACTCCTTCCAAATAATGGATACTCAAATGAAACTCAACTACAGCAAGTGCAGAGGCATGGTACCAGCAACACTACTCTCTCTCCTTCCTTGAATTATCTAAAATCTGCGTTTGTCTTTTCAGTTTTTTTCACCCTGAAATTGCACTCAGAGATTTCCACTGTTAATTTCATGTTAGCAGTGCTTTTATTTAGCTTCAAGAAACTTTCTTTTAAAATAGGAGCTTGGAAGCCTCATTATACAACTGAGGAACTGGAACTTTATTAGAGTCAAGTACTAAGGGTAATGTGTTTTGGTGGTGGATGACAATGCGTTTGTGCCCTGTGGGACATGGAAGGGGAAGGGATGCTGAACTGCATGAACTTCTGTGTTAGGGTCCCTAAGAGATCAGCTCCCAGGAGCTGCCCATGCCCACCCCTTCCCCAGTGGAGATTATGTAATGGAATTCACCCGAAGGAGCGAGCACTGATTTCACCTTTACCACAGTCTGTTAGTAGTCTGTTTTCGCGCTGCTGATAAAGACATACCCAAGACTGGGCAATTTATAAAAGAAAGAGGTTTAATGGACTTAAGGCCTAGCCATCATGGCAGAAGGCGAAAGGCACTTCTTAACTGGCTGCGGCATGGGCTAGAATGAGGGTCAAGAGAAAAGGGCTTCTTGTTTATAAAACCATCCGATCTCATGAGATTTATTCACTAGCATGAGAACAGTATGGGAGAAACCACGCCCATGATTCAATTATCTCCCACCAGTTCCCTCCCACAACACGTGGGAATTATGGGAGTACAATTCAAGATGAGATTTGGGTGGGGACACAGCCAAACCATATCACACAGGTATCAGAATTATTGTTGGAAGCATCTTTCCCAACCAGAGGGTACGCTTCCTGAGGGCAGAGACTATGTGACGTTCCTCTTGGAATGCTTGGCAGAAAGCACGCATCTGACCTTCGCAGGTGCACAATGAGCATTTGAATGAGAGTTGGATGGAGTGGATGGATGTAAGCAAAATACTCACATTCATTGGCACCTTTGTGTTAGTTTAAAAAAAATTTCAAGGAAAAATTAAGGGAGCTGTTACTTTTCATTTTCTTCTTATTAGCTAACCACAGAATTAATGATATGCATTCTCATTGGGTATTTGATAAGGAAGAAATGCATATCACAGGGCTTTGGCTAATTAAACCTCCTCATTATCTTATTTTACCTTAGTGATAAGCAACCTATTTTGCATGAAGGTCAATTTAGGAAGTGAAAATAAATTCAAGGGGTAAGGGTCTTGGATCTGTTACTCTTTTTTATTTGCTCTTTGTACTCAACTCCCAAGGGGATTCCCCCAACTTAGACTACTTACTTTGTTCAATAACATAATGTCAGATGGAAAAATAACTGCCTTTTAACCACCAAAATCTTAACGTGGATGTGTCTGAGTAGTAAATATCGGTAGTTTCTTTTTTGTTCATGCCTTGAATTTATATAACACCGGAGAGTCCAACAGTGACATCATTTGCACTGTCTGATCTCAGCCACCTGTTTAGAGGCAAATAATCTTATTTCTCTTGACAGATGGGAAGATTGAGACTCGGGTAAGCTGGGGCTAAAGAAACAGAGTCAGGTTCATTTCATTTAATGCAGCATCCCCCAAGTGTCTACTCTGTGCCAGGGAGATGAATGGGATGAGCTCCTCTTCCATGACATCCTGGGTGTGCATACAGAATCTCCTTCTGCAGAGCACAACAAACCACGTGACAATGAGCTGCCCCACAGGCTGGATTTCCTCCTCCAGGCGGCACAGCAGTGGGCTTCCCCATGGGACTGTCCCACCAGCCTCCACAGTTAAGGCTGGGCTGGCCCTGCCTGAGCTCACACACCTGAGGAGCCAAGGGTTGTTTTGTTTTTTTGGTTTTTGTTTTTTGTTTTTCTGAGACGGGGTTTCGCTCTTGTTGCCCGGGCTGGAGTGCAATCGTGCAATCTTGGCTCTCTCGGCTCACTGCAACCTCCGCCTCCCAGGTTCAAGCAATTCTCCTGCCTCAGCCTCCGGAGTAGCTGGGATTACAGGCATGCGCCACCATGCCCAGCTGATTTTTTCTATTTTTCATAGAGATGGGGTTTCACCATGTTGGCCAGGCTGGTCTTCTGAACTCCTGACCTCAGGTGATCCACCTGCCTCGGCCTCCCAAAGGGCTGGGATTACAGGTGTGAGCCACCGCACCCTTCCCCAAGGGTTGTTTTGTAAAGTTATTTTTTATTTTTGTAGAGATCCTGTGATATACACACTTTCCCTAAATGTATACACGTGATCACATGCATGCTTTCTTAGCATCTTATTGCTTTTGCTTTTGTGTTTACCTCTTCCCCTTCTCCCTTCTTTCACATCAGTTACCATTGCCTCAACCCATAGTATCTCCTTTATTTTTCTTCATCTGTATCTGTGTATTGCCTATACAGATATGTGTATTACTTGATAATAGTGGGATCATATTATACACTCTATTGCATCTCTCTTTTCTCCCTGAACAGTTCCTCCAGATATCCTTCTAAGACATTGAACAGAACTTCATGCTATTCCTCTTTAATTGCTGTATAATATTCCCTGATATGAACATATGTTATATACTCAGCCATTTTCCTGGTGGCAGGCATTCCCTTGCTTACAGTTTCTTGTCACTCTACATGATTCTGTAATGAACATCCTGACACAAGACTGTTTATTGGTGCTGTTAGTTCTATAGAAGAGATCCCCAGGAGTAGAATCTCAGGTTTTATCTTTTTTTTTCTTTTTTCTTGAGACAGTTTCACTCTTGTCACCCAGACTGGAATGCAATGGTGCTATCTCGGCTCATTGCAACCTCCACCTCCCGGATTCAAGCAATTCTCCTACCTCAGCCTCTCGAGTAGCTGGGAATATAGGCACCCGCCACCACGCCCAGCTAATTTTTGTATTTTTAGTAGAGACAAGGTTTCACCACGTTGGCCAAGCTGCTCTTGAACTCCTGACCTCAGGTGATCCACCTGCTTGGGCCTTCCAAAGTGTTGGGATTATAGGCGTGAGCCACCGAGCCCAGCCTCTATTTTTAATTAATATAGAATCTGCAGCCGGCCCTATCACCCAGGTATCAGAATTATTGTTGGAAGCATCTCTTTCCCCACCAGATGGTACGCTTCCTGCAAGCAGAGACTTTGTGACGTTCCTCTTGGAATGCTTGGCAGAAAGCACGCATCTGACCTTAGCAGGTGCACAATGAGCATTTGAATGAGAGTTGGATGGAGTGGATGGATGTAAGCAAAATACTCAAATTCACTGGCACCTTTGTGGTAGTTTAAAAAAAAAAAGTGTTCAAGGAAAAATTGAGGGAGCTCTTTTCATTTTCTTCTTATTAGCTAACCACAGAATTAATGATATGCATTCTTATTGGGTATGCTCATGACTGTAACCCCAGCACTTTGGGAGGCTGAGGCAGGTGGATCACTTGAGCCCAGGAGTTCAAGAAAGACCAGCCTGGGTAACATAGACCCTGTCTCTACCAAAAAATACAAAAATTAGCCAAGCATGGTGGCATGGCTACTTTGGATGCTGGGGTGGGAGGATCACTTCTTGAGCCCGGGAAGCAGAGGTTTGCAGTGAGCCATGATTGTGCCACTGTACTCCAGCCT
>NW_012118376.1:2742650-2746172 GCF_000951035.1 Colobus angolensis palliatus
CCTAAAATCCATCCCATCTTCACTAGTAATTGAGGAGTGTGTGCCTTTTCTCTACCTCCCTTGTAACTTTGACTGTTAGACCTCTTAATGTTTCTTGGTGTGATGGATGTAAAATGATACCTTCCTGCTACTTTAATGGCATTTCCATGAATATAAGTGATGTTGTGCACCTTTTCACAAATTTCCTGGCTATTTGAGTTTGCTGTTAGGTCATTTGCCTACTCATATTTCTCGTCTGTTTTTCTATCGGGCCCTTTGTCTTTATCGTCAGTTTGAAGAGCCCTTTGTGTGTTATGGTTGTGGCTGAAGTGTCTGAAGAGCTTTCTCCCCCTCCACACTGCAGGGGCAGCTGAAATGCACTCGGGTTGTTTAGCAGAGCTAACCAGGCTGTTACGGTAGATACTGAGACTGAGGATTGTATTGAGCTAGAATATAGCCGCATGGTGTGGAGGACTGAGAAGGTGAGGCAGTTCTGCCCCATGCTGCCTTCCACCGGTTACGACCTCCAAAATCGAAGGGCTGCCCAGGCAGAGGATGTCCCCCTGCCACCCTCGGAGGGGCAGCGCTGTGCTGGCCGACATTTGTGATGCGGCTTGTCCCTGGCTCAGGTGAGGCTTCCGCTAGGTCAAAATGATTAAGACGTCAAAGTCAGTGCTTCTCACCTTGTGCCCACTTTAACTCCTAACAGATGGCATTCACTTGTGCAACACTCCCTCTGGGCATTCCAGTTTTTAAAGAAACCCAGAGAGGTAAAAAGCATGACAATAATTGGTCACCTCTGGCTCTATTAGGGGCACATCAGTAAGGATGACTCTCAGACTTTGGCACAAGTAAGACAATCTGCGGGTTTATGTGCAGTTTCCAAGCTTTAGCTCAAGCATATCAGAATGCAAAGCAATACTCTTGATAAGATACATATAAAAAAGGTATAAAAAGTATTAAAAAAGGACCTCCGGAAAGATCAGATTCAGTATAGAAGGAAATAGAAATTTTAAAAAAGAAAAAAGTATAGAAAAAATTCTAAGTCAAGTTAGATAATTTAAAAAATGTTTATAACACTTACATCTTACCCCGTTTAGCAACCATAATGTTACATAACCATAATATTTACTGGCCACAAAAATACCATTCTTGAAGGTGGTCTGTAACTCCTCATCCTACTTTCCCCCACTTTTGAGACTTCAGCAATGTAATAAATCTCTTGGGGGAAAATGCAGCCTTTAATTTCTAAAGATTTTTTATGCTAATTGGTCTTTATCATGAGTGACCATATTTAAATCAATGCCTGTATATCAGAAGACATGTAAATAGCCATTTCCTTGTTAGAAGATGCATGGTACTTGTCTTTTTTGATGATTCTGGTAGATCTGTTATCTTTTTAAAAAAATGAGATATGTTGGCCGGGCGCGGTGGCTCAAGCCTGTAATCCCAGCACTTTGGGAGGCCGAGACGGGCGGATCACGAGGTCAGGAGATCGAGACCATCCTGGCTAACACGGTGAAACCCCATCTCTACTTAAAAAATACAAAAAACTAGCCGGGCGAAGTGGCAGGCGCCTGTAGTCCCAGCTACTCGGGAGGCTGAGGCAGGAGAATGGCGTAAACCCGGGAGGCGGAGCTTGCAGTGAGCTGAGATCCGGCCACTGCGCTCCAGCCTGGGCGACAGAGCGAGACTCTGTCTTAAAAAAATAAAAAATAAAATAATAATAATAATAATAATAAATGAGATATGTTAAATGTCGTACCTGATCCGGAGTGGACCTGCTTGGTGGGAAAAAGAATACTTAGCTTTAGAAAAGTACAGTGCATCTCTAACAAGACTATTAGCAACTGAATTCATAGTTTACACTAAATGCTACTGTTACTATAGCAGCTGATTTTTCCTATTCTCATCTTTGTCTTCAGTTATTTCCAGTTGTGTTTAACAAGAAAGATTCTGGAACTTTGTCATCTCCATGGCTGCTGGTTCAAAATCTGACAGCATGGCAAGCACTGATCTCACTGTGCCTGGGTCTCACCTTGCCCTTTTCTCCCTAAGTTCTCAGAAGAGGTCAAGAAGTCTGTCATGTGTTTTCTTCTCATTGTTTTTCAACTTTCAAAGCAAATTTATCTAGAATCACACATTTGGTCCTTTGTGAACTTATTTCCTAAGGACTAAACTTCACCTTTTTTTGTATTCCCTTTTCTTTAATAGGTTATTGCAGTGGTGAATTATTTTCCTAATAAAAAAGACTGCAGTGACAGTCATTGCATTATGTTTGGATCCTTTTAACAGATTTTGTGTTGAACAAAGCAAGACATTATTACTTTTATTTCTTTTTCTTCCTTAATTAAAAGTATTGAGCAAACTTTGTATCTTGCCAATATGTAGAGGGGATCTTTTAGTTAGCACAAACAATAAAGAAAACTAATTTTATTTGTTTTATTCCTTGGGTATCTATGAAAGGGTTAGAAAAAGTGAACGAGAGCATGGCGCTGCTCATTATTTCTAGTATCTATCTTTAAGGTGGTTTGAATGCATTTCTTTCACTGGCCTGCCTGTCCTCTGAATTTACTCCTAGCACTGCTGATGGTTCTTCAGAACTCAGGAATCGTGTTGCATGCCTTGTTTCTACCCGTGGAACCTGAGATGGTTGGAAACCCTGAGGCAATGACAGGGACCCCAGAGTCCTTGGGAAATGACCCACTGTCTAATTTAAAGGTAAAAATTTAGAGTGCTGCTTTGGATATTGCCATTTCCTAAATGTGCGTATCTTAAAAGCATTGCTTTCAGTATTGCCGATTTTCTCATAGTAGATTGTTTTTATAATCACAAAAACATATTTTTATCTTGAAAAGCATACAGTCGTTGAAAGCTTTTTAAAAGGCTGTTCACCAGTGGCTCTTCCACTCCTGAAGTTTAAGAAACAAAATTTTCATTCCCAAAGCTTTTTTTCTGGTCATTGCTGAAGTGTGCTGTGCAGCACCCAGAGAAGACTGCATAAGGAAGCGTCGCTGTTATTCTGAAGATAATACCTTTTTTATTGTTGTTGTTATTGTTAAGAAAGCAGAGACTAGTTAAAGCTAACACAGACACAGCACGGAGTTAGCTAGTTCTTTCCGTTCAAGCAGCTTAGCCTCCCGCTATTAGTATAAATACTTGTTGACTAGGGATCCACTTGATTTCAAAGAGGATTCCTAGTATAGGAAGGGCTAGACATTTTTAACAGTTTCTTTCCTGAGGAATCAACACTTAATACTGAAGATTAATTAGAAACCTAGACATCTACCCACACTATAGGATTTTTATCGGTAAGAAAATGGAGGGCGGCATGCTTTCTTAGACTAACTGTAGTCTAGGAGCTGTGTGCGTGATCCTAACACTCATTATTATTCTTCCCCTGCTCCCCAGCGTGCGGGCGCCGCAGAATGAGGAGTGGCGAGCCGGCCTGCACCATGGACGAGGCCCGCGGGCTAGACGATGCGGCAGCACGGGGCGGTCAGTGTCCGGGACTGGGGCCAGCGCCAATGCCTCCCGGCCGCC
>NW_012118376.1:2746617-2792207 GCF_000951035.1 Colobus angolensis palliatus
AGGCGCGGCTGCGGGAGGTGAGCCGCCGTGAGGGCGCCTTGGGCTGGGCCCCCACTGCGCTGCCACTCAAGGACGACCCCGAGGGGGACAGGGACAGCTGCGTCATCACAAAGGTCCTCCTGTAGGGGTGTGGCCACTTCCCCACCCTAGGCCAGCGCTTCTCCGACCAACGCCTTCAGCCCGCGCTGGGACCGAAGCCAGGCCCGCAGCAGCCGCTACTCACTTGGAAGCTACAGCTAACTGTAGGGACTTCCGCGCCCTAAGGCTTCAGCTTGAGAAGCACTTCGAAGCCAGAGCAGAACCAAAACTCACTTCCATGGGGTCACCTGGGGTGCCTGGGCGGCCTTTCGTGGGCATGCATGCAAGGGATGAGGTGGCACACGGAACACCCGAGAGCTCCAGCAGCCCCGTGAACCCAGACCCCTGGTGCCATGACCACTTAGGGCTGGGAACCTGAACCTGGTGACTTTGAAAGGATAGAGAGCTTCATTCCATACCAAAGACTTATCACACCATGTGCCTCCAACAGCCCAAGGTGGAGGGTGCGGGGAAATGAGAAAGCTTTTTACCCAAAAAAAGAGTTCCTAATGCATAATCTGCCCAACACCAAGTTCTGAAGGGTCGGAGGGATGTCCCCTCTAGTTTCCGTGACTGCTGTAGACCCGCATCATCTCTAGCCCTCTTCGGGGCAGTCCCAAAGAGCCCCCTTTTTTACTCCCCATATTATTCAACCAACACCAGGTGCACTCTGTCTCCCCTCGGCCATCTTTCCCTTGGTTCAGACCTAACGACAAGTGTGGCACATATGTCCACTTTCAGGCCTCACATCTGCCACCTTAGCAAGACATCACCTCATCCCCTTGTCACTAGGAAGAGGGTTTCTTCCCCACGTGTCGTCATAGTCCTCACCTCTGGGCTGAAGGGGAAAGCATCCCTTCGCATAAGGCCACATCTTCCTGTCATTTTCCATCCCATTCCTCTCTCACGTTTACTGGGTCTTTCCTCCTGTAGTATTCCCCCTTTCGCTGTCTCAGTCCCTCCCTTTCCCCCAGGATCTTCCTCATCAATACTCAGTCTCCCTTTCTTACTGAAAAGAAAGACTTAACCCGGAAGGGCCAACAAGTCCTTGCTGCCTATACTTCCTCCCCAGTTTTTACTCCTCCACTCTGATTGTTTTCTGTGCTACAGTGGACTATGTCCAAGCCGCCACAATCTCTCAGTGACCAAATATGATGATCTATTTGCAGCCTTCATTTTGCTTAATCTCTCCCTTCTTGAAATTGCTCTCTTGGTAGGTGGATCCTATTTTTCCTCCAAAGAATTCCTTTTCCTGTTGTATCCTGGTTCCCAGATTTTTCACAGGCCTCTTTTTTTTTCTCTTTTTTTATATTGAAAAATTCCACACATCCAGAAAAAGTTGAAAGGCTAGCACAATGAATACTCAGATACATACTCTCCACTTGGATTGAATAGTTAACATTTTGCCAGATTTACTGTTCTCCCCACCCCATGCATGTGTACATAAAATGACATTTCACCCCTGAGTATTTCCACAGAGATTTCCTGAGAACAAAGACATTGTTCTACATGATTACAGTAAGATTATCATGCCTAAAAATATAAATAGTAACTTCTTTATAACCTCTAATATAGAGCCCTTAATCAGTATTCAACAATTGTCTCCAGAATGTTTGTCTTTAAAAAAAAAAACAAACAGGTCCCATCAAGGTTCATACATTCTTTTGGTTTCAACTCTAGTCACTTTTAGTCTAGAACAACCCCGACATATTTTCCCATGACACTTTGTGAAGCATCCAGGCCAGCTGTCTTAGCAAATGTCCTTTATTCTGGAAGTGTCTGATTGCTTCCTTAGGCCTATATCTAATACTCCACTCGTGGCTCATCTCCCTGCAGAGTTGTAATCTCCTCTGGGCCAGGGACTCCTGAATATCTCCAGGCTCTGTGTTCTCCCCAGGCCTGATCCTTCATGCCCAATCCCTCGCTGCATGTCTCCACTCCTCCTTGCACATCCTGCCTCTGTGAGTGGAAGAGGCAAATCTATTCAACCCCACATCACACCCCTCACCTGATAACTAACATTTACTGGGCACTAACAATGTATCAGGCACGTACTACACACTTAAAATGCATTAATTATCTCACTTTACTCTCACACCAGCTCCATGGTAACACTGTGCTGGCTTTACAGCTAAGGAAACTGAGCTAGAAGGGTTAAGTAGCCTGTACAAGATCATAGCTGGCCAGCAGTAGAGGTGGGATCCCACTGCAGTCTCCCCCACAGATGCCATGCTCCCACCGTACCACCATGTACTGCTTCCTGAGATCTCTGCTTCCCTTAGTCGACCCAGCTGACACCTGGTTCCTTCCTAACTCCAACTAATTAATTCCAGTTAATGGAATTGACTGGAATTAGTGACATTAGTATTTACTGAGCATTCACCATGTGTCGTCAGAGCTGTGCTAAATGCTTTACAAGAATAATTACCTGCCACGAAGCAACCCTATGACATAGGAGCTACTATGCCCATTTTGTAGATGAGACAGGTTCAGGGGAGTTAGTAACAGCTTCAAGTCATACAGCAGCTAAGAGTCTGTATGGGGTTTGAACTGCGGTCTCACTGAATGTTGGGCGCCTGCTCTGGTAAGTCTATTTCTACAAAATATTGCACTGCCTTCCTGCCAAGCACAGGGCCCATTTATCATGCATCTTCCCATCCTTGTCTCCCCCAACTGTCCCTTACCTGAGTCACAATTTGGCCAAAGCCAAAGGGATTGTCCTAAGCCAGTACTGATTTATTATCCACTCTTCCTGCCCAAAAGCCCCCAAGATCACCTATCAATCACCTACTTATTAGAGTGCAAGCTTTGACTGTCACCTGACATTCAAGTCCCCTTCTGCCGCCATGCCAGTCCTCTCCCTTCCCCTACATATGCCCTATGCTCCAGCCAAACTGGACTCTGTTCTTCCTGATAAGACCTGGTATTGGCATCTTTATGCCACAGTTTGCCTTCCCTCCACTTTAAAAAGCCTCTTCAGTCTCTCAGTACAAAAAACATCCCACCCATTTTGTAAAACCATGCTTTCCTTGATTTCTCCTCACATCGAGACATTTCTTTCTTCCCTGGTCTCCTAGCATTTTGTGTCTCACAACCCTCAGGACAGGCCAGCTAGTGTATGGCTATGGGTTTTTATCTCACCTCCCCTGCCAGACCCTGAGCCTTTGGGGGAAGCACACTCACCCCACTCCCACAGTGCCTTGCATTCCATAGCTGCTCAGTACATTAACCCATTCAATGTCTTTAAGATTTTTACTAGTTTTCCTGTAATTACTAATATAATCATTTATCTTTAATTCTGAGTAAAATTCACAACAACAAATAACTTAAAAGGAAATAGCAATAATTTTTAAGCTGTTTAGTCAATAAAGATTTAATGCGTCAGTTATTGGACTGTTTGGTTTGAAGCCAATCAACCAACTATTCTGGTATGTAAATCTACTTTTTTATTATACAAGTAAAACAAAATGTATTGCCTCAATCGAGGAAGAAGAACAGAAAAAACAATACCTCAAAATCCTGTCACCTCTGTAAAACTGCTATTACCATTTTAATGTATTTTCTTTTGTCTTTTGCAATTTTTATTTTATTTAACTATTACTATTACTCCAGTAATAGTATAAGTTATTTTCAAGTATTGGAACTTAACTTCTTCATATGGATTTATATGGGCTAGATTATCTGAATTCCTTTTTAGAAGGAAAAAAAAAGACTTCCACAAATGTTACTCTTCCATCTCACCAACTGTAAGAACCATTAAAACATAGGAAAAGATTTAGAGTCTTAACTACTGCCTCAAAGATGGCTAGTGCGAGCCTGAATGTTCTGTTCAGGATATACAGAACAATTAACCTGAGTGCTGAGTTAAGGGAAGAGGTTTTTACTTTCTGTTCAGACACTTCTGCATTGTTGTAATTTTTTACACAAAGTATGAATTACTTTTATAACAAATTTTATTCGTAGACAAAATTCCTCTCCTTCAGCATTCAGCTTCCTTAGTTAAAATAAAATCTCCAACGAAAGCATGGATATAATCCCCGTTTCCAGAAAATCCTAGAAAGAAATGCAGCCCTTGTTCAGCCCAACTCCATCATTTGATAGATTAGGAAAATAGGTCCCAGAGAGTGACTCGTCCACTGTCAGGATATGGTGGCTGTGGTGTGTCATCTGACTCCAGCCTACTTAACGCATTTCAGCCTCTTCGGCCTTGAGGGCTCCTGCTGCTCACCTGAAACCATTCCCAAGGAACCCACAAAAGCAGGCTCCCCGGGAGGATTCCTGAGAACACCTACACATAAGCCTCAGAGATCTGCCAAGACGTTCTCTTTCCAATAGAACTATTTCATATTTTTCTATCAAATAGTTGCCAAATGACCTGCTCCAGTCAAAACTCAATCTGACTTGTGACTACAAAGTAATCTGATGAATCCCAAAGGTATATACAAATCTATCTATCTAAGTCATTTTCTCTTCAAAGTAGAAGACCTGGAAGACTATACAGTTATTCCCAAAATGCTTCAACATTTCTGGAACTCCTCTTTTAGAGTGGCCATGAGTCCCCAGCACGTTCTTTAAAACATCCTTGAGTTGGCAAATACCCCTTTCCAGGATACATTTGATTTTTTAAAAGAATTGCCAATTATTCAGAGTCTGGTGAATATGGTAGATGATTAACCAGATTAACATTTCTGGTTAATAAGGTGAAATTATAATAAAACCATGATAATTATTTTAGTGTGGCTCATAAATTGGTCTTGATAGTGGTATATTAAGGTTAAGTAAAGGCAGCATGGTCACCGTAGAGATTAAAGCCCATTTTAGTTGGTTTATGATGTGAATGAATTCAGGTAGCACTGGGAGTCATTATATGTTTAAATAGTATTAAATGTTTCTTTTTATGAAAATCTTAATTATGACATTCTCTGAAATCTGGTTTCACAGTATTAAAATAAGGCTTTAAGGAAAAACATTAAATGGTAATGAAAGCTTTATTCTTTCAGTATATATTCTCGTGGGCTTTTGGTCAAGATAAGTAATGACCAGATGAATGAACTGGCAACCTTCTGCCCTCTGAAGTCTACTAGTAATTGGAAGCTAAGTAAAACGTTGTCACATGTTTAAATACATTTGATAATATTCCACTAGCTTCTCCCTGTATTCTGCATGCTGGGCAATGAAATACCATAGCATTTTAATATAGATGAAGAGTGATTTTTTTAAAGGAAGAATTTCCAAAAGTCATTCTTGACTGGGCATGGTAGTTCATGCCTGTAATCCCAGCACACTGGGAGGGCCAAGGCGGGAGGATCGCTTGAGCCTACGAGTTGAAGACCAGCCTAGGTAACACAGGGAGACCCCATATCTACAAAAAATTAAAATTTTTAGCCAGGTGTGCTAGCACACACTTGTCATCCTAGCTACTCAGGAGGCTGAGGTGGAAGGATCGCTTGAGCCTGGGAGGTGGAGACTGCAGTGAGCTATGACCATACCACTGCATTCTGGCCTGGGCAATAGAGGAAGACCTTGACTCAAAAAAAAAAAAAAAAAAAAAGACATTCTTACATAGCAGGCAGACATTGTTTGCCTCCATTCACATTAACTTTCCCATCTGTGTCTGCTCTTCACCCTCCAAAGACTTTTTGATTTACATGTTCTCCATCACTTCCAGTTTCCAGTGACCTGATTCCTGTTGCATTTTTTTTGTGTGTAGTCATGAACTGCATAATGCAATTTCATTTTTTTTTTTTTTTTGGTAGAGTCATGCACCACCTAAAGTTTCAGTCTATGACATACCACACATACAGTGGTGGTTCTGTAAGATTACCATACTGCATACTGTTATTTTTACTGTACCTTTTCTATGTTTAGATATGTTTTGATATACAAATACTTACTGTGTTAGACCACAGAATTCTGTACAGGTTTGTAGTCTAGAAGCAATCAGTATACCACATAGCCTAGGTGTACAGTAGGCTGTACCATGTTTGTACAGTGACGAAATCACCACCAAGGCATTTCTCAGAACATATCCCCATCGTTAAGTGATACATGACTGTACTTAGTGCTCAGATTTAGAACCATAGAACCCAGATGTCTGAGCAAGCAGTTATTATTCTCAGGTAGAGGAGATACATAATTGAACAAGAGGCTGCAGCCTCAATGAGGTCTGTTGTTGTCTACATACCCAGAACTCTCAAACACATAACTAAAAAGATTTTGAAAGCACAGTTTGTAAGATTCCCCTAAATAGATCTGGTTTAGAAACAGTCTGAAAACATTAAGAAAAAAGTCCCAAATCCTTCCTGCATCAAACACTCCACCCAAATTTTTTGCTTTAAAATTTTGGCTTTAAAACTTTGGAATGAACAAACTATTTTGGAATAATACTCTCTGGAACTATCAAGGCCTGCATGTATTACTTGGCCCTCACATTCTGCCAAATCCTATGTAAAAATAAATGTAAGCTCCATGAAGGCAGGGAGCCTTGACTATTTTATTCACTGTTGTATCCCTAGTACCTAGAACAGTGCCTGACCTGTGCTACGTGTTTCATGGCTATTTGCTGAATTACTGTATGCTGCTGAAAGACTTTTACATATGGGGATCTGAAATCTACTTCTTGGAATTCTCCTTGTAGCTCCCGTGCTCCCACGGAGTACTGAGAGCCAGGGTTGTCTGGCTAGATCTCCCTATCATTCCGCCAGATGACTCCATGTCCAAAGTCATGTAGAATCCATTCCTCCTCCTTTGAGGATAAGAGTCACCTACAGTAACTTCTATCCTTTCTCACTATTGTCTGCCAATCTCCTCCTCATTTTCCAATATTCACTTAGAAATCCAGCTCCTGACTCAGTCTTCTTGTCCACACCCATCTCCCATTGCCTTGTGGAATGAAGATGACCCATCCACCACTTACTAGCCCCATTCCTCATCCTACCTGACTTCAATAACCACCATCTCTACTCTGGAATTCTACTCCTACAACCATGTCCTTGGTATTGCTAGCATGGATAACAACAATGCTAATAATCACTAATATGTGGAGGTTTATTATGCATCAGACAGTGTGCTCAGTGCCACACAAACATTATCTCATTTAATCTTCACCAAAACTTGAAACCACCTTTGCAAAAATTTTGACAGTGAAACAGATTTGACCTAACTGACTCCATCTTGCTTCTAACCTCCACGCTGTCCTTGTTCATTCTTGGGCAAAGACCAAACTAACTTTTAGAGGAACTTAGTTTATATTTTAACTTTGAAACAAAAATAATAATAACCCTTTCCTGAAACAAACCCCCTTCTTGCCTGGATTCCAGACTGCCTTTGTAGTACTAACAAATAGCCACAAGATTAGAAATTACTGTTTAGGAGTTATGCAACCAGAGACCATAAGATTTGAACCCTGCAATTGCTCCTAGGGATAAAATCACTATTGTAAAACCTAAGATTGGTGGTTGAGATATCTTTCAGACTCTGCATTCTGATGCACCAGCTGGAGCCACCTAGACTGATAATCTGGCTCAACCAGTCCTGGCTCACCCAGGAACAGAAGACAGCAAGAAGAACCCACTTTGACCCCCTATGATTTCAACTCCAACCAAACCCATTAGTGCTCCCCACTATCCTAGCCACTTATCTGCCAAATTATCCTTAAAAAAAAAAAAAAAACCCAGTCTCCACCTTTTCAGGGAGACCAATTTGAGTAATAAAACTTGTCTCCCACTTAGCCAGCTCTGCATGAATTAAACTCTTTCTCTATTGCAATTCCCCTGTCTTGATAAATTGGCTTTATCTGGGCAGCAGGCAAGGTGAACCCGATGGGCGGTTACAAACTCCACAGAAGACACTTGGGTAGAGAGGTTCAAATAAATTTTTAAAGGTCACTCAGCTTGGAAGTGGTGGAATTTTAATTTAAACTCAGGTCAGACTCTTCAGCCTGTGCTCTTAATCATCCCTGTGGGATGGAAAGAATCAAGATAGAAACCCCAGCCCTACCACTTCTGTCACACTGGCTTTTTGACTTTGAGCAAAATTAAAACCTCTTAAGCCTCAGTTTTCTAATTCATAAAATGGTGTCCAGAATAAAGAATGTATGTTAAGGGCCTAGCGCAGTGCCAGATGCAACACAAATGTGCATTCCATCCATTCCACCAACAAATGCTTATTGAGGACCTCCCAAACATCCAATCCTATGCTAGGTGCTGAAGATAGAGCAGTGAGTAAGACAAAGAAGGTTCCTGCCTTCCAAGATGTGCACAGCATTTGGTGGGTGCTCAATAAATATTTGAACAAACTCTCAAAGAGGTCAACCTACTCTCAAGATTTCCAGTCGCCACTCTGCCTCCTTTTAATCAACCACAGTTATTCTGCTATAAGGCAATCTAGTAAGGTTCCTTTCCTGCTTAAAATCCTTCAGTGGATTCCTCATTGTCTCAGAGATAAAATCCTTCATTTCTTAATTGTGTAAATTTCTTAACACAGTATGCAGTTTTGGCTACAGGTAAGAGGCTCAGTTTTGTTCACCCCTTCTTCGTTATGCAATTAAACCTATCTGGAAGCTTGAACTGCAAACCAGACCTATTGTGGTTAATGAGCCTGAGAACTAGAGTCACCAGTTTGGCATCCTAAACTCTCCCCACCTCATCACACAAACAGACTCACACAGCTGCAGCTCCTAAAACAACACAGTGGGTTCTTTGAAAAGGTTTGAAAATCTAATTGTAGGACACAGCCCATTACTGCGTTATGAAAGCAATTTAGTGGATGCAATCAGTGATGTGGAAAACAAGAGTGTATTACATGAGCCTATGGCAAAGTACTGGTATACAAAATCTATGTTATATATGCTATGAACATGCTTGTTTACTGAATTGTAATACAAACTGTATTCATATTGTAGATCATCATCAAAATAGCTTGAAAGCCATTGTTGTAGATCCTCTATGTAGCCTCAGTTCCCATGTTTCTTCAGTCACAGCTTGATAAAACTCCACCAAGCTACTTGCAGTTACCCATTGTTTGCTTCAGTGCCTATGGTTGTATAAACCAGATGTGGTGCTAGGCTCTAGGGATGCAACAGTAAGCATACCCAAGGTCCTGCTCACATGGCACTTAAGAATCTAGAGAAACAGACAAATATTACACTAACCACACTAATATATAACTGAGAACCAAGCTAAGTGGTCTAAATGAAAGAAATGGTTTTTCAAAACACATATCAAAGGCAATTAATCTAGTCCAGGGCTTCAAAGGAGGCATTCCTGAAGATTCAATCAGCAGAGACCTAAAGACTATGTAAGAATTAACTACGTAAAATGGGGGAGGAAGAGCATTCCACATATAATACAATATTAAGAGGCTCTGTGATGAGAGAAGGCGGCTGTGTTTGACAAACTGAAAAAGGGGCCAGCATGCTAGGACCCAACGAACAAGTAGGAAAGTGACACAAGATGAGACTAGGAAAGCTGGCAGTGGCCAGATCCTTTAGGGTCTTTTGGGCCTGGAGTTTGTTTTATGGCCTCAAATTAATGGGAAGCCAAACAGGAGACGATGAGATGGAAGTTGTCTGCAGTGTGGAAGATGGAGGAAAGAATGCCTGCAGGAAGACCAGTTAGGAAGCCCTCAGAATAATTTTGGTGAGTGGTGACAGTGAACTAATACATTGGAAACAGACAAAGGGGAGAAAAGCTGGTGGTTGTGAAACAGAGGCTGACTCAGGCTTCTGGCTCACGCAACTGGATGGATGGTGTTACCAGCTGGAGAGAGTAAACTAGAAGAGACTAGGTTTGGAGAAGATTGTGGAGTTAGTCTTGGAGTTGCATTTAAAGTGACTCTGAGGTGGATATGTAAGTCATAAGCTCAGAATCAATATCCTAAGACAGATAGAAGTCATGAGTTTATAGATGGTAAGTGAAACTGGGTATTCATGTGAGAAAAATGCCTGGGTTTGAGCCATGAAGGCTTAACCACAAATTTACCCACTTCTGGGTAAATTCTTACCACAAATGTGTATATACATACACATTAACCACACACCTGTTTACTTTTTTAAAGTTCAAATAAAGAAATAATAAAATGTGAAAGTTTGCTCACTCTGCGTAATTAGCAACTCAATATGTACCTTTGTAATTTAAAAATAAAAAATGGGATTATGCCATATATACTTTGCTACAATCTGCTTTGTGAGATATTCTTCTATACTAGGGTATACACAGTTCTATCCTATTCATTTGAATGACTAGAAAGTATTACATAGTAGGGATGCATCACAATTTAAGCAACCCCTAGTCCCCACTGATGGACAGGTACGTTATCTGGCAGACAGTTACCTACCTGCCCCATTCAATATCCACTGCCCCCTTCTACTTGGTTCACTGAATGTATTTCATTCCAAAGGCAACATTCTCAGCTGCAGGTGATGGTTCATGACTGGCTTAAGCCAAATGTGACCATCTTGTTGGCTACTTTTATAGCATCTCTTCTATGGGTAGCCATGCTATCCGGTTCTGGCTAATGACCCTAAGAAGTCAGCTTCTGAGTAAGCTGTTGTTTTCCTAAAAAAAGAGAACTAACACTACACTCTGCTCTTTCCTCTTTCTTCTTGCTTTAGGTACGAATATGATGTCTAAAGTTTCAAAAGCCATTTTGCAACTACAAGGCCATAAGCCAACACCAAGATTAGTAAAACAGAAAAGCAGAAGAGGCAGCCCGGGCCCTGAAACACACAGAAACATAAGTAACCACTGCCTCATTTTAAAGAATCAAAATGCATTTCCACTTTAAAGGCTGAAAAAGTAAAATGAAATGTTTGAATCAAAGATTCAGAGCAGAAATATAAGTTACTAAAAGAAGTAACTACTAAAAGAAGCACACTTACAACAAGATGGTGGGGAAAATACTTTCAACTGTTCCTGAGACTGCCTTTGGGTTTGGGGTCCACAAGTCCTTTCTGGCCCCCTGCCAAGGACATGCCTCAGTCCTGCAACTTTACAGAATGGCCTTTGTGTGCAATCTCCAACGTCTCTTGCTTTCCCTTGTTTGAGATTTCTGTCTTCTTTGCCTGCTCTTTAAAAATATGTCAAATTAAGAAATAATCTTTTGGATAGGTATGGTGGCTCACACACGCCTGTAATCCCAGCACTCTGGGAGGCCGAGGCAGGCAGATCACCTGAGGTCAGGAGTTGGAGTCCAGCCTGGCCAACATGGTGAAACCCCATCTCTACTAAAAATACGAACATTAGCCAGGCATGTTGGCATGTACCTGTAATCCAGCTACCTGGGAGGCTGAGGTACGAAAATCGCTTGAACCCAGGAGGCTGAGGTTGCAGTGAACCAAGAGAGAACCACTGCATTCTAGTCTGGGCAACAGAGCAAGACTCTGTCTCAAAAAAATAAATAAATATAAATAAAAATCACACAAAATAAAAAATAATCTTTCTACGAAAAGTCAGGTTTTTGATTTGCATAAACCATTACTTTCTATAAATTCAGGATAAAAATGAAACATCAGAAGTAATACTTGTTTCAAAAGCAGAAAAAAGTTCCTCTTTGACGATTAGAGTGCTTCCTCTATTTAATACTGGAAAAAAATTTCTATTTTACTTTAATGTTGAAGGCTTCTTCTGTTTTCAACTTTGCCAGCTTCTCATGTTCTGGCAAAAATATTAGATGTTAGATTTCTTAAAATTCAGGAACTTGCAGCTCCACTTAAAATACATACTTAGAAGCTACTCAGTTAGAAAATGTATTGTATGATTAAACAAATATTTAACATTAGACCCAAAAAAATGTATGCATAATTCAAACTGTACATAATTCACATTTATGCTTCTAAACAAATAGAAGCTAACATCTGTACTACTTTCACAATTTACACAGTGCTTTTATATACATTTTCTCATTTGCTATTCACGACAGACACGTGAGACAAATATTCTTATTTTACAGATGGAAATAGATCCAGACATTATTCAATACTTTAACCACTAATAGTGGAACCCTGAGACTTTAGATCTGCAAAGGGGTTTAATAATACAAATATCACATATATTTCCATTTTCTACACCATATTTAAGTTTTCCATTTTCTTAATAGAAAATGATAAAAAATGTTTTCCCCAATATAATAATACAAATGGAAAACATTACAGACAGTCATATACTAACCCAATGACCAAGATTCACCAGAAGCAAAACCTATTTGGGGGTGTCTTGTATTGTTACATATAAACAGGGCACCAGCACCAGAACCACATTTAGACTAATACTTTTTATTTCTAATTAAAAGAAAACAATGCAGGGCACTCCTGCGGCCTGCAAGTCTAATTGTACATACGTATGTGTCAGACTATGCACGTGGCCAAGAGGAATGCAAAGAGATATTTTATCCAAATTTGGAGTTTAGGGCCTGATTGTCCTAGCTTAAGCCCATAGGACCTTGACAACTCGTTCATATCTCTCATCTTTAGTCATAGTTTTTTTTTCTCCAACCCCCTTTCTAACTACCCTGTGCCATTTAGACTGGAAATTCTAACAGGTAGCTTTTTCTTTCTGAATTATCTTTACTACTGTATAATTTTTATTTTCAGAATATTCCTCATTTCTACATCTTGAAGACATTTCTTTATAGTAGATGGGGGAGCTAGAGCTTACATTCACTGCCAGAAAAGGGTCAGTTCCAGTGTTAACTTCCCAGCAAACACCCGAGAGAAAAACTGAACAGAACAGTGATAGGTGGCAGAGCAGTAACACCTGCACCCAGAAAGCCGCACTGCAATTGTCTAATATTTGAGGCTCCCCTTTGTTATAATTCTGCCTATTTAAACTAGAAAATTCTGGCAAAGCAGATCAATACATTTAAATCACTGGTTCAACAAACCACTCTTTTTCATGTTATAATGTTTTTATTGCAATTGAGGACGTTTTCAATAAGTATTTTGAGCTTGAGGCCCTGGCTAAGTATTCCTTTTGCACTAGAAATCAGATTTCTCTGGCACAATTCCATTGCCTGCAATGGTCTTTATCAAAACTACAAATGCCAGCACACTATTTCAATATGTATTCAGTTGTTTATATCTAAATACCTCATTAGCTATGAAACAAACCAAATATAAACGCTGAATATATAGTACATAGCAACAGATTCTTCACAGAAGAAAACAATGAAAGACTAATTTTCTACAACATGTTACCTGTTCATTAGTTCTTCAATAATATTACTTAGGCTATTTATTTCAAGGATAACAAAATGTATGCGCCACTACCCATGTCTTCTCAACATTTTTAATCTAGGTTCTAAAGGGCATAAATGAGGATGCATGTAGTCAGATTTATTTTTATAAACTTTTGATGTTTCTTTTGTTGTGCATCTTACATGAACATCTGGAGACAAGAACAGGTAGATGTGAGTAAAAGAAAAACATCTGTCTCCTGCCCGTCCCTGGGAAATGGAACATCTCCGTGTATCTATGGCGTTTAATGATTGCTTCAGTTTGAACTACCCTGGCAACCCCTGCTCAGGGGACTTGATCGAAGTGTTCCGTCCTGGCTATCAGCACTGGGCCCTGTACTTGGGTGACAGTTATGTTATCAACTTAGCGCCTGTAGATTCCTGTGTCCTTTACAAGCGCCAAGTCTGTATTCAGCAGTAAGGCCCTGGTGAAAATGCAGCTCTTGAAGGATGTTGTGAGAAATGACATATACAGGATAAACAATAAATACGATGAAACGTACCCCCCTCTCCCCGTGGAAGAAATTATAAAGCGGTCAGAGTGTGTAATTGGACAGGACGTCGCCTATTAACTTAACTTGTGAACAACTGTGAACATTTTGTGACATTGCTTCGCTATGGAGAAGGAGTTTCACAGCAAGCTGACCCAGCGATCAGTACCGTTGTGACAGCTGCTGTTGGTGCCTTCTCATTCCTGGGCTTGTTTCCAAAAGGACAAAGAACAAAAGACTATTAACAGTTTACCAACGAGGTATTGATATTGAAGGAATTTGGGAGGAGGAAAAAGAAAACCTGGGGTGAATACTTGTTTTCAGTGCATCATTACTGTTGCAGATTCCTGTGATGGATGGCAGGCTCTTTAATAAATTGCTTACTGATATTATCTTAAAAAAAAAAAAAAAAGAACAGGTAGATGTACATTTAAGTCAGTAGTTACATGAATTTTGCGTATATGGCTAGTTGTTTATATGGATGTTGTAAATGACAAGATAAAATAACGAATTTGGATAAACTCATCCGTGCCCTGTGAACTTTAGTCTATTTACTGCATAAACTGGTTCAGTCACTATTGATTAGTTTTTAAAAAATGGTTTTTAAAAGCTGCAAACCATACACATTTCTGAATCAGGAAGAGGTAAACTGTGACACAGTTCCCCCGTGCTGCTGATTCTTTTGGGAAGAAAATATAAGAGTTTCCAAATTCTATTTTTAAAAAAGCTAGAGTTTTCTTCTATGATTAACCTTCACTCTAAAGTCCCTTTTACCCAAGGCATGGTCCCTGGGTCATCTTTTTGAGGCTTAGTTTCTGGGAAGTTTTCAGTAAACCGCTCTCGTGCTTTGTCCCAGTTTTTTTTGTTCTTGTTTTGGAGAAGGTGAACATCTTCAATTGAGGATGGTTTGCCTGTCCCCAAGCCTGCATGTGTTCGCCGAAGCTGAAGCTGGATCTGTTACCAAAAGTTGAGCAGAGGACTTATTTTAGAGTCTAAACACATTGATATCTGCTGTGTCCAACTTAGGACTCTATAGTTTTTTGATTTATTACAGATTGATGCAAAAGAAAAACCTGTCAAATGCATCAAATACATACAGGAATATATATACTTTTATACATGGAACTTACACTCATTTTTCTATGTTGTCTTGCCTGTCACTAAGTACAGCCTACTTTACAGAAAATAGAGTGCTCCTTAACTAGCAATCACCAAATTTCATTTAGATGCTGCAGAGTATGTCATTCCACCCTAAACAGAAATAAAGGCAATGGATATGTTTAAACCCACTGTCCTATCCTTACCTAAGTAAGTGAACAAGCAGGTTGAACATTAATAACCATAAAAAGAATCTGATTGTTTATTTTCATAACAGGAAGGGAGCACTTCTCAATATTTTAAGAACATTCAAAGCTACCATTTACTGAGTGCCTAATGTAAGGTACAATGCTTAGGGGCTTTATCTTCAAGATAACCCCGAAAAAGAGTTCTTATCCCCATTTTTTCACAAGAAAACTAAAGTCCAAACTTGCCCAAAGCCACATAGCTAGTAAATGACAGAGCACATATTCTAACCTAGGTCTGACTACAAAATCCTAGTTCTTTCCACTGGAACTCAAAAAAAATGAGAAAGCTGGTATACACTCACACTGATCCATCTATTATTTCTTTAGGTAGTAAGTCATTATCCAGAAAGTTCTACAGTCAGGTTACTTCTTAAGGTTTGTGTGAAAGATAACCCAAACCTCCTATGAACCATGGGACCATTAATTAAACCACTATGTCGTTTTCCAGACACTATTCTCTATATTCCATGTTAACATGCTCTGATTCTTGAACCTAACAGATTTTTCAGCTCATACAGAATCCACCTGTTTGTAAACTAACACTGTGATTGTTCTTGAGTGCTCAGTACCAGGCACAGTATGACAGTTATTAAAAATGACTCTTAAAACACAGAAGAACCTTTGGCTCAGGAAACAGCACTTCTTACCCTAGCTTTAATATAGGAAAAAAAAAACACTCAAAAAGAGGCTTTCTAAAACTATAAAACACAAAACAAAGCACATGTATATATCTGGTAATTGTGAATGCCACAAAGGCAGTAATCATGTCTGCTTTTGCTTTCTACTATATTCTTAACACTTAAGGCAATGTTTGGCACATTACTGTATACAGTAAATATCTGCTCTAGGAATAAATGAATACAAGAAAATGCAAGTCTTACCGGAGTTTTCATTCCTCCACCATCCTTCCCCAAGCCCTCTCCTTTCTTCCAGCCCATCTTCTCCAACATCTTCCGACCTTTGTTGCTATCAGTAATTTCACTTTAAGGAATATTAAAGTGATAGTTGATTGACAAAAGATCTTTTAGGTCGCATTTATAATAAATTCATGAATTAAAAGTAATTGGTACAACTACTTTAGAAAACCACTTGGCATTACCTAACAAAGTTGAAGACACAGAAATTCCACTGGTACATGTCCTACTTAGAAAAGCATGTGCACCAAAAGACACATACAACAATGTTCTTCCAGCAAATCTAACAGCAACAAATCAGAAACAATCCAGATGTCTGGCAATGATTAAAATGGATAAATTGTGGTACAGTAATACAGTCGATTGTTATTCAGTAATTAAACCATACATAACAAAATAATGTGGAACAAAAAGAATATAGACACAAAATAAATATTGAATTGTTCCATTTCTTTAACATTTTAAAATAAGTGGAATTAATCTATTGCTGTCAGGATGGTGATTACCTTTGGGGAGGTGAGCAGGACAGTGATTAGGCAGGGCACAGGGAGAATAAGCTTCTAGGGTTACTGATAATTTTCTATTTCTTGTCCAAGAAATGTGTATTCTGCAATATGTTAATTTTATGATGTATCACTGAGCTATATACTTATAATCTGTGTTCTTTTCTGTACATGTTATATATTAAGAAGTTCAAATGAAATAAAACTTCTTAATCAGTTTGCATTTTGTCCTATGATTCTATACTCTGCTAATTTAAGAGTATTTTATGTTCTATTATATCTTTTCAGTTCCACAAAATATGCTGTTAGCCCTTCAATAAATAACCAAGCAATGTCAAACCAATGTGTTTTATTTTAAATTTGTCTTATTTAATTTGAATGTACTCTTTATATTCCCCAAGATTATATTTTAAATATTAAACTTGAAAAAAAAAGTGTCATGTTGCTTAGTATACCTATTTTGTAATCCTATATTTCATCAAATAAAATGTTGGTAATGGATCAAACTCCATCAACTCTAAGGTACACCCATTATTTTATGTACAATTAAGAAAAAATTGTTGCCATTTGTAACCATAAAACTCTTAGCGTCAATGCAATATGATATTGAATCAAAACTTCATAATTAGTTATCAGTTCCATATGAAAAATTTTAATTTTAACTGAACTCAAAATTTATATTCTGAGGAAAAAATGTAGCTAATATTTGATTAAATGCAGAAATATGGTCATATTGTAGGCCTCAAAAATCACCTTTTTCATTTTTATCCAAACTACTTTGCCAAGAGAAAACTGAATCAGAGAAAAATAAATAAGAAAAATTATATTTCATGGTCATTAAGAACAAAAGTATTTGAGTATTAAAGTAATTATTAAAAAATACCAGTACATACCAAGTTCTTACCAGTCTAGGCTTCTAGATATCCAACATATAAAAGTACACACACTCAACTGTGGCTAGACTGTTAACATACATATACGTGTGTTTAAGTACAGGTACTCATGTATATGCTCAGCAATTTTTTAGGGGATAATGGAATTCTAAGATTAGTGGAAAGTATAAATAGACTTAGTGTCTCCATTTTGTTTTTAAAGCGTTCATTTTAAGGCCACTTATTGGCTAGGCGTGCTGGTTCACGCCTGTAATCTGAACACTTTGGAGGCCAAGGCAGGTGGATCATGAGGTCAGGAGTTCAAGACCAGCCTGGCCAACAACATGGTGAAACCCTGTCTCTACTAAAAACACAAAAATTAGCTGGGCGTGATGGCACGCAACTGTAATCCCAGCTACTCAGGAGGCTGAGGCAGGAGAATTGCTTGAACCCAGGAGACGGAGGTTGCAGTGAGCTGAGATCACACCACTGCACTCCATCCTGGGCGACAGAGCAAGACTCCATCTCATAAATAAATAAATAAATAAATAGGCCACCTATCAGGATATATAGCCCTGAATATCAGACCACCCTATGAATGTGATTATGAACAAAGGATGTTTCGAGCCACTGTAATTCAAAACTTACGAATGAACAGATGCAGGAGCATCATCTCTTTGGAAAGTTCCTTCACTTCCAATCTGCTCCCTACGTTTTCCAGCTCTATCTTTATATTTTGGATTCTTCAATGTCTTTTCATCTTCGTATTCGGTATTCTTAATAAACACAAAATATTCATTGAGGAAAAGAAAGCTGATAAATAAAACAGAATTTCTGTACATGTGCCTTACTTAACGAATATGGTTCAATGTGGCCTCTATAAACAATAAAATAAAACAAGCTATGATATAAAGAAATTGCTGGGTATGGTGGCTCATGCCTGTAATCCTAGCACTTTGAGAAGCTGAGGCAAGAGGATGGCTAGAGGTCAGGAGTTTAAGACCAGTGTGAGCAATATAGCCAAGACCCCCATCTCTACTTGATTTATATTAAAGTTACAAAAAAAAAGATATGAAGAAATTGTCATATTAGATATGCTACTTTTATTCTACCCCCTTTAAAATGTTTATACTATTTCAAGTTATGCCACAACATACATATACATAAGAAGATGATACGGTGAAAATATAATATATTCTGACTCAATGCTGCGTTCTCATCTCGTCATACGAACTACTAGTATTTGAAGAAAAATACAGAATCCCTGGGTTTGGGGGAAAAAAATCTATCTCCCCTTTTCTCTAAGGAACTGAAAGTTCCAAGGGACCTACAGTAGTTTGATACTGTTTCTTGGAAGGGAGAAATGTAGAGACTTTTAAAAAACCCACTTAACCTGGCAATAATAGTTTTTTGCCTCAATAAAGCTCCATTTAAGTGACTAATTAGTCACTTAACAAACATTCACTGGATAAAGAGTATGTCAAGCTCCATGCTAGGTTATGAAATGCCAGAGGGAAGATGCACATAACCTTTGGCCTGTTACAGTATGAGTGGTTCAATAAAGGTATACACAAGGTGTGGTGGTGGCACAAAGAAGGGGTAGTCAATTCAGCATTCATAGAAGCCTTCCCTTTCCCTTTGTTATAACTTGCTGATCTTTATATAAAAAGTATGATACTCATCCAGAGAGATGCCAGGGACTGGAGAGCAACTCAAGGAAGGTACGACAGAAGCTTTTAATTAATTTTGCTTTTAATAAGAGAAGAAAAATATAGAACTACCTATCCTAGTAAGTTTTTCCCCCAGAAGACAATGAAGAAATTGAGCTAAAATTTTTGAGAAAACAATTTTATTCTCTCCTTAAATGTCTTCTATTTTCCCCCAAAATTGGCCTATCTTGTTTTTTTCTATGATTTCTCTATCTTAGTAAAACAGCAACAACAAAAAAAACACAATTTGACAGAAAAACATGTTATTTTGGCAGCAACTTCTTTTTCCACATCTTCATGAAGTGTAAAAATTTAGCACAAATATGCTTAAGACCTAGATTCTATATCTAGCTCTACCATTTAATAGCTGGGCTACTAAGCTTTAGTTTCTCAAAAGTAAACTAGAAACATTAATTAATTGCCTTCCTGTTCTATTTACAGGATTAAGCGGTAACTTTTTTAAAAAAAAACTTTATTGAGGTATAATTAATATAAATAAATCATACATACCTAGTGTACAATGAGATGCTTTTGAGATTTATGGACCTATGAAACTATCACCACAAGCAAGATAATAAACAAACCCATCTCTCCCAAAAGTGTCCTTGTCTCTCTTTGTAATCCAACTCTCCAGACCTTCCCTGTGTAGCATTCCTCCCTTGTCTAAGCAATCACTCTTCTTCCTTCTGTCACAATACATTAGTTTGCTTTCCTAGAAGTTTATATAAATGGTGCAGAACGTTCTTCCCACTTTCTTGTTTGTAGTTCTCAACACCAACCAGAATGTGCTGGGAATGCAACATCCTGAGGTAAGGAGGGATTGGCTGAAACAGTCCAGGCTGTTTCAGTCCCCATCTGGAAACAGGATGTCCTTCAACACTGCAGTCCAGTGAGTCAAATGACCCTGAGGTACATAACCCAAGGTGGGCTGCTTTCCAGGGTCCCTCAACTGCTGTGCAAGTAGGGCATACAAAGTTGAGGCTCCATTCACCCACAAGGCAGCTTTCTGACCTTTGGGGGGTGGTTTCACAATAAATCCTAGGCTTCTGTCGTCCCTTGCTGCCTATTTGTAAGTCATAAGTTTGCTTCGTGTAACCTGTATGAGAGTGTGTTCTGTCTCACTGACCTCAGACAAGCTGGAAACCAGTGAATAGTGAAACTGTTCCACAAGTGGCAGCACATATACGTGTTTTATTTGGCTTCACTCAACATAACTATTTTGAGATTCATCCAGGTAGGTTGTGGCCTATATTACTAGTTCCTGCTTTTTTATTGCTAAGTAGTATTTTCACCATATAGATACACCATAGTTTGCTTATCCATATATGATGGACATTTGAGTTTTTCTCAGTTTTTGGTTTTTCAAAAAAAAATGCAATGAACATTTGTTTACTGGTCTTTTTTTGCACATATGCTTGCATTTATCTTGCGTAAATGTCTCAGAGTAGAATGGCTGAATTGTAAAATAGGTGTATGTTAAATTTTAAGAAACTACCAAAGCAACTGCACCATTTTACATTCCCACCAGCAACGTATGAGATTTCTAGTTCCTCCACAACCCTTGCAATACCTGTCATAGTCAGTTTTTAAAATTTTAGGCATTCTAACAGATTTATAGTGGTATCTCATTGTGGTTTTAATTTTCATTGCCTTAAAGACTGATGACACTGAACATTTTTTCAGGTGTTTATTTGCCATCAGCGTACCTTCCCTAGTGAAGTATCTATTCAAATCTTTGGCCCATTTTTTAACTGAAGTGTCTTCTTCTTCTTAAGTTTTGAAAGTTTTTTGTATATTCTAGATATAGAAGTCTTTGACCAGATACATGATTTGCAAATATTTTCTCCAGTCTGTGGCTTGTCTTTTCACTCTCGTAATAGTATCTTTGGAAAAACATAAATTTTTAATTTTGAAGAAATACAGATTATCAATTTGTTCTTAAGGATTGTGCTTTTGGTGTTAGCATCTTTGCCTTTAAAAAAAAAAGTTTCTAGAAGTTTTAAAGTTTTGGCCGGGTGCGGTGGCTCACGCCTGTAATCCCAGCACTTTGGGAGGCCGAGGCAGGCGGATCACAAGGTCAGGAGATCGAGACCATCCTGGCTAAGACGGTGAAACCCCGTCTGTGCTAAAAATACAAAAAATTAGCCGGGCGCATTGGCAGGCGCCTGTAGTCCCCGCTACTCGGGAGGCTGAGACAGGAGAATGGCGTGAACCCGGGAGGCGGAGCTTGCAGTGAGCCGAGATCGCACCACTGCACTCCAGCCTGGATGATGAGCAAGACTCCACCTCAAAAAAAATAAAATTAAATTAAATTAAATTAAAAAAGAAGTTTTAAAGTTTTTAGGTTTTATTTTTATATCTATGATCCACTTTTGGATCATTTTTATAGATTGTTCAAGGTATGGATCAACACTCTTTTTGTCTGTGGTTTTTTTTGGTAAGGCCATCCAATTATTCTACCACTATTTGTTGAAAAAGACCACTCTTGGCCCGGCACAGTGGCGCACGCCTATAATCCCAGCACTTTGGGAGGCGAAGGTGGGCGGATCACCTGAGGTCAGGAGTTCAAGACCAATCTACCCAATGTGGTGAACCTCGTCTCTACTAAAAATACAAAAATCAGCCGGGCATGGTGGCAGGCACCTGCAATCACAGCTACTTGGGAGGCTGAAGCAGGAGAATCACTTGAATCCAGGAGACAGAGGCAGCAGTAAGCTGAGATCGTGCCACTGCACGTTTCCAGCCTGGGTGACAGAATAAGACTCTGTCTCAAAAAAAAAAAAAAGACCACGCTTTCTCTACCAAACTGCCTTCACGCCTTTATCAAAAATTAATTGTCCACACACATATATGGATCTACTTCTGGACTATTATTTTGTTCCATCCATCTATTTATCTTAATGCCAATATGATACTACCTTAATCACTGTAGTTTAATTATAATAAGTCTTTAAATCAGGTCGTATTAGTTCCCCAACTATGTTGTTCAATCAATGGCATCTTTTTCGTAGAGATAAGATCTTGCTATATTGCGCAGGCTGGAGTGCAGAGCCTATTCATAAGTGCAATCACAGCTCACTGCAAGTGATCCTCTTGCCTCAGCCTCCCAAGTACCAAGGACTACAAACTACAGACACTACCATGTCTAGTTATGTCAAGGCATCTTAATGCAAGTTTTCTGAAAACCAGAAATGTATATTCAAATGTAGGCTATTATCATTTTTCTACTCCAACTTCAATAGTTTTTAGATTATGAATACCAGAACACTAAACTAATAGAAATCACAAAATCATACTACACAACTATTTATATATAAAATGTACTCAGCATATTTAAAGACATTTTTACTGAAAACCAGATATACAGCTTAACAAATGAAACAATATTTAACATCCTCACCTGTAAACCATATTTTACTCGTATTTTCTTTAATTCTTTTCTTCTTTCCAACTCTTTTTCCTCCTTACTTAGTGTTGGACCAACTGAAAGAAAAGAAGTTTGGTTTAAAAAAAAGCCACTAAATCTGATTTTGTAGAAAATTAAAACTAATGTTATTTAATTAATAAAAAACTAATATAATCCATTAGTAACCATTCCGATTAACCAGAAGTTGAAATAAACATTAATATAAAGGATAAAAGGGTTGTGATGATGTCCTTTCAGCATTTTGGTAACTAAACCTACTTGAGAAGTAAAGCAAAAACTACAGATAATAGGAATCTTACAGTATAGAGACCAAAATGAACAATGAACATCTCGATTTTTCAATATGATTATTGTAACAGAATCTCAAATGCAGAAATATTAAGTAAATTTTGCAAAGGAACATAGCCATAAGCAAAATAAAAGAGAAACCAAAATTCATGTTACTGTGTAATGCAACATACTCGTTTTCAAATTGGTATCAGAAAACAAAAAATAAACAATGAACATGCATACTTGGCATCTGGGGGAAAATTTATGTCAAAAAAGACCTCTTACTAGTTCAAAGCAACTAAATTTAAATTTTAAGAGCTTTAGATGGGAGGGATGAAAGCACAACAGTAATATCCTACGGTGCCATTATAAGAAATAATGGTACATAGACAATATACAGCATGAGCTATCAATAGGACAGAAAACATATCAATCAATAACCCTTAATGCCTTGGCCTATTATTTCCTATGTTAATATTACATGACAGAGTTCAACTGTGGATGACTTTTTTACATCAATACATACATGTCAAAAGGAAACCAATCTTTATTAAATTATTACTTTATTGTCATTACTTTTTAAATTATTTTAATTGATAAATAAAAATTGTATATATGGTATACAACATGATTTTTGATATATGTATACATTGTGAACTGGCTAAATCAACCTCATTAACATATCCATTACTACCTCATGTACTTATCATTTTTTGTGTATGATGAGAACACTTAAAATCTACTCTTACCAATTTTCAATTGCAACTGCTCCTAAGGACATCTGACTACCACTACAGTCTGACTCAAAAGCCTACTAAACTGGATTAGCAGAAACAGAGCTAATCAATCTCTTTCCTGGTCAGAAAGCAGACCAATGCTACATATCATGAAGCTAAATTATTACACAGAAAAATCAACTACAATTATAATCTATTAGCCTAGGTCTCAAATTCCAAATATATGTCATTTCTTAGTCTCATTCGGTAATATTTACTGAAATATATCTCAATCTATTATTACATCAACTGGATACAAGACCAATAGCTTTGTATAAATATCTCTCAATGCAGTATCATATCAATTAGACACATAGCCAGTAGCTGACTGATATTTTTTAGAACATTTAGGTAATGAAAGAGAAACGTTATCACAGCCACATTTAATCTGTTTCACATACCAAAAGATTCATCTTTCTTATCAAGGCGAAGGTGGGCTCTAACCTGCCCTGGTTCACAGCCATCACAGGTATCACTGCCAGGGTGAATGTGAAAGGATAAGACAGTTTCTCCAATTTTCACTTCATCTCCATGCTCAAGTACATAAGGGTCACATTTAGTTTTCGGCTAGAGGGGAAACATTTTACAAAACAGAAATCAAAACAATCACATATGGTCACCTTACATCTATTGTAAGTAATGTCTGATTACAATTTTAAAAATATATTTAAAATAGCTGTAAATGAAATAGACACAAACACACTTCCCCAACTTAATGACACATAAAAAAAAGTTCTACTAGTGGAGATGAAGACAGCTGAACTGAGGAATTTGTGAAACCCACCAATCTCCCTATCCAATCAGAAATATCCAATTCTAGACTTCAATCTATTACCAAAACATACAATCATCATAGTAAAAAAAGATGAAGTGTTAAGAGAATGGGATAAATGCATCACATCTCCCTTTTCTTCTCTCTTGATAACTCAGTTTTATTTCCATTTTTACTCTTACAGACTAAGAATAAGGCCTCCCTCCTTCCCTATATTTTCTTTTTCTTTTTCTTTGAGACAGTCTCACCCTGTAGCCCAGGCTGGAGTGCAACGGCGTGATCTCGGCTCACTGCAACCTCCGCCTCCGTGGTGCAAATGATTCTCCTGCCTCAGCATCCCAAGTAGCTGGGATAACAGGCACACACCATCACGCCCAGCTAATTTTTGTATTTTTAGTAGAGATGGGGTTTCACCGTGTTGGCCAGTCTGGTCTTGAACTCCTAACCTCAGATGACCCACTGGCCTCAGGCTCCCAAAGTGCTGGGATTACAGGAGTGAACCATCGTGTCCAGCCCCTATATTTTCTTATTATATGCCAAATAGCTTGTTACATGCTGAAGATGTAAGTGTTAACTGAATAGACATAGCTTTTGCCTTTAAGAAGTTTTCAATTTAGTAGCATTTCCATTCAGACAATAAAAAAAAGGGAGGACCTTCAAAGTTGTTATTGAGACATTTACACACTTACTCTGAATAGCTTTATAATGGATTCATAACTGAAAATAAGACAAAGATACATAATTAGAAGTCAAAACTCAACAGCCAAGGAAGACCCACTGATTATATTCTTTTTTCAGCCTTTCTGGAAATTCCTTTCCAAGTAACACATTTGGGCTTTACTCTGAACCAAAAGATAAAGAGTATGGCCTTCAGAAATAAAAAAAATTCAGTTTAAAAATAATGTGCAGGTAACTAATTAATACTCACCTGAAGAATCTGTTTTCCATTAACAACTGTGCCATTTTGACTGCCTTGATCCACAAGGACATAACTTTGTAAGTCATGGTCAAAATAAATTTCTGCATGAAACTTAGAAAATAAAACAAGCAATTATTAATTACTACACTTTTCAAAACTATGGACAATTTCTGTACAATATAATGATGTTGAGTCTTTGATAATTTAAATTTTATTATACTTAACACTTTTTCAGAAACACAAACTATTATATGCTTCTGGCAGACACAGAGGCTATAGAAGAAAATGTCATCTATAACCCTAACTTTAACTACCATGAAAAATTTAGAATACGTCCTACTTTTTCTCCTTTTGTACTAGAGACTATAATTTGAAAAATTTTGATCTAATGTAAGTATTTGTCCGTATCATTAAAAACTCCTTTTTTTTTTTTTTTTGAGACAGTCTCGCTCTGTCACCCAAGCTACAGTGCAGTGGTGTGATCACAGCTTCCTGCAGCCTTGACCTCCTGGGCTTAGGCAATCCTCCCACCTCAGCTTCCTGAGTAGCTGGGACTACAGGTGTGTGCCACCACACCTGGTTAATTTTTGCATTTTTTGTAGAGACAGGGTTTCACCATGTTGCCCAGGCTGGTCTTGAACTCCTGAGTTCAAGTGATCCTCCCGCCTTGGCCTCCCAAAGTGCTGGGATTACAGGCATGAGCCACCACACCTGGCCAAAAGTTTTTAATACAAAATGTGATTTGAAACACTCAAGGCCAACCTCTCAGAGAAGTTTCCAGGATCTTCAATAGTTAGGACTAATCTTTCCCTCCTTTTTCCATAGCACTTTATCTATTCCTCTTCTTTTGCTTCTTTAACGTTAAGTCATGAGGTTCATCCAGTTGTTATACAGTTATAGAGTTGTCGTTCATTCATTTTGCTGAATGGTAATCCATTGTGTGGATATACCACAATCTATCCATCCATCCTTCTGAAAATGGACATTCAGGGGTTTTTTCCAAGGTTTAACTATTTTTTTAAAATATTACTATAAACCTTCTTGTACCTGCAATCTATTTGTGTGCAAAATGCAAGTGTTTCTCTGGAGTACACACCTAGGAATGGAACTGCTAAATCATAATATAAGCAAATCTTAAATTTTACTAGATAACTGTTTTTCCAAAGTGGTTTTATCAATTCATATTCCCACCAGCAGTCTGTGAAAATCCTTGCTGCTCTATGTATACTAAACCAAAACTTGACGTTGCCAAAATGCTTAATTTTTGCTAGCCTAAGAGGTGTGAAATTGCTTTATCATTGTGATTTTATTTTATTTATTTATTTATTTATTTATTTATTTTTGAGACGGAGTCTCGCTCTGTCACCCAGGCTGGAGTGCAGTGGCCGGATCTCAGCTCACTGCAAGCTCCGCCTCCCGGGTTCACGCCACTCTCCTGCCTCAGCCTCCCGAGTAGCTGGTACTACAGGCGCCCGCCACCTCGCCCAGCTAGTTTTTTGTATTTTTTAGTAGAGACGGGGTTTCACCATGTTAGCCAGGATGGTCTCGAACTCCTGACCTCGTGATCCGCCCACCTCAGCCTCCCAAAGTGCTGGGATTACAGGCTTGAGCCACCGCGCCAGGCCTCATTGTGATTTTAACTTGCATTTCCCTGATTAGTACCAAAACTCTTTTCTGAGATGGAATCTCACTCTGTCACCCATGCTGGAGTGCAGTGGTGCGATCTTGACTCACTGCAAGCTCCACCTCCCGGGTTCACGCTACTCTCCTGCCTCAGCCTCCCGAGCGAGTAGCTGGGACTACAGGCACCTGCCACCACATTTGGCTAATTTTTTGTATTTTTAGTAGAAACGGGGTTTCTCCATGTATGCCAGGATGGTCTCGATCTCCTGACCTCGTTATCTGCCCGCCTCAGCCTCCCAAAGTGCTGGGATTACCGGCGTAAGCCACTGTGCCCAACCCCCAAAACTTTTTTTAATATTTATTAGTCATTTGAGTTTCCTCTTCTGTAAATTTTCTTTTTAAGTCCTTTGTACACTTTTTTCCAACTGGATTGTTTAGAATAAGTCTTTCTGTACTGCAAAACCCTATTCCAAAAAGCTCTTCTAAATTACTTTTCCAATAGGAGTGATATTTAATAAATGATGAATGAAAATTGACACCTTGGCTTCATCTGTATTTCTCAGATTACTAGAAAGACTGAATGGCTTTTCATATATTAACCATGATATTTCCTTAACTGTGAATTGCCTGATGTATCTTTTGCTCACTTATCTAGTGGTGTCACAGTGGGGTTTGAAAACAAAAATTCGCGTGAACTTTTCAAAAATAAATAATGTATATTGTGTCATATTTGTTGTGCCTGTCTGAGTCTGCCTTCTAAACTGGTTTCTTAACATACAAAGAGCAAAATTATTTTGTCCTTTGTAATTTTTACCATTTTTTAAACTCAGAAAGTCTTCTACCTAGTGGTCAAATACTTGTTTTTTTCCCTAACATTAAGTTTCTTTTTTAGAAGTTTCTATTTGGATACATGTCATATGTGCTATCAAACTGACTTCACCAACTAATTATCCACCCCACCAATGGATGTTAGTTTAAAAGAAAGAAAGAAAAAACAGAAATGCCACCAGAAGCCTGGTGTGGTGGTGTGTGCCTATAGTACTAGCTACTCAGGAAACTGAGGCAGGAGGATCACTTGAGCCCAGGAGGTGTCAGGGGCTGTAGTGCGTGCCACTGCATCCCAGCCTGGGCAACACAGTTAAGAACCTGTCTCTATATCAGAAAAAAAAAAAAAAAGAAAGAAAGCCACCACAGAACTATCTATAGTTTAGATTGAAAGTGGGGAAGGATCTCGGAACTCTTTGCTATTTAAGTTATAGATTAGGTGTTATTTTTTTGGAGGCAGGAGACTCAAGGTCATAGTAAAAAAGTAAACAAGCAAGATAATCTGGTTAGAATTAAAATTATGAGGACTTTTTCCTCTTGCTGAATGAGTCTCCAAAAAGTGAAAGAAAATGGACTTTCAAATTAAAAACGAGAAATTATATTCCAAAGACAAAAATCACATAAAATCTATTTTAGGTCCACATTATAGTCCATTAAATAAAAGCAAAATGGGAACGATGGAAGGTTAAAAAAAGAGAAAAGCAAAAAAGGAAAAAAGATAACAACCATAAGAGAGGAGAGAAAACAGTACAGGAAAGAGAAATATAAAGGGCCTCGGCCAGACATGGTGGCTGACGTCTGTAATCCCAACACTCTGGGAGGCCAAGGCAAGTGGATTACTTGAGCCCAGGAGTTCAAGACCAGCCTAGGGAACCCCCAGGCGAAACTGCATCTCTATGAAATACATAAAGATTAGCTGGGTATGGTGGAGTACGCCTGTAGTCCCAGCTACCTGTGGGGCTGAGGCGGGAGGACTGCTTGAACCTGGGAGGTCGAGGTTTCAGTGAGTCGTGATCATATCACTGTACTCCAGCCCAGGTGACTGTGAAATCCTATCTCAAAAAAAAAAAAAAAAGTAAAAATATATAAAGAGCATCAGGAGCTAAACCTTTAGTTATTTTCTACTTATAACTTGAGTTGCAATTCTGTTCTATGTTTTGAAAACTCAATTGTTCTTTTTCCTGAAACCATTAGATGCTCAATTGGGAGAAGTTGTAAACAAGATCCCTGACCGGTATAGGATATATTCTTGGGTTGTAAAATCCTCCAGCTCAAAGTAACCACCTCCTACAGTAGCCAGAAGCCAGGTAAGATTCAATTTTTAACTGTCATAAAATACAGCCTATTTATTTCACTCAATAAATATTCATTAAATGGGTACTACTTTAAGATGTAATACGTTTTCTACTCTTGTCCAGATTCTTAAAAATAAACATAATTGTTTATTCAAATTGTGATAAAAAAAATTTTATTTTCTCAAGCACTGAAATAAACAAATCTGCACTGCCTTCATTACCACTACTACACTGTATATTAACCTTCCTATTAAATGAGAAAAACCCCTAAGCTTTCTACTGTAATAATAATATAAAAATTTACATCTAGGGGACTATATTCGAGAAATCAAAGAGCTTACCTTACTGACACCAACTTCAGGGATTCGGAGAGTATGCTCCATATCCTTCTCTCTGCAGAATGAAGTAAAGTGTCTTTAATAATTTTTGAAGCATATTGTATAAATGCAGCACTTATAGAGTGACATGGAAAGAATTTTTAAGAATAGATAATGTTAAAATACATGTCTATCAACAGTAAATCTCCTGGTTATGGATTATCCAGTTTCCTTACTGCTACTCTAGACTTTCTGTGCTTTCACACAGTGATTATTTGCTCATGCCTTTTTATCCCCCCCGACTGTGCTTCCTTTGGGTAGAGATTTACATTAGTCCTCTTTGTATCCACAGCACATAGAATAATGCTTAACTTATGG
The DNA here is from genome assembly GCF_000951035.1 of Colobus angolensis palliatus. Lineage (NCBI taxonomy): Eukaryota > Metazoa > Chordata > Mammalia > Primates > Cercopithecidae > Colobus > Colobus angolensis. Next base: position 2,776,363 of record NW_012118376.1, read on the forward strand.
CCAGGCGTGGTGGCTTATGTGCCTGTAATCCTAGCACTTTGGGAGCCCAAGGTGGGTGGATCACTTGAGGCCAGGAGTTCAAGACCAGTCTGGCCAACATGGTGAAACCCCCGTCTCCACTAAAAACACAAAAATCAGCTGGGCGTGGTGGTGCACGCCTGTAATCCCAGCTACTCAGGAGGCTGAGGCAGGAGAATTGATTGAACCCAGGATACGGAGGTTGCAATGAGCCGAGACCATGCCACTAAACTCCAGCCTGGGCAAAAGAGCACAGCTCTGTCTCAAAAACAAAAAACAAACAAACAAACAAAAATATATGTTCTTAATAAAGCCTTTCTGAAATAACTGAAAGAATGATATAATAATATTAACTGTTTTACCTTCCAATTGTAGCAGGGTTTACAGCAGTAATGATAAAGAGTGATCCTATCTGCAACACAGGTGATCTAATGACAATTACTCTAATACATGGGGGCCAAATTTTGTCTTCATCTGCCAAGGAAAGAAGTGAGTAAATATTAATTTAACTACTATGAAAAAGAACTTCATAGGGATAAGTAGGCGGCATCCATAAAATAAAAATGTGTTGGTCAAAAATCTTAATTCTGACTAAAACAAACTTCTTAAATTCTGCTGTATAATACATAGCAATGGGTAAGGCTTAGCACTGTTATTAAAGTGATCAACATAAAGGTTGCAGGATATGTAGCATCTATCACAGTTATCAAATAATCAACTCTTTCTTTTTAAGGTTTTGGAATCTGAAAATATCCCAAATATTTTTATATTATTTTAAGTTACAAAAATTGAGTCCATTAAAAAAAAAAAAAAAAAAGGCTAGGCACAGTGGCTCACACCTATAATCCCAGCACTTTGGGAGGCCGATGTGGGAGGATCACCTGAGGTCAGGAGTTAGAGATCAGCCTGGCCAACATGGTGCAACCCCGTCTCTGCTAAAAATACAAAAATTAGGGGGACATGGTAGTGTGTGCCTGTAGTCCCAGCTACTCGGGAGGCTGACGCAAGAGAATCACTTGAACCCAGGAGGCGGAGGTTACAGTGAGCCAAGATCGTGCCACTGCACTCCAGCCTGCGCAACAGAGCAAGACTCTGTCTCAAAAAATAAAATAAAAATAAATAAAATAAATTAAAAAATAAAAGCAAAAGAAATGACATTGAAAACCAAAGAACAAAATAAGCTCATATACTACACAGTTGGCCCTGAGTATCTGTGGGGGATTAGTTCCAAGATCCCTCCTCATATGCCAAAATTCTATGGATGTTCAAGTCCTTATATAAATGGTATCATATTTGCATATAACCTACGTGCATCCTTCTATATACTATAAATCATCTCTAGATTACTTACAGCTAATAGAATGTAAATGCTATATAAATAGTTACACTGTATTTAGGGGATAATAACAAGAAAAAAAAGTTTGTACATGTTCAGTACAGATCAGCTATCCCTTTTTTTTCCTGAATATTTTTGATCTGAGGTTGCTTGAATCCACTAATGCAGAACCCATGGATATAGAAGGCCAACTGTAATATGAAATCCTGTGTTTTAAAAGTATGTCTTTATATATTCAAGTAAAAAAAAAATTAGATTTACCATAATATCCATGTAATTGAATTCATAATGTATACTTTTTAAAGACAACTTGTTTTTCTCTCTTAATTACAAAAGTAGACTACAAATATCTAACCCACTAAAACAGCCTTAATCTATATTTTAAGATTAGAATGCAGGTAACTTGGTTTTGTATTCTATTGACTATGCCATTCAATACAATGAAACTTTCTGAAGGTCCAAGTATTAGTCATTTATTCACATCCTACTCTCTAAAAACCAAGTAGCAACCCACATAATTTTCAATAACATCATTAAAATAATGTTTACTTTCTGGCAGGTATATGACAACTCACTAACATTTTTAATGGTTTTGTTCTTATATAGTTACCAGACTGGGCTATTTACTTAAATAATGATTATCTACTCACCTTCATCCTCACTATCTTCTGCAGTTACATTGCCTTCACTGGTAATGTCTTCATCATAACCATCCTCGGTCTGAGAATCTGTAATTTCACCTTCCTCTGGTTCACTATCAGTCTCCATGATTTTCTCATCTTTAAATGATGCTGAATTAGAGATGTTTTCATTAAGAGGAGACTCTACAGTATTTCCACTAGCTGGAACAGTGAATTTGGGGGGACTATTTTTGTGATGAATGCCTATTTTCGCCTTCTTTTTCATATTCACAATATTTTCTTCCTCATTGCAGCTTGTATGTTCAACACTGAAGGTTTTTTGATCCTCTGAGTTCAAATCCTGGAGAAGGGTGGATGGACAGGTGGGAACAGGGGAGAACACTCTTAAACATCACTATCTTATAACATTATATCAAGTTTCAATGAATTTGTGAAGATATATGTCAGTAAAATAACAATGGTTACAATCTGTTCCCCCTCTCCTTCTCACATTTCCTTTCTTGGTTAATGATATTACCATCTTCTTATCATCCAAATTAAAAATCCTATAGTTATGTCTGAGATCCCCTTAACCATATATAAAATTACCAAGTGCTACAGACTTTTCTCAAAATATATCCAAATCTGTCCCTCTATTCTCAGTGTCTTAACATTCCTAGTTCAAGCCCTAATCACATATTGCCTGGACTATGGGATAGCATAGACCAATGGTGTCCAATAAAAATGTAATAACACAAGCTATATTTGTACTTTTACATTTTCTAGCAGTCACATTTAAAAAGTAAAATTATTAATGAGATAGTTTACATGGTCTGCAAAATCCAGAGTGTATCTTACACTTAACAGCACATTTGAGTTTGGACTAGCAACACTTTAAGTGCTCAACAGCCACATGGAGCTGGTGGCTACCTTACTGGACAGTGCAGGCCTAAAGAATACCTATTCTAAATTTTCTTTTTAAACTTGTAATCAATTAGCAAGTCAACACAAATAAAATACAGAATTAGCTTTACTTACAACATGAATTTAAAGATCCAAATGTACTCAATATGTAGCAAAATTGTAGTTTTGCTAAAATTGAGTACTTCAGATTTGGCCTGATAATACATAAAAGTTTAAAGTACAAATTAATGGTAATTATCTTATTCTAAAATCTTAACTTGCCTGGCATAAGTCTTTTATTATTTATTGTACATTTATAGCTGATATGTATTATAACAAATGAACAAATCTATTTTTCAATTAACAAAAATTATGTATTTTTATCATGTACAATATGAAGTTCTGAAATATGTACACAATGTAGAGTGGTTAAATTGAGTTAATTAACATGTACATTACCTCAAATACTTACAATTTTTCCATGGTAAGAAACTTAAAATTTGCTCTCAGCAGTTTTCAGTAATACAATACACTATTGTTAACAATAGTCACCATGTTGTACAATGGTCAAATCTATTATTTTAGCCTTAGAAAAAGCAAATAATTATTTTCCGTTTTTTCCCCTTGGTTTCTGACACACTCTCACTTTTCTTTCTACCTTAGAGCAACATGAGGCGAATTCATATGCTCTTCTGTTATTTTATTAAATATGAGAGCATCTCACACAGCTTTTTTTTTTTTTTTTTGAGATGGAGTCTCATTCTGTCTCTCAGGCTGGAGTGCAGGGATGCAATCTCGGCTCGCTCCAACCTCCACTTCTCAGGTTCAAGAGATTCTCCTGCCTCAATCTTCCGAGTACCTGAGGCTACAGGCGTGAGCCACCACGCCCAGGTAATTTTTGTATTTTTAGTAGAGACGGGGTTTCACCATGTTGGCCAGGATGGTCTCAATCTCTCGACCTCGTGATCCACCCACCTCACACACCTATCTTTAATAACAGCATACTTTCAGCTTGAAGACTGGCTAAACATTCAGTGTGATAAATTATACACACTTCTAGCAATACAAATTCATCAAGAACAAGAACAAGGGCAAGGAGCTGAAAAACCATGAGGAGCTTTTACATTACAAAACTATAGCAAAAAAGTTGCCTATCTGTATATACTCCTAAAAAAGCAGTTTCCAATGTTGTATATTTATTACTTACTGAACAACATATGCAGGGAAAGCTATTTGCCAGTACAGAACTTAAGATAGTCATTAAGTGAAAAGAAAGGAGGGCTTATTTACGGGCACTGAGGCACATATTTATATTTCAAATTACTTACTCCTATCTCCCCTACTGTCTTCCTTCCACGTAACCTCCACCTACAAAAAGCGAGGCTCAAAAATATCTTTAAAAATAAAAAAAAACAGATGAAGATACTCTCATGGCCTCACAGGTACCTTTTAGAATCCTCAGGAAATTCTCAAAATTCCAACAGGATTTTTCTTATAGCTCTTGTCTTGGAATTCACGTATTTTCAAAGAAGGATGGCTAAGATGAGTAGTTATGGGAGCGAAGCTTGACCACAGTATCACAGAATGCTTTCCACCTCTATTCTCTAGTTTTTCAGGCAAGGCCATTTGAGGAGCCCTATATACTCTTTTCCTATTGTTAGCAAGAGGTGCTTTCACAAGCTAGCCCTTTTTTTTTTTTTTTTTTGGAGACAGAGTCTGGCTCTGTTGCCCAGGCTGGAGTGTGGTGGTGCAATCTCAGCTAACTGCAACCTCCGCCTCCCAGGTTTAAGCGATTGTCCTGCCTCAGCCTCCCAAGTAGCTCGGATTACAGGCGTCTGCCACCACACTCAGCTAATTTTTGTATTTTTAGTAGAGACGGGGTTTCACCACGTTGGCCAGGCTGGTCTTGAACTCCTGACCTCAAGTAATCTGCCTGCCTTGGCCTCCCAAACTGTTGGGATTACAGGCATGAGCCACCACACCCGGCCTACAACCTAGCCTTTCAAACAATTAAACCACGAGTAACAAGCACAAGCCACAGAGATCTTGAAAGCAAACAGAAAACTCATTTCTAGTATTTAAGTCACATACTCTTCTATTCCTAAGTACTGTCCACAAAAAAACAGAAGAACAAAAACCAATCAAATAGAGAAGAGAAAAAAAATCCAACAGAATCCTAATTCCTTATGTGAACTTTAGAATGTAGTATCAAGCAATTTTTCTTTTGGTAAGAAAAACTGGCTGGCACAGTGGCTCACGTCTACAATTCCAGCACTTGGGGAGGCCAAGGTAGGCAGATCACTTGAGCTCAGGAGGCTGGGGATAGTGAGCCATGATGGCACCACTGCACTCAACCTGGGTGACAGAGCAAGACCCTGTTAGGACAGGACAGTACAGGACAGGGATAGGAAGGGATAGGACAGGAAGGGACAGGACAGGAAACCATAAAATAAAATTTCAAGAGTAAGATATCAAATAGTTGCCCCAGTTGATAAAATGTCAATAAAACAAACAAGCCTCCTTTCTTACCTATAAACCACCAAACTTATCTGTTTAGAGAGTAGAAATAAAGAACACTGAGAACTTTTTATATTTTCCTTCTTTCAACTTGACATTGTATCATTGTAAGCATTTTTGGGGTTCCCCTTAGTCTTTACAAGTACCATCTGAAGGCCTACATAATACTTTTTTCAATTAAATGTAATTATCACTTTCTTAACCATTGTCTTGCAGGCCATTTAAACGCTCACTCCATAGTTGTCAACAATGGATTTTTTCTTTTTTTTTGGTAATGTTTTCCAGGCTGGGTGCGGTGGCTCACGCCTCTAATCCCAGCACTTTCGGAGGCGGAGGTAGGTGGATCACCTGAGGTCTGGAGTTCAAGACTAGCCTGACCACATGGAGAAGCCCTGTGTCTACTAAAATTACAAAGAAAATTAGCCGAGTGCGTTGGTGCATGCCTGTAATCCCAGCTACTTGGGAGACGGAGGCAGGAGAATCGCTCGAACCTGGGAGGTGGAGGTTGCGGTAAGCCAAGATCACGCCATTGCACTCCAGCCTGGGCAACAAGAATGAAACTTCGTCTCAAAAAAAAAAAAAAGTTGAACCTGTATCTATGTCTACCTGTAAACTGTGTTTATCTTTTATTATGAATTGTGCACTGACATCAACTTACCAACTGAAGATCTGAATTCTTCTTCCAAACTATACAACATGAGATATTTTATCTGTCCTAAATCTATCTCCTTCAAATTTTAAGAAATGCTTTCTATTTCTAGTGACAGAGTTTATGACAGAGTCCATGTTTGCTCCATCTAAACTTTCCTTAGTTGTTATCTTAATGGGCATGTTTGAAATAGAGTTATTGAATGATTTTCAGTTTCATAAAAAATTTTGTCTTAATTATCATGTTATCACCATTATGTAAAGTTTTAAAATTATAAAGACATTACCTTTTCCTCATTTGTTGCAGAAGAATCTGGATCTTTTCTTTTCTTCTTCAATTTTTTATCTTTACTTTGTTTTGTGCTCGAAGTCTGATAAGGTTGCAAATCTACTCGAGAATGAAACTGGTAACGACCACTTTCCACATCACAGTAGTAATAAATTCCAGTGGAAGGATCATAATACAGTTGATTTTCCTTTGAAAGCCAAGAAAAAAATAAATTCTAAATTCATCTAAGATAAAATAAACTTTAACGAAAATGCCGAATATATTCAAATGTGGTAAATATTTCTTTGAACAACTATAGTATTTTCAGAAGACAATGAATTAAAGATAACAGAATAAAAAATGCTTTACTCTTCCAAAATACTTTACCATTCAATAGCTGATCTAATTTTCCTAGTGTGAGAAACAAGTAAATCTAAATATTAAATTGAATCATATAAAACTGTCAATACTTGACCATTTTTATCTTATAAGAAACAGCAATTTTGTATGGTTCCACTTAATACATTAACAAAAATTGATCATACTTTTGAAGGCATGAAAACTAAAGCATGCATAAGAAAAAGCTGACCATAGGAGAGCAGTTCTAGACTCTTCTTAATGACTGCACAATAAGGGTGTGGCAGTATAAACCCCTAAACCCTCCTCTTAATGTCATAAAACAAAGGTTTGTCTTTTGATGTTCTTACTTAAAATCAGTGAAGAAAATTTTGAAAATAAAGTTCATGCATACCAAAAAATAACATTCTGTATAATGCAATCAATAAACAACTGTCTCCACTAATTAATTAATTCTATAGTAAACAGGACAAGCAACCACGCAAAAAATTACAGATTTAAAAGCCAGAAAGTTAAAATTAGGTAATCACCTGCATTTATGATATACTGGCCAGTACTCTAAAACCAAGATTTAATTGAACAGCCTATATTTTATTTATATCCTAAATCCATGCAGACCAGACCTGGAAACATCTTTGATGTACTGAGATTGAGCAACTAAAACTTCCTGAAAAAGAATAATTTATTTTTCTAACTATTGACACTTGCAATTTATTGTCTTTAATCCCTCCATTTTGCAGATCTCTTACAAAAATATTTAGATTTCTCACCATCTTTCTCTTAACTAAGAAACTGAATGGAGGCTTTCCAATCTTTATTTCTAGTAATAATGGAACTTTTATAATTCAAACCTTTTTAATCTGTCAGTCCCAAATATAGACATTTTCAAAATATAAAAAAAATTGTACTAAAATAATAATTAACACAATAAAAATGGCAACACAATGAAGTTCCTAATTTACTCAGAAATATAACCTGCAGAATGTAACTAACCATTTACAGAACAACAGATATCAAGAGAAAAGATACAGAAAGGAAGGCAGAAGATTGACAAAGACTAATGTCTACCTGAAACTGTTGTTTTCCTAGAAACTAAATAATAACCACTCCCTTTGGATAAGTGTTTAAACATTAATTTTCTGGTTATTAATTAGCATTGTCAATTAGCATCCTCCATGAAAGAAAACCCTCTCTGTATAAGGACTTACAGTTTACCATATGCAGACTGACAAACTAATGAAACCTCTTATGTTAATTGAGATACTTAGTATGATACTATGTTCTCTAGATAAGTTAACAATAGTTGCAGTAACAGGAATAATGAACATCAACTCCACTTTTGTGCACCACATTCTATAATTCGTCAGAGAACCAGATTACATTACTAGATTCTTGAGTTTGAGGTATGTGACTGAGTTCTATCATTGTCATCAAATCTGGAATGAAATAAAATTAAGTATTAGACTTCAACAGCCATAACACTTTATTGTAAATCAGTAACTTTATTTTCTGGTTCTATCCTAGTGAGTGGTCCATTATATTTTAGATCCCATATTAATTCCCTAGTTCTCACTGTTAACGGATTGAGTTTTGTTTGTTTTTGAGATAGGGTCTCACTCTGTCACCTAAGCTGGAGGGCAGTGGTACAATCATGGCTCACTGCAGCCTCCATCTTTCCAGCTCAAGCGATGCTCCCACATCAGCCTCCTGAGTAGCTGGGACTACAGGGTGAGCCACTACAGCTGGCTGACTTCTAAAATTTTTTATAGAAAGAGTCTCACTGTGTTGCCCAGGCTGGTCTTGCACTCTTGACTCAAGCAATTCTCCTGCCTCAGCCTCCTGAAGTGCTGGGATTACAAGGAGTGAGCCACCATGCCTAGCCAACAGGTTGACTTTTTTAAAGTGAAAGAGTTAAAAGACACAGAATATAAAACACTGGCTAATAATAAACACACTACTAAGAATTCAAGAAAGAAGTCTCCTTATGTGGCCTAAAATGAATTCATAAAGTATTTGAAATAATTTTTAAAATTCTTACCTCAAACCTAAAATTAACCTTACTTCTCTATTAATTCTATGAAAAAAAATTAGTTTAGGTTCTAAAATATTTACAATGTAGTTAACTATCTGCTTTTACTAACAAAAGCTCTAATATTTTAGATGTTATTTTTATACATAAAGACTTCTCCAAAACATTATCTTTAATAATCACAATAAACAACCTTATTTTAAAAACTTAGAAGTGTAGCACCATAAGCTATTTTAGAATTCTTCTGTCAAAGAGTTTTGAGTCAAATATAATTTTTAAATGCAGTTTTTGGCTTTCTTACTTTGTCTTAGGGTTTAATATTTGATATCAGGCACTAGGTATGTATCATACAGTATTAAAAGGTCTGAGATGGAATTTGAGACCAGCCTGGCCAACATGGTGAAACCCTGCCTCTATTAAAAATACAAAAATTAGCTGGGTGTGGTGGTGCATGCCTATAATCCCAGCTACTTGGGATGCTGAGGCATAAGAATCACTTGAACCTGGGGAGTGAAAGTTGCACTGAGCTGAGATCAGACCACCGCACTCCAGCCAGGGTGACAGAGGGAGACTGTGTCTCAAAAAAAAAAAAAAAAAAAAGATCTGAGATACTTACAGAATCATAATAGAAACCAGTGCTGTGATCAAAATACAGTCCAGTATTTTCATCATAACTAAATCCAGTCTGTGACACAGCCGCTTCTGCTGCAGCTCTCAAACTTTCAGCTAATGATGAACCTTCTAAGGATGTATCTTCTGTTGTTAATGCAGATGCTGGTTCCTATAAAAGATAAGTCACGCCAAATAAGACAAAAGCTTCTGTATATCAATTAAAAAGCTGGCTGAACTCAAGACTTGAGACTATGTTTAAGTAATGACTTCAATTTCTACAATGGAAAAGGATGTCTATCAATTATGATTTGAACCACTTTTTAGAACATTTACTAGTGTGTCAGTAACTTCAACTTTGACCCAGTTTTGAAGGCAGTAAAAATGAGTGACAATAAGAATAAATGTATGATGCCACGGAGAAGCCATCCACAAAACACAGACTCTGAAATATTGACTAAGACAAAGATCTAGGTTCTTCAATAATTATATGTTCAATTGGAAAAAAAACTTCAAAAAGACAAATGAAGGAGAAAACCATAGATTAAATGAGGTATGTCAAACACAATAGGGATCCTGATTCAAACAAACTATAAAAACAAATTTACAGATTCAGGGAAATTTGAACAGTGGCAGGGTATCTGACATAAAGGAACATTAAAATTTTTTTAGGTGTAAATGTGGTATTGTCCACAGTTCTTTCGTTGAGTCAAAATATTTGGACAAATTTTGTTTTAGATTATGTATATCATACAATTTTGGAACACAATGTAGCAGGAAAACCACTACACATATGAACAAGTTCTACTTTTGGTTTTTGAAAACTATAATATTCTTTGCATAATTACACATAAGAATGTTTACAACGCTTGTATATGCTGTGACAGACCAAAGAAGTCTATCTTTCCACATAATAACAACAAAGAAGGACAGGTTCTTGGGCATCAACAGTTTCATGTTTAGCATTTTATTACCTGTGAATTTGAGGCAAAATGGTCCACTTGTCTACATTTAACATTTTCTGTTTTATCAGTACCAGGGTAAGCATCATTTTCTATTTGTAAATGGTCTTTAGAATTCAAAGTAGAAGTTTCGATATCTTGATCTTGTTGATCTGACAGTTCAGTCACTTTACCTGGAAGACTAACATCATTGTAGTATGTCTGATAATAATAATCTGTAGCAAAAAAATTAAGTGAAATAATATCATATTGGAATAATGTATATAAAAAGGACTTAATTACAAAACAATGGCATTTAAACACAAAAAGCACATACTTCAAATAAATCATGATTTTTACAACTGTACAAATTTTAAAAGATTAAAACAGATGGTACAAATAAATCTGCAGAAGTGTGTATCTCTGATTCTAATGTCTCCTTCAGGACCCTAGCTGTCAGTTAAAAAGAAAAGAAAAAGGTAAGTTGGTTACATTTTCCACAGCAAGAGTAAAATAAAAATAGGTAGATAGGTTGTATTCTATTTAAAAAACTTAACTCTTAACTTCTAACCGGATACCTTAATATTGTTGCTTATCAATTTAACTTCTAACCGAATACCTTAATATTGTTGCTTATCAATTGATAAAGAAATAAAGGCAAGGAATGAGGGGTTTTTTTTTTTTTTTTTTTGTCAAATTTCTCTCCCCATGCAGACTTTTTAAAACATATCATACAGATAAGTAAGGTTAGCACTATTGCTGTGTTTAGCAATTTAGCCAAATTATGTCCTGAATGAAGCAAGGCAAAACTTAACAGGAAAGATGATTTCCTCTTGTGATGCATATATATTAAAACTCAGTATCTCAGCTATTTTGCTTTATAACATAATGCCACTCATGAGGCCATGGTGGTGGGCTCACCACTCCCACAAGGGTGAGAGAACTGACACTATACACAATTCTAATTAGAACACATCAACAAGAAAACAAGGGCCCCTGGTCACAAGCAAGGCAGATACAGAAGTAGATGGCTAACTGTGTGCCAAATATTACTCAGTGAGTGTGCCAAATATTACTCAGTGAGTGTGCCACTGAAAACATTAGCAACATTATAGAAATCACAGGAATGACAATACATTTCTACTTTTTCCTCCAGAAGAACAAACTGATTATCTGAAAATACCGTATCATATGGAGAGACGTCAACAGCATTAACAATTCTCATTTACCTTGATCTTAGTTTATTTTAAATTTAAAGAAAACTCAACATTAGCATGATTTGAATGTAACAGTATTAGCATATCCTCACTATAAGCTAAATACCTGAGATTGACCAAAGAGCATGGTTCTCTGTTTGTACTTCTACATCAGACTTTTTATTATCTTCATTTCTCCCACGTTGGAGTATTTTACTGAGTTCTTCCACCTGAGAGAAAACAAGGCTTTAGGAAAAAGAAATCATGTAACGATCTAATAATATATATACCAATCTCCTGCTGTTACAAATAATTGTTTTTCTTCATAAAAGTTTTAGAGAAATGTCAAGAGCAGCAAGTTTACCCTTCAGAAAAGCTAAAACTACTATTTTACTTTTTACATTTATAAGAGGTTTTCATTCCTAATCTCTCTTACTAAATGTCCAAATATCTCCTCCAAAAATCAAATTAAATAATGACACTTTGTGAACAGGGTCCTTTATTTCTAACAAATAAGATTGTTTGGCCAGGCGCGGTGGCTCAAGCCTGTAATCCCAGCACTTTGGGAGGCCGAGACGGGCGGATCACGAGGTCAGGAGATCGAGACCATCCTGATGAACACGGTGAAACCCCGTCTCTACTAAAAAATACAAAAACTAGCCGGGCGAGGTGGCGGGCGCCTGTAGTCCCAGCTACTCGGGAGGCTGAGGCAGGAGAATGGCGTAAACCCGGGAGGCGGAGCTTGTAGTGAGCTGAGATCCGGCCACTGCACTCCAGCCTGGGTGACAGAGCGAGACTCCGTCTCAAAAAAAAAAAAAAAAAAAAGATTGTTTTTATGTTAATATTTTAACATCAGTAGTTCTAAATAATTCAAAAATTTAAAAATTACAAATTCTCATCCCTACTGAATTATCTAATATTCATTTGGTATTCTCCACTTGGAATTAACTATCCACTTGAATATGTTAATGCCACTTACAAGCTTTACATTTTTTCATTAAACAGTAGTCCTATAATTAACTGTAGCACAAGAGAACAGGGAAGGTGACTGCCTGAGAGGGGCATCTGTCCTCCATGTACTTCACACACTAAAATACCCTTAAAAGGATGCTACTACATAGGACAGAGAGAAAGTGTGTGGAAGTGCCCAAAAGCAGGTAACAAGCTGCCTCAGTCAATATACCTCAGCATGAGAGGACCTCAATGTGAGACAATGTCTACTACACACATGAAACCAACTAAAAAACAAGCTTTTAAATATTTATTTAATGACACAAAAAGCTTAAACAAAGGCAATAAAACTGATTATATACAGATTATCCGTGCACTTCATGAGTTATCCAATCTGTTGCTAATACTAGGGCAGGAACTACAGTGAGGGAAGCAAGACAACTGATCACGAAAAATTTGAGGCCCTCCTCTGATTCATGCAAGTACAGGCTCCAGGAATTAGTGCCCCATTAAATTCCTTGCCCTAGGAACCTGATTGCCTTGCCCTAAATCCTGGCTCTGGCTACTGTCTGTTACTATGAATTAGATTACTTAGTATCTACTATATGCTGGGCACTATAATTGATGCTTTGGATAACATCTAATTAATTCACAAAACCACCTGAAATATTCGTTGTCCTAACCCCAATTTTACACACAAAGTATCAGATGAGACAAAGTAATTTGCACGAGGCTATTTTGGGGTCTTGTATAAACCCTACATGTATTATGGTTCTCCAGTTATCATTAATTCTCAAGCAAAACTTTTTAACTGCTCCAGATAAGACATATTCAGTAATGTGGAATGACAGTTAATCAAATCCACCCTCTCCCCAACCAAGGGAGGCTGACCAGGAGAGTAAGGAGTTATCACTATCCAAAGTAGAGTCAAGACTTTTTATGGGATTAAATTTTTAATATTGAACTAAAATGGAGGCATGTGGAAGACAGATGCTCCTCTCAGGCAATTACCTTCTGTTCGCTTCTGCTGCAGTTTAGTCACAGAACTACTATTTTTTTAAGTGTATTAAAGCTTATAAGAGGCATTAACATATTTAATAATTAAATCCACGTGGAGAACACTGAATGATATTAGATAATATGAACGGGAATTAACAGCTTTTAAATTTTCTAATTCTTTAGGGAGAATTGCTGACCTCCCGAAATATTAGCATAAAAACATTCTTTTCTGTAAGAAATAAAGGATCTGTTCACAAAGTCCCATTATTTAGTCTGATTTATCAAATTAACAGTTAACACCAAAATGCTGGCTCTTTGAAAATCAGCAAAAAATGTTTTAGAATCTCTAACACAAGCAGTACTTCAACAATTTAGAATTATAAAGCCCTTTTCAAAAGGCTGTCATTTTTAAAAGGCTGTCATATTTTGTTCCCCTCTCCTATTTTTTTTTTGGGGACGGAGTCTCGCTTTGTCGCCCAGGCTGGAATGCAGTGGCATGATCTCGGCTCGCTGCAAGCTCCGCCTCCCAGGTTCACGCCATTCTCCAGCCTCAGCCTCCCGAGTAGCTGGGACTACAGGCGCCCGCCACCGAGCCCAGCTAATTTTTTTTTTTTGTATTTTTAGTAGAGACGGGGTTTCACTGTGTTAGCCAGGATGGTCTCTATCTTCTGACCTCGTGATCCCCCACCTCAGCCTCCCAAAGCGCTGGGATTACAGGCGTGAGCCACCGCGCCCTTCCCCCCTCCCGATTTTTTTTTTTTTTTTTTTTTTACCGTATTTGTATGCTCCCACAGTTACACACCGTAGGTGTTCAAACTGACTAAACAAAAACTTTCCAACAATGTCATGATGTCAAGAACTCTATGTAACAGTCATACAAAGTCACTGCAACTCAGCAGTTATTTTCATAGTCCGTTTGGTAAAACATAAGTTTGATGACGTTTTAGTGTTCGGCCTATATACTGGTTTTAGGAAACGTACCAATAAATTATGACGAACTAGACAACGGTCAAATTGAAACTAGTTACTATGTGGAAATAATCTGCTGGCAGAGAGTGCCTGCCAACAAGGTGGAAAAAAAATATTATGCTCTTGGTTTTTATTTTGAGATAGAATCGCACTCTGTCGCCCTGGCTGGAGTGCAGTGGTACGATCTCGGCTCAGTGCAACCTCCACCTCCCAGGTTCAAGCAATTCTCCTGCCTCAGCCTCCCGAGTAGCTGGGATTCCAGGAGCCCGCCGCCAGGCCCAGCTAATTTTTGTACTTTAGTAGAGACGGGGGTTTCACCATGTTGGCCAGACTGGTCTCGAACTCCTGACCTGGTGATCTGCCCGCCTCGGCTTCCCAGGGTGCTGGGATTACAGGAGTGAACTACCGCGCCCGGACAAGGTTTTTTGTTTTTAATGCGACAGTTTAAGTATTAACATTTGCCCCTACTATCTATCTTGAAAACGAAATAAGCTGCTTAACGTCTCCAACAAAAGCAGTTATATATCTTCCCTACTTTCACAAGAAAGCCCAAGTAAACGCCCAGAAGAGCAACCTTACACAGGTATAGCGTTCAAAAGTTTGTAAAATTGTTTACTCGTGTTTTACTCCACCTTCACAACTGTGAGCTATCATTCCCATTTAATGAGGAACTGAGGCTCGGTATAAGTTTACACATCCAGTGAATGGCAACGATGGGATTCTGACTCAAGTTCAACATTTTAATAAACTCAAATGTGGTCTACAGTAAATGCGCTTACTGCCAATGGGAAATGGGATGTTGGGGCAAGCGAGAATGAAGACAATGTAGCCACAGTACCTAAGTTCAATTCACGCCAGTCGCGAGACATGGATTTAAGTCAAGTAACCTGAACTCAGGTTTGCTCCTAATGTACTTGGAATTGTAACTGCGCTGAACTTTTACTTATTTATATTTCAAGTACTCTACAGTAGTTCTGAGCCCCTGCCAAGGACCCCTTCCGAGGCCATCAGGGGCTTCGAAGGCCTCGCCTCGGGCTGGATAGGGTGCGGGGCTGAGGTGAACCAAGCACCTGCGTGCGGAGCTCCTGGTTGTTGCTTTCTGCGTTCTGGTACAGCCGTTCTGTGTGATGCAGCAGCTTCTCGATCTCCCGCACCTGCCGCTTGCAGCTCCGCAGCTCACGTTCCAACTTCTCCACCTTCCGCCTTAGCTGGGCCAGCTCAGGCTCAGGGGAGGTGGGCGGCGGCGGGGACGGCGCCTCCGAAGCCATGAGGTCCGGCGCGAGACTGCTTGTTGCCGCAGAGGGGCTGCGTTCAGGCCGAAACGGACGCCGGCGGACCCAGAGGCCACGGGAGCGAGCGGGCAGCGAAAGGCAGCCTCACACCCGGCCGGCTCAGGCTCAGGGGAGGTGGGCGGCGGCGGGGACGGCGCCTCCGAAGCCATGAGGTCCGGCGCGAGACTGCTTGTTGCCGCAGAGGGGCTGCGT
>NW_012118376.1:2792257-2850004 GCF_000951035.1 Colobus angolensis palliatus
GGCGGACCCAGAGGCCACGGGAGCGAGCGGGCAGCGAAAGGCAGCCTCACACCCGGCCGGCCGCGGTGGCCCCTGGCCATGACGCCCTGAAACTCACTTGTAGCCGTAACGGGGCTGCGGGCAACGAGCAAAGGGACTGAGGATGGCCCCTGCCCGATGTGCGCGGCCTGGAAACCGGAAAACTTTACTGGAAACTACCTTCTCCAGCTACAGAAACAGGGAAGAGCGTGGGATAAAGAGCCGGAAAACCAGTGTCCAGAAAACTAGGGACCAGAAGCGCTCCGGCAGCTCCCCATTTGAGCCGGAAACAACGGCGCCAACGGTAGGTGGGGCCAAGACGGAACAGGAAGCGACGGAAAGCGGGAAGGACCTGATAGTGTACGTGCGGACGTCTAGCCTGCTTAGGGGCGGTACCTGAGGGCGTGGAGAGCTGTTGGCAATGTGGCTACCGAAGCCTTAGAGTGATAGGGAGGCTTGCAGCCTCTGGTCTCAGACATTTGCACTTGCTGATGTTCTTTGAACAAACTTTTAGTATAGCATGCATTTCCTATCTCCTTGTTTTACAAATAAGAACAGAGTACCCCAGTAATGTTTTGTGGGGACTATGATGCTCTACTTACCTATGTCAACTGAAGAATGAGGAGGTTGATAAATTTAGAAAAGGGCTTTATTTCTCATGGAAGGGTTACAGCCTGCAGGGTGGCCATCCTGAGAGGCTTGGAAGTATAGCCTCTGGTCAGAAGCTGAGAACAAGACACTTGGAAGGAAGGGCAAAGGGAACAGAAATTTATGCTGAGCAGGGTGGCCAAATATATTCAATGAGCTGTAAGAGGATTCATGAATATTTATGAAAGGAGAAACATGCACATGCACAATTAAGTTTCCTGCCTCTCTATGGGACCCATATTCAAAAAATGGTGGTGTTAGCATGATCCCAGTGTGAAGTTTTCATCCTCTGACGTCAAATGGCAAAGCAGAGGAGATGAAAACCCTCACTGTGAGTCCCTGGTAGATTGGCCAGAACTGCTCTGTGGTTGGTGGTCTCTTATCAGGAAGGAATGCTGGTTGGTGTGAAATCAGCCCAACTGTCCTATAGAACTGATGTTTATGGTTTCTTTTGAATAAACCTGGAAACTTACCCTCCCAGTCTTAAAACTTCAGAAAGTTACATCTGTCTTATGTGAGTTCCTTTCTTGGGAAACCAACCATGAGGACTCCCAGACAGTATCAAGGAACTGAAACTTACCAGATCACTGCATCTGGACAGTGAGGCACCATATCCCTCACCCATTATGATTCCCTAACCAGCCACATGCTGCCTGTTGAACAAGTCCTCATCCTTACTGCTTACTACTTCCTGTTTTCCCACATGTAGTCACATTTCTCCCTTGCCATATAAACTCCTAATTTTAGTTGGTTGAGTAGATGAATTTGAGACTGATTTCCTATTCTCCTTGGCTGCAGCACCCAAATAGAGCCTTTTTCCCTGGCAATACTCCTTGTCTCAATGACTGGCTTTCTATATAGTGTACAATGGATCTGTTCAGTCAGTTGAGGGGCTCAGAATTTTACTTTTATTTCTCATTTAGTCATTCTGCTGGTTCCTAAGCTTAGACACCCTGGGAAAATAGAGCAAGTACGTTAGGTCTGAGCCACAGAAAGGAGCATCCCTGGTGGCAAAATAAGAGAGAGACAATATTCTATGGAACAGGGGAGAAAAATGCTCTGGTTTGGTGCATTTATTTGGTCTTTTGTCTGCATGACCCTGGCATTGGTTCGCCAATATTTAAACTGATGAGAACTTCTTTGGAACACACTTCCTTCCTTTGCCAATGTCATTTAGAATTAGATCATGAGCTCAGCGTCCTGGGCCTGAGATTCATGGAGGTCAGCAGCTGTGTCGTGCAAATGCTCCTCTCTCAGGGCTCAGCACAGTGCTTGTCACAGAGCAGTATCCATAAATGCTGAACACAGCTGAACAAGATAATCCTGTTTGGTGTCTTAGATCAGTGGCCACTTCCATTAAATGTATTTTCTTATTTTTTGTATTACTGATGCTTTGGCATCTGGGGTCTCCCTGACCAGGAAGATACCCCCTCCAAGGGTTAGCTAATTCCTAGACATAGCAAACAACTCACCCAGCATGCCACCCACTGATCGTCTACCTTCTTTATCAGACTGTTACACTCCATGCCAATATTCCGCTGCCAGGGCCAAGTACCAGACAACTAGGAACAACTCCTACATCTCAGATCCCACTGAAATTATGCAAACTAAACCTGCTTACCCTGACTTGTCCATTCCTTCCTGCAAAAATCACATAATGTTTTTTGCCATGTTTCCTCCCACTCCTTCTGCCTCCTTTTGGACCTTGGTGTTTTTCCACATTGCCTTGTGTGGCTTGGTGTGCATCCTTCTCTTGGGCTGGGTGAATAATAAACTATCTTTTTAATAGCAGATCATCTCCTGATCTGTTGGCCTCACCATACCTAAATAATAATAAAATCTAAATTTTAAAACATGGCTCTGTATTTTTGTCTTGTGCTCTGCCACTAGATCATTCATAAACAGTGAGCTTTCCAGCAGAGACCTGCCCTCTCTAGGTCCTGTACACATTCCTCCTTAGGCCTGAAGAGCTCTTTACAAGGCATTGTATCTGGAAACATAGAGATTCTACCTTATTGTCATGTCAAGAGTAACCCTCAAGCCATCAAAGGAAATTTAGTGAGAAGACATGGTATGTCCCCTGTGATGTAGAAAAAAGATGTATTGAAAAAGAATTCTGACTTCCTTTGATGCATTATGACTCCACCAATGAACATATTGAAGTCTTTTTAAAAGATGCCATTTTCTACTTTCTCCACCTTTGGGGGATAAGAAAATCCATAAATACCATTTGAAAGGTATCTTTAAGATGGTATTTCAGTTTTTAGTAATTAACTGGAGAATAAATAAGCTTATTAACTGCTACTTCAAGCAGTGATCCTCTTATTTGTCTTAATTTATTCAAGGCTAAGTTATCTTTACCTTGTACCAGTCTGTACCTTACCTCTGACCATTAGAAAAGAATGACTTTTTTTTTTTTAGAAAAAGTCTTGAATATCAGGAATTGCATTAAGATGCTAGTATCAGAGGTGGTCTATAGTGGCTTATTAAACACATTAGGGTGTTATCCTGTTACAGAGCCTAAAGAGGGGCAGTCCATGGCCAGTGACTCCACAGTTCTTCAGGGACCCAGGCTCAGTATGTCTTTCTGCTCTGCTATTCTCGGAGCATGTTTCCAGAGCCTCCAGGTCGATCCATGGTGCAAGGTGGCAAGGGATGAAAGGAATTTCTCAAAGCCCCACCCAATGGTTCCTGTCTACGTATCAATAGTCACCCCTTGCTGCAAGTGCGGCTGGGAATTATGTGCATATGTGTGTTTTTCTAAGCTAGACGTGTTACTCTCCTAATAATATAGGGGTTCTACAAGTGAGGAAGAAGGGAAAAATTCATGTTGAGTAGGTAAATAGCAGTCTTTGCCACAACTAGTTTTCAGATCTAAGAGGTACTTAGCATAGTGGGCAGAGGCGCTGCCTTAAAGAAGCATTCAACTTGACACCCTTCATGATTTGATTTTGTTTTGCAATGTTTTTTTCCCACATCCTCTCCAATAAATTATATGAACCATTTTTGTACTTTTTGCCATTATGAATTTAATGAGGTATTTCCTTGCTGTTTTAATTGATACTCCTCTGATTACTAGAGAATCTCATGCATTTGTTGAAATATATGTATGTTGAATGGCTATATGTCCTTTCCTTTCTGTGAATTGCCTATCCATATCTTTTTTCCCATTTCTTTCTTGTTATTTTGCAGTTCTTTATATAAGCAAGGTATTGCTTCTTTATCAGTTTTAGATATTACAGATATCTTCTCCCAGTTTGTCATATATCTGTTAGCTTTGTCCAGTGTCCTTTGTTAACTAGGAATTCTTAATTTGTATGTAGTGAAATCAGTCTTTATTTTATTTTACTTTTTAAAATTTTATTTGGCTTTACGGTTTAGTGTTTCATAAAGATTTTCCTTACCCCAAGTTATATTTTCTTCTATTGATCTTATAATTTAAACTTTCATATTTGTTCTCTATTCCAATTGGGGGTATTCAGACATGACCTAGTTTTCTCAAGACCATCCCCTTTGCATTGCTTTATAGTACCACCATCATCTTCCATCAGGCTCCCATCTTTATATGTGGGTCTAGTTCTGAGCTTGCCATTCCTTTCCGTTTGTCTATTAGTCTGCTCCCATGCTGGAGCCATTCTGTTTTTATCACTTAGGTTCTTTAGTGTGCCCTAACTGGTAGGGCAAGGCCCTATTTTGTTTTTCTTTTTCAAAATCAGCTTATTCATAAACCTCTATTTTTCCATAACATTTTAGAAGGAGTTCCTTAAGTTCCAATGGGATTTTTATTAAGATTACACTGAATGTATAGATTTATTTAGGGGAATTAACATAAAACTTTATTTAGATAGTCAATTCACATACTTTTTTTGCTTAATATTTTTCTTGGACTTTAGTACAATTTTAACACTTGTTTTGGGAAAGGTCTTGGGCATTGTTTCTTAAGTTATTTCCTAGACACTCTGTAGTTTTATTGTGAATAAAATTTTATACTGTAGTATATTAAAGAGGGAAAGAAAAATCGAAGTGATGAATAGGTTTCTAGGTTGGACGAGGAAGGTAGGGACTATTGGAGAAGAGTATGTTGCATGAGGAGGAAGGGATGCTTTAGTTTTGATTTTGTTAATTATATTGAATTTGAGGTGTTCAGTAAATAGTGAGCACTGCAGAAGCCTATCTGAAGCTTGAGAAACAGATCTGGCTGTAGAACTAGTACTGTGTAAAGCAAACTCAAATGGTTCCAAGGGCTAGGCAGATAAAGCAAATGAATGGACAAGGCAGCTACTACTCAGCTCCTGAGAACTGTGGAGACATGTGGGAATGTGGACCCTGTGCTGCAAAGCTTCTGATTTTTCAAAAAAAAAAATCAATCAGGATTTTTATGTGAAATCTCTCTGTTTTAAAAAACTGGTTCAAATTAGAAAAGTAATTTCTGTAACTTCAGTGTCATATGATTTATTTTATTTTGTTTTGTTTTTTGAGATGGAGTCTTGCTCTGTCTTCCAGACTGGAGTGCAGTGGTGCGATCTCAGCTCACCACAGCCTCGGCCTCCTGGGTTCAAGCAATTCTCCCACCTCAGGCTCCTGAGTAGCTGGGACTATAGGCACCCATCACTACAACCAATTAATTTTGTATTTTTAGTAGAAACAGGGTTTCACCATGTTGGTCAGGCTGGTCTCCAACTCCTGACCTCAGGTGATCCACCTGCCTTGGCCTCCCAAAGTGCTGGGATTACAGGCATGAGCCACCGTGCCCAGCTGTCATATGATTTATTATAAGGAATTGACTCTTGTGATTATAGAGGCTGAGAAGCCCCACAATCTGTTGTCTGCAAGCTGGATACCCAGGAAAGCCCATGGTGTCATTTGAAGGCATGAGAGCCAGGGAGCCAATGGTATAGATTCCGGTCTAAGTCTGAAGGTCTGAGAACCAGGAGTGGCAAGGGCAGGAGAAGATCAATGTTCTAGCTCAAGCAGTCAGGCAGAGCAAGAATTCAACTTTACTCTGTCTTTTTCTTCTATTCATGCCTTCAGTGGGTTGGAGAATTCCCATCCACACTGGGGAGGGCCATCTGCTTTACCTAGTTTGCCAATTCAGGTGCTAATCTCTTCTGGAAACAACCTCACACACACCCCAGAAATAATATTGAAGGAGATAAATGAGCATCTTGTGGCCCAATTAAGCTGATACGTAAAATTAACCATCACACTTTGGAAATTGCATGAATGGCCCCAGTTCTTTATCTGTCTTGCTTCCTCATCCTTTGACATGTGATTTTGTGGTTTTCCTCACTAAAAGGGAAGAATCTCCCCTTCACCTTTGAGCTGGTTTGGCCATGTGATTTGCTTTGGCCAGTAGAATGAGGTGATGTGCCAGAAGAGTGGCACATCTAAGCCTATGTCCCAAGGCCTTAGTGATTCTGCTTGCCCTCTGGAATTCCTGCCATTGCCATGAGAAGAACATACCCAGGTATGTGTGTTGGTCTCAGGAGAAAGATGAATAATACAGGGAGCAGACCTCTCCTAGCTTAGATGCTCCAGCTAAGACCAGCTTAGAGCAGAGACTTCAGGAAACCCTCAGATAAATTAGCAATCCTGGTGGTGGTGATCAGCCAGCCCACACATCACCCCTAGGCTTGTAAGAAATAACAAGGATGGTTGTTTAAAGTCACTGAGATTTGGGTGTTTAGTATGCAGCAATAGCTAATTTATACTCAATCTGATCTAGAGCCATTCCAGGAGCCTATGAATTTAATCAGGCTGGAGTTCAAATGCCTGAGATATTATATTATTCTGCAACAGAGGAATATTGTCAATTCAATAAAAAGCTGATTTATATCCAATTTCTTTTAGAGTGCCATCAATTTATATTTAATTAATATCCACCTGTCATAATTTATATTGGATACAGTGGGTAGCCAACTTTTTCTTACCTGATTCAACTTTTTGATGCCACAAGAGAATATCTGGGGAGCCATAGCATTTTGATAGTTATGATTTATTGCCCCATATTACTTTTGGTCAATTGACCATTATCTGTTTCCTCCCCTGGAGGCCCAAGAAAAGAATGGGTGGGTATAACATTAAAACACTGGAGTGATGGTAAAGGAAGCCAGAGGAAGCTGGGTAAGACACTCTTCTCCACCCCCAGCTGAAATTCTTACATTTTGTACCTTCCTTTTATGATAGCATAATACGTAAAAACATTACTGTGTTATGAATCTTCCCACGTCCTCTCCTCCTCCCTTCTACTCTCCCTTAATAATAAGAATTCCAACTCTCAAAGGACAGTCTGTCCCACTGGACCAATTCGAGGTCTTTAGAATGCAAAATCAATGGTTCATGCTAGAGCAGTACTTAAGCTCTTTGTGGTGAGAATGTTTTTAAAAATTCTAGTTCATTATGGATTAATACTTTTGTAAGACACAACAAAATGCATGAGTGAATGGAAGAGGAGAGAATAAGGGATGCAAGAAAAGTTACTGGGCAGTGTGAAATGGTGCCCTTTTACTAGTTCTCAAGAAATGCCAAATCAGTTTGGATTTTTAATTTTAAAAAGTTTTTTTGGCTATTTGAACTGTACTTTTTTTAATGCAACTGGCCCATTCCAACAGGAATTTTTTAGTGTTAAAATTGGATACAAAATACAAAAATCAGCAACCATTGTTAAATTCTTCTGAGGATGTTCATTGCTTGCTGCTGCCTTTCAGGTATCCTACAGCATAAGCAGGAAGGTGCCTACCTAGTTCTTTACAAATCATTCAAGCTAGCCCTTGCTCAACTATGTCTAATTGCCTGCTGGTGGGAGCATAGGTCATATCTTTGTCCTCAGCCTAAACCTGAACATGAGCCTGAGCCTGTAAATAATTTTTACTCAGAATATTAGATTCATTCATTTTCTCACTGTCTCCAAGGTTCCTGGGAGTTAAGCCCTTTCTGGCTGCAACTTTAAAAAGTGTTTTTGTGGCAGGCACTGCTAGTTGTCAACCCAATAGCCATATTTTCCCCTTTCTGACAAGAGAACTTGAATTTTCTTCTGGGTAGCAATGCACCTAGCCAAAGTGTACATTTCTCACTCTTGTTTGCAGCTAGGTGACCATGTGTCAAGGTTTTGGCCAATGAGGTATAAGTAGCA
Organism: Colobus angolensis palliatus; assembly: GCF_000951035.1. Classification (NCBI taxonomy): domain Eukaryota; kingdom Metazoa; phylum Chordata; class Mammalia; order Primates; family Cercopithecidae; genus Colobus; species Colobus angolensis. Next base: position 2,800,056 of record NW_012118376.1, read on the forward strand.
GACTACAGGCAAGGTTTCTGCAAAAGCTATAGTTTCCTGTTGTATTAGTCCATTTTCACACTGCTGATAAGACATACCAGAGACTGGACAATTCACAATAGAGAGAGGTTTAATTGGACTTATAGTTCCACGTGGCTGCGGAAGCCTCACAATCACGGCAGAAGGCAAGTAGGAACAAGTCGCATCTTAACATGGACGGCAGCAGGCAAAAGAGAGAAACTGTGCAGGAAAACTCCCATTTTTTAAACCATCAGATTCAATAATCTCCCACTGGGTCCCTCCCACAACACATGGGAATTATGGGAGCTACAAGATAAGATTTGGGTGGGGACACAGAGTCAAACCATATCACCAGTTTAAAAAAGATCGCTTCGGTCTTTTGTTTTTGCCTTTCTCTTTCTTCTTCTTCTCCCTACCTGAAAGATGGACCTTATGCTCGAGTTGGAGAAGCCACACCATGACTGTGCGATGAACACCACACCCTAAGGAAAGCAAACCAGAAGGATGGGAGGATCCCGGGATGTCACTGGAACCACCTGTCTCTGAACTTCCTCTTGATTAAGTCACCATAGTGGGGTTTTTATTTCATTCAGCCTAATGTAGTGCCTAAATGACATAGTTTTTTTTTAATGTGGTTTATCTACTTTGTTAAACATCTTAGTAATTTTTACTAACCTAACTTTTAGGTGAAGTATTTACTGTCCTATCCTCTAGGAACACTTTAAGAGAATTCCAGCTCAAGGAATAACTGCTGGCAGTATGATAAAATAAGAGTAAGTTTAAGAACCTCTGGCCTTTGGGAGGACGAGACGGGTGGATCATGAGGTCAGGAGATCGAGACCATCCTGGCTAATATGGTGAAACCCCGTCTCTACTAAAAAATACAAAAAACAAACTGGGCGAGGTGGCGGGCGCCTATAGTCCCAGCTACTCGGGAGGCTGAGGCAGGAGAATGGCGTAAACTCAGGAGGCAGAGCTTGCAGTGAGCCGAGATCTGGCCACTGCACCACAGCCTGGGCGACAGAGCAAGACTCCGTCTCAAGAAAAAAAGAACCTCTGGCTTCCTGATGCTTCCATTAGCAATAGAAGATTTGAGAATATGCAGGGTTCTTCTTGGCCATCTTTTGTTCTTCCTCTGTGTGAATGACCTAGGAAAGCTTTCAGTTAAGAAATATATCAGTTGGCTCAGAAAGTTTTATGTCCTCCAACCTTTTCCCCAAAAGTCAAGTGCAGTTAAACACCAAATAACATTTTAGTTGATGATGGACCATATTTATGAAAGTGGTGCCCTAAGACTATAATGGAGCTGAAAAACTCCTATCACCTAGTGATGTTGTAGCCTCTGTAACGTCATAGCACAATGCGTTAACTTTTCTATGTTTACACAGTATTCAGTACAGTCACATAATGTACAGGCTTATAGCTTAGGAGCAACAGACGGTACCATGTAGCCTAGGTGTGTAGTACTAGGCTATACCATCTAGATTTGTGTAAGTCTTTGTGTAAGTACACGCTATAATGTTCACACAATGACAAAATCGCCTAAAATTGATGAATGTCTCAGTATCCCTATTGTAAAGCCACACAAGACAGTTGTATTAATTGACAAGTCTCCAGCAATTAATACTTTAAAACTTTCCAGAAATTTGGTAAAGTAATGTTTGTGAGGCTGGGCGCAGTGGCTCACGTCTGTAATCCCCGCACTTTGGGAGGCCAAGGTTGGCAGATCACCTGAGGTCAGGAGTTGGAGACCAGCCCAACCAGCATGGAGAAAGCCCATTGCTACTAAAAATACAAAAATTAGCCGTGCATGGTGGCCTGTGCCTGTAATCCCAGCTACTCCAGAGGCAGGAGAATTGCTTGAACCTGGAAAGCGGAAGTTGTGGTGAGCAGAGATCGCGCCATTGCACTCCAGCCTGGGCAACAAGAGCGAAACTCCATCTCAAAAGCAAACAAAAAAAGCCCGGGCACAGTGGCTCACGCCTGTTATCCCAGCACTTTGGGAGGCCGAGGAGGGCAGGTCACAAAGTCAGGAGATCGAGACCATCCTGGCCAACATTATGAAACCCCATCTCTACTAAAAATACAAAAATTAGCCAGGCGTGGTGGTGCGCACCTGTAATCCCAGCTGCTTGGGAGGCTGAGGCAGGAAAAGCACTTGAACCCCGGAGATGGAGAGATTGTGGTCAGCTGGGATTCCCACCACTGCACTCCAGCCTGGTGACAGGGCTAGACTCCGAAAGGAAGGAAGGAAGGAAGGAAGGAAGGGAGGGAGGGAGGGAGGGAGGGAGGGAGGAAGGAAGGAAGGAAGGAAGGAAGGAAGGAAGGAAGGGAGGGAGGGAGGGAGGGAGGAAGGAAGGAAGGAAGGAAGGAAGGAAGGAAGGAAGGAAGGAAGGGAGAAAGGAAGGGAGGAAGAACATATGTCAAGAGTATGTCAACCAGTATGACATAAAACCGCTCCTGGTGTGTTTGAAAGTTTTAGGCTTTTCTCCTTCCCCTTTGACAATGAACCAAGAAGTGATATATGGAAGAAGCGGTAATGATAGTGGAAAGAAGAGGGTAACTGGTCGTGTGTGTATGTGCATGCACATGTATGTATATTACTACATGGGTTGATGGAAATTGCGATTGCTTACATTTGTAGATTACTGTTTGAGTCAGACTTTAAAAAATGAGTAGTAAAATTTGCTTTTAACTTGAAACTATCCTAGAAAATAAAATTTATTTTTAAAATAATTACTGAACAGAATACCTGTGTATTGAGCACCACCAACACATTCCCATAATAGTAAGTATTGAGTTTATGCTACTGAATTAAGTTGAAAGACCACCAAGTGCACAAGAAGACCCGAGCTACTTATAGACAGATGTCTGAAGTGGTGTAGGACTGTGGAACTCACAGAGCTAAAAAAAAAGTTGTGTGAAACCTTTTATATGTGAGATTATTCCTTGGTCCCACTTCTCTCAGCAGGGTGATCATGTGAACATGAGGTGTGATCAGCACATACACAGCAAGGATGTAGCCACTCTGTACTTGGCTCTTTCCTTCTGAGCCCAGGCTTGGCTCCATAATCCTTATCAACACAATTGCCCCAGGTGGCTATAACCAATCACTGAAACTGTCATGTGGGATGAAGCCTTAAGTCATCTGGGTAAGACCCAGAGAGTTGTGGCACAGGAAATTTGCATCTTTAATATGGTTCTACCAATATTCTTGTTCATCGTTATCTCTAAAGTGTAGATAAAATCTTCAAGAAGGCTTTGAAGGCAAAATAGAGAAATGTTTATTTGTTCAACAAATATTTATGGAACACCAAGTGTGTGCTACGCATGGTGCAAGGCTGTAAGAGGGAGTGGTATAAGGTTGAGTGAAGATAGGTTTAGTTTCCTGTCATTTAAAGTCTAGTGGGAGAGGCAGACATTAATTAAGAAATCACAAAAAGTACAATTGTAAAATAAGATTACTAGCATTAGAACTTTAGCATCCATTGAATGGAATTTATTCTATAGAAGCACAAGTCTAACAATGTCATGGGAGTTATATTTAAAGGACAAACAAGCTACAGATTATTAGAGAAAATGGAGTAAGTGAAGAGGCGGGCGGATCACGAGGTCAGGAGATGGAGACCATCCTGGCTAACACGGTGAAACCCCATCTCTACTAAAAAAACAAAAAATTAGCCAGGCGTGGTGGCGGGAGCCTGTGGTCCCAGCTGCTCCGGAGGCTGAGGCAGAAGAGTGGCGTGGGCCCGGGGGGCGGAGCTTGCAGTGAGCCGAGATCGCACCACTGCCCTCCAGCCTGGGCGACAGAGCGAGACTCCGTCTGAAAAAAAAAAAAATAGTGTGCAAAGCTCTAAATTTAGAACCTAGCACATAAGAAGTTTGCAATGAATATTAATTATTGTTGTTCTGTTTTATGAGTAGTGTTTGCTACATGCCAGGAGCTAGTCTAACTACTTTTCAAAAAATAATTATTTACGTGCTAGGCACTGTTTTAAGCACTGTATAGATATTAACACATTTAATTCTCATAACAGTCTTGTGGGATAGGTATCATCATCATCATCATCATCATCATCACCACCTCCATTTCACAGAGAACAAAAATGAAGTCCAGAGATTAAGTAACTTGCTTAATATAACACAGCCAGTAAAAGTCAGAGCTAGGATTCAAATTCAGGCAATCTGCTTCCAGAGGCAGTGCTCTTAAATTCACGTTAGTGTCATCATCATCATCATCATCATCATCATGAACCATAAATTCAGGTTTATGCATCAGCATGAGGCATTAATGTATACATGTTATTAATTGATTATTAAAGTTTTGTCTACACAATAGATGGTTTAATATTATGTGTACATTATTCTTGTAAACTAAATTACATTTTAAGGGCAAAAGTGGGCTTGCTAATGAAAAAGTAGATATAGAACCATTGCAGAAAGCTTAAAAAGATTAACAGGAACACAAATCTGCAAGGAAAGTTAGAGTTCATTGACAATTCCCTGTCTTTTTATAGGATGGCTGAAAGATCGTTCTATTAATATATCCTACTTGTTTCTCAAGTTGGTATGATGACCAAATGTGAAAGCACTTTGTAAACTGTTTTTTAAAAACAAAGCCCTATAGAAATGTAAGCTATAATTACCTGTCTTTTATACCCTACAAGATTCAGAACAGTATTCATTTGTGTGACATATACATGCATTCACATCCTTGGGAAATTTCTCAAGGGATATATAACATTCTGTCCATGTTGGTTACCACTGGAGAAGTGGGATTTCTGCTCTGACAGGGACTTAATTTCTCTCAAATCCTTTTTACTGAGACCAAGTGATGACTTGAAGAAGTAACACAAAACACAATTTGACCAGAAGGTGGCAATAAAGCATTGACATTTTCAAAAGGTTTCAGGCAAAAGTTTAAGGACTAACACGGTATTGTCTATCTAAAGAGTCAAAATGTTGCCTGGAGCTTCTAATGGTCCAGATTCTGGGCCTGATGTCCTTCAGATGATTATGGAATTAGAGGCCTGTGTTCAACTATAAGGAGCAACTCCCCACCTTCCCACTGTCACCCGAGGTGTCCCTACCCTGGAGAGGCTAAGTCAAGAGGTGACTGGAATGTGGTGAGATAAATGCCAGTACGAATGCGCAGGGAGCTCCAGGAATGCTCAGGGTGCACCAGGAGCAGGGCTGTTTATCTGAAGAGTATGTCCCCATCTTGGGGCATTATGGGAGGAAATTAACATGAAACTAAGAATCCCCACTTGAGTTAACTTTGTTGTGTCAGTGGAATGATTCATGGGATAGTGTAGTTATGTTATTTTTAATCCTTTGGTGACGTTTTTCTATGTACCCATTTTACTGCATCTAGCGATGTGATATCTTCTCTTTGTTTTTCATCTAAGGAAAAGGAAAGAATGTCGGGAGAAACTGGTGTATGTACTCTTTGATTTGGTACCCCACACCTTCTACCTCAGGTAACCAAAGAAAAGGATCCTAAGAAGACTCCCTTACTTCTAGGAGGTGCACATTAGCGCTGGATAGAGTAGGCTGGGCCCAGGTTTGTTAAAGAAGAAATCATTCTGACCCTTGTTAACATGGTAAGAAGGATCCTAATCGGAACTATTGCAATGGGTAAAAGTGTCAAGACCATTGCAATAGGGGAGAGAGATTGGGTTCAACACTGAATATGGCAAGAACAAGTGGAGATTTACAGCGAAGGAGCAGGTTGGGAGTAATGATGGGTGGAAATTTTCTAAGAAGGGAAATCAAAGATGGGGGATTCTTGCTAAAGTACCCAAAAAGGGCTCTTGCTGAGGGCAGGAAAGGCTGTTGATTAGACATCAACAGCGATCAAATATCAAAGGTGTGGGATTCTCTCTAAACTGACTTTGAGGATGCTTGTGAAAACTGGGCACGTTGAGGCCTAGTTGAGAAGAGGGCTCAGGAGAGACTGACTAAAGTTTGGTCAAGGAGAGAGTCTTTGTCGGGTTCAAATGTACAGAGAACATCAACACCTTAATTTATTTTATTATTATTATTTTTTGAGACAGGATCTTGCTCTGTCACCTACACTGGAGTGCAGTGGTGTGAATTTGATTCACTGCAGCCTCAACCTCCCAGGCTCAAGCGATCCTTCCTCCTCAGCGTCCTGAGCAGCTGGGATCACAGGGAAGCACCACCACACCTGGCTAATTTTTGTATTTTTAGTAGAGATGGGTGTTTGCCCTGTTGCCCAGGACAGTACCTTAATTTAATGCAGAATCTGCTTCATAAACTGGCAGAGTTTTGATCTTCTGTCAAATGGCTAGACAGCCAGAGATTCAGTTGGAATATGAATGTTTGTATATTTTGCCATATATATTTTATTCCAATATAAAATTGTTAGAGAATTTATTTGTATAAACTTATAATAACATGTGTTTGAATACTTCTCTTTAACAGCACAATTCTTACTTCAATTAATCTGTATATGTTGATAAGCAATGTACCTCACCTGTGTTATGGCTGTGTTGTTTTTGCTGGGACCTTGAAGAACCAAATGTGTTTACGGGAGACGTGTAGGCTGGCTTACACTCTGACTTTCAGAAACCAGGTTAAGCCTTAGCTCTTTAGCAGTTCTAACTAGGATGATACAATAGCTGAAAGATTAAAATATAATTAAATAGTAATCCATAGCCTTCTGAAGACCCTTGTTTAAAAAAAAACACACACAGAACAAAGACGTGCTAAGTATCTTCAAGTTTTTATGTGTTTAAGTAGGCACATGCTTATCAAACTCTTTCTGTATCATTAACTTTGCAGGTGCCATTCTCTTTTTTCTTTTTTTTTAGAGATAGGGTCTTACTTTGTTGCCCAGACTGGAGTGCAGTGGTGCAATCATGGCTCACTGCAGCCTCAACCTTCTGGGCTCAAGCAATCTTCCTATCTCAGCCTACCTAGTAGTTGGGACCACAAGTGCATGGCACCATGCCTGGCTAACTTTATTTTTTTATTTTTTATTTTTTATTTTTTATTTTATTAGAAATGGGGTCTTGCTATGTTGCCCAATCTGGCCTCAAATTCCTGGGCTCAAGCGATCCTCCCACCTCTGCCTCCGAAAGTGCTGAGATTATAGGTGTGAGCCATCATGCCCAGCCTTGTAGGTGTCATTTGCAGTTGATGACTGATGTGAATGTAATATTGGATAATTCAGGAACAAACGCATATTGATGTAGAGAAAAGTGGTATGTGAAGTGGTGTCTCTGTCTTGTGCTCACTTGTCAAATTGAATCATGTTAGCTACAACATTATATCACAGACAAAAAGACAATAATTACAAAACACTAGACGAAGGAACTTTAAGTAATCATAGCAGATGATACCAGTGAACCAATTCATTTGAAAACAAGTAGCTTGTATAATTTATCTTCCCTTCCTATATGAACCATGCCATTGGCTCACCAAATGATAGATGAAGGGAAATTTCTCTTTATAGAAAGATTTTAGGTGATAAGTAAAGAAGGAATGATGGAATTAGAATATCAGCATTTCATAGCCCCTAATATATTAATGGACCTAAATATCAATCATCAATATCTGCAAACCAGATATTATGTGTCTCCTGATAGAGGCCCAAAACAATACCTATGAATTTGTCCTGCCCCAGAATTCTAAACTGAATCTGCATACAAGCCTCTACCAATTTATAGGAAGTCAAATATTCCCACCTGAATGGGCATATCTCAGGTTTGATCATATAATTTGAGGACCCAGAGGTGGTCAAAGGGCCAAAGGCCAAGAAAATGAAGCTCCACCTTAGATGCTTACAGGAATCACTTGAGAATCTTTTTAAATGACCAATGTTTAGTTTCACCTTAGACCTATTGAAGCAGGACTTTGGGGATAGGGCCCAGTACATTTCAAAAGCTGCCCAGGCAATTCCAATGGGCAACCAATGTAAAGAACATATTTGGAGACACACACAAAAGCAGGATATAATGATCATTCTACATATTTGCATAGTAAGTTGAATTTTCTAAAGCTCAACAACCTTTCCCATTGCTTCACTGACCCCCTGAAACCCATCTATGAACCCAGAATAGGAATGGTTAAGAGCTTAAAAAGCAAAGCTGAAATGGAGAGGTCATTCAGAAGGGAAATAAGGTAGGACAGATCCAAGCTCTGAGATGGAATCACTCAAGAGTAGGAGTGAGATCTGGCAACACCATGTAGTGAAGTCTCAAACTGGTTAGCAGACAGTGGAAGTCTAATAGGAGGATGAGGATGAGGCTCAGGAAGGTGCAGGCTGCAAGCTGAGTCAGACTGCAGGGTGCCCCGTAGCAGAGGCCAGGAACCTTGAGTCTCTTGCATCAGAGGACTGCCACGGGAAGAGGTCCAGTATGAGTTTCCTGTAAAACAAGTTGACTGTGAAGTCTTCTTTGCAGAAGCAAAGGCATCAGTGGGCCACGCATGAAGCTCTTTTGTTTCATAAAGGACATTTGCTGAAAAGAATTAGATTCTCTCTTACTCATGTAGACATTGGTGCTATGGAAATTTGCTTTCTGAGTTAAGGTCAAAGAGGGAGAAGGTAAGTCAGGAACTGAGCATTTCCTGGGTACTTACCATGTGCCAAATTCTTTCACCTATTTCTTTGGTGAATTTTTTGTTCTAAACTGGCACCTCTCAGTCTGAGGGAAGGCACGCATCCATGTTAGACAGATTTAACTCACTTTGAATGTTCTAGTTTATATCCTTCCCAAATAGAGAGTTAATTGGGGCTCGAAGGATATTTTTGAATGTACCGAGGATTTTGCTTTGGTTTAGTTAGGATGAGGCAAATAGATCAGAAGACTATTGCCATTGAAAATACAGCTTGTGGTGGGGTGCAGTGGCTCACACCTGTAATCCCAGCTCTTTGGGAGGCCGAGATGGGATGATTACTTGAGACTAGGAGTTTGAGACCAGTCTGGGCAACTAGTGAGACACCATCTCTACATAAAATAATAATAATAATAATAATAATTTAGCTGGACATAGTGGTGCCTGCAGTTCCAGGTACTAGAAAGGCTGAGGCAGGAGGATCACTTGAGCCCAAGAATTCAAGACTACAGTGAAATATTATGGTGCCACTGCACTCCATCCTGAATCTCAGGGGGAGACCCTGTCTTTTAAAAAAAACGAATAAATAAATAAAATTCACAGCTCCCAAGAGTAGGGGGCGAGACACACAGGGAAGCACCAGAGTTGATCAGGAGACACAAGGAAGGAGGGAAAAACTAGTATTGTGTTTCCATGGAAGGAATGGGTGTGGCAGGGTGAGCAGCTGAACAGGCTGGGCATGCACTGGATACATTGAAGAATCTCAGCGGGCTCTAAACTACAGGGTGATCTCTGGTTGGCCAGTACCTGGGTCTGGGATGGCTGAGGAGAAGAGCATAGTGTCCCAGGCTGCAGAAACCTGATATAAAGAGGTAGGTGGGGTATGGGCTAGGATTGGTTGGTTTGCATATCAAAGGTATGCTCTCACAGGCAAGTTGCTCGCCCTGTACAGGAATCAGCTGCCTCCTGTGAGGGGCAGTTCCTCCTCAGGTCGGCAAGGACGCAAGATGACAAAGCTTCATAAAATAAAATAATTAAAACATGATTAATACAAAAAACCTTATTTCTAACTTCTAAAATACTGTCTATGTCAACCAACAAAGTAACTCGTATAATTGGGAAGTATTGAATAAGCAAGATCATCTGATTTAATCTAATTAATACTAGTAGGTACCATTTCACTAGTTTCTTCTATGTGCAACCTACTGTGCTAAATACTTCAAATGCTTAATTGTATTTAAGACACATATTTGTATCTTGATTGTAATAGTAGTTACACGAATCTATACATGGGATAAAATGCCATAGAATTATGCAAAGCCTTACCCTTGCTCCCCCAAAGAAGAGTGTGTGCAAAAACTGGTGAAATTTGAGTAAGAACTGAGTCTAGTTAATTGCATTGTGCCAATCAATTTCCTGGTTTTGACAGTGACCTGTAGTTATGAAAGATGTCACCATTGGGGTAAGTTGGGTGGTGGATACCTGGTACCTTACTATACTGTTCTTGCAACTTCTTATGAATCTACAATCATTTCAGAATAAAAAGTTAAAAGAAAACCCTTTGAGACCAATACTATTTTGCCCATGAGGAAACTGAGGCTTGGAGAGAGGTTAAGTAACCTGCCTAAGGTCACTCAGCTAGTAAGTGACAGTGTGACTCTAACCCAGAGCCTACCTCCCATCAACACAAATTATATTATTCACCATAATCTTTAAATAAAATAGTGACTTCTATTAGTCATGGAATGTGTCCAGGTTCCAATATGATCTGAAAAGTATGTAAATAAATTCAATTATACCATGGTGCTTGAAAGGTAAACTGCAGCATACTTAAAAGTTAGTATAGAAATTGTGACTGGTCTGTATCAAGGAATGATGAGATGATGACAGTCCATTTTATAGGTTTCTTTCAGTAATGAATTATAAAATGTCAACACTTTTTCCTTTTTACTGTTGAAAATACCAGAGATCAGATTAATGGTTATATAAAGAGTTTATTCATTTACCAAGAAAAATTTTAGATCTGAGTCATAAATAACAGACAATGCACTTATTTTGTACAATTTAATCCTCTCTAATGGCAAAAAAAATTGGCAACATATTTCCAGAATTCTAATTCCATTGTAAGTAGATGAATCATAGCACTTTCTATGACATACTTGTTAAAAAGCGTGTTCACTTCATTTAGTCTTAATTACAGTCACAATATGCAGTGCTGAATCGATTGAGTACTCATATCTGATCTCAAGGTCTAGAAAATGTCAGAAACATATAGTAATCAGAGATCTAGTACTTTTTCTTTAACATATTATATGCCTATAAAATTAAATTCATAAATACAATCTCTACAGTTTTGTTATCCACTTCATATCATTTTCCAAATGTTCTCAGTTACTTTCACCCTTGGTTATTTCTTTTATTTGGTTTAGTGTGACATGGTCTTATAGGACTTTTGATAATTTGGTATCAAGGCATAAATAATCCAGGAGGCCTGGGATACATTTTAGTGCAACTGTAGTCTGACTGGATTAATGGACAGGAAGAGACTGAGATGTCCTCAGCATGTGGTTGCCATAGTTCTCATTTCCTACCCTTAACTGTCTTTACAGAGCAGGTTTTTCTGTAACAGGTAGGAAGATGGTGGCCCAGTGTGAGTAAGGGCATACTGATTGTAACTGACGGTAGCCCAATGTGGATAAGGGCACATTGCAGCTTCACCTTGGCCTGCAGTGATGAAAACCAGCAGAGTTTGGTTTTATCAACCAATGACCACAGGTATAGCTTCTAGAATTGGTTTTTACTTTATCTATATAAAATGCTACACAGGTTAACTGATTATCATTTTCAAAGAGAAAAAAAGGAAAGAAAGGCTAGTCTGAACTCATTAATATTTTTGAGCATTCTAATGAATGAACTTCTGTGTTACAAGTTTACCTTCATTTTTGGTCTGATTCACTGTGACGATGGCAGGTTCATAAGTGTTTCTTTACAATGGACCTGGAGTTTGAAAGTACCAAGAAACTTCAATAGACAATGGATTCTACTCAAATACTAAGTGTCTTAGTTAGAATGTGCTTGGTAATTTAAAAGTTTCTAATATATTCTCAGTATATATTACTTATTAAGAGAATTAGGTAGATTTGATGAATAAGTAGAGTTTTAAAAATTATATTCCATATAATTTTATTAAGGATACAGTAGCTGGGCGCAGTGGCTCATGCCTGTAATCCCAGCACTTTGGGAGGCTGAGGCGGGCGGATCACGAGGTCAGAAGATCGAGACCATCCTGGCTAACATGGTGAAACCCCGTCTCTACTAAAAATACAAAAAATCAGCTGGGCGTGGTGGCGGGCGCCTGTAGTCCCAGCTACTCGGGAGGCTGAGGCAGGAGAATGGCGTGAATGGAGCTTGCAGTGAGCTGAGATGGAGCCACTGTACTCCAGCCTGGGTGACAGAGCAAGACTCTGTCTCAAAAAAAAAAAAAAAAAGGATACAGTAAAGATTCTATTTAACCAGGTACCAGGTAACTCTTCCACATCATGATGAAATTAGGGGTTGCTATAACCACTTAGGGTAGTGTATGTTCCTTTGATGAGTGGCCTCAAGCTAACAAGACAGTAGAAACCAAGAAACAAGACCTCAATTGGCTTTGTAAAGACAGATGTTGGGAAGTCATGCATGTGTGTATTAGTCTGTTTTCACACTGCTAATAAAGATATCCCGAGACCTGGAAGAAAAAGAGATTTAATGGACTTACAGTTCCGCATAGCTGGGGAGGCCTCACAATCATGGTGGAAGGCAAGGAGAAGCAAGTCCCATCTTTTTTTTTTTTTTTTTTTTTTTTTTGGTGAGATGGAGTCTTGCTTTGTTGCCAGGCTGGAGTGCAATGGCATGATCTTGGCTTACTGCAACCTCCGCCTCCCAGGTTCAAGCGATTCTCCTGCCTCAGCCTCCTAAGTAGCTGAGATTACAGGCATGCACCACCACGCCCAGCTAATTTTTGTATTTTTAGTACAGATGGGGTTTCACCATGTTGGCCAGGATGGTCTCGATCTCTTGACCTCGTGATCTGCCTGCCTCAGCCTCCCAAAGTGCTGGGATTACAGGCAAGTCACATCTTATGTGGATGGCAGCAAGCAAAGAGAGAGAGCTTTTGCAGGGGAACTCCTCTTTTTAAAACCATCAGATCTCATGAGGTTTATTCACTATTGCTAGAACAGCATGAGAAAGGTCTGCCCATGATTCAATTACCTGCCCCATGATTCAATTACCTACCATTGGGTTCTTCCCACGACACATGGGAACTGTGGAAGTTACACTTCAAAATGAGATTTGGGTGGGGACACAGCCAAACCATATGAATGTAAAAAAAGAAGATCCCATGAGTTGACACTATAGGAATCTGAAAGTTAACAATTCAGTTGCTATTATTCACTCAAAAAATACTCAGCAAAGATTTATTGTCTGTTTAGTAGGTGCACAGATCTTTGCTATGTCCTGAGGGAGATTCAAATATGAGCAACAAATTCTCTATTGTCAAGGAGCTTCATTTTTGTTGTCATAGAGGCACATGTCTAAACAATCAAAATTAACCCAAAGGCAAAATGACGCAGGAAAAGCACAAACAAGGTGCTATGGGAAGAAGGAGGAAGAAGTCAGTGACTCCTGACAAGATGTTGACAATCATAAAACAGAGGATCAGAATGAGAAGGTGACCCAGTCACCAGTTAGGAGGCACTTGGAGGTGACCTTCAGTGCCACACCCAAACCAAGCCAAGGGTCTCTGATGCCAGAGCTAAGTCCCATCTTCTACTTATATAAATTACCAACTGCATGCTGAGACTCTTGAACAGTCTTCAGTGTAAACAAGTTGAAACAAGCAAGAGTTTGTGCTGATGTCTGGTATTGTGTGTTCTTCAGGCAGTGTATGTACATGTTGTCATTTGATGGATGAAATACATTTCTCTGCATTGGAACCAATACACCCAGCAGAATTCCCAGTGTATTGCAAGCAGCCAGGTAAGGCCAGCAGACGAGCTGAAAAGATGTGTGGAAGACAATTTAGGAGAAATAGAGCCTGGGCACCCATTTTGGGAAAGCAGAAAATGAAACTTTTTCTTTTTGTGGACTCCATATGGGCTGAGCTGTTTAGGTGTCCAATAGACATAGAGGCAGTGACAATGAGAGACAGTGGCTATTACTGTGGACAAGGCACGGATCTCATCACCAAATTACACCACAGACATCCAGCAGTGGACCAGTTGTTACTTAGCAGCACACTCTGCATTCTCTCCCCTGCTTATTGGTTTCATATAGAGATTAAACCTTTTCTGCTCAATTTCAGACCCTGTTGCAAATTTTCCTCTGTCCTGGAGCACAATCACATGGTTAAAAAGAGGATGCAAATGGATCAATAATTACCAAAATCATTAAAGCCCAAAGGATCTTGATAATGAATGTTCTCTTACAAATAAGCAGCTACAGGGATTAGTAGATGAATGTATCAGAATCTTAAGAATATTTTAAGAACATCAAATAATCTCATCCTTGTCTCGCCCCATGCTTACATTATTGTTCATCTTACTTTCCTTGATTAAGAGGCTCAAGAATGCTTTTTATCATTTTTCCAGTGCTAAAATAGACCTATTTTACAGCAAAACATAAGAACTGAAATTATTTTCTGATGTGTAATACTGAGTAGGTTGTCAGTTGTAGCAACTTATCAAAGGTTGACTTTTCCAGTTCCAAGGAATAAAATTAAATGTAATGAAGGTGTGAACAAAGGAATAGATAAGCATTGTGAGTGCAGCACCCCTCAGGGTTTATCCCACTTTTCAAGCCCTCACAATAAACCTGTCCGTTCTGCTTAGCAAGCAGGCAGATCTCTTCCCCGAGCTGGTAAGAAAGTGTTATATTGCTATTCGTCTGTAGTCAAGTATGACTCTTTTGCAACTAGAGATAGCTCATTCATTTCTATTACAGCTTACCTTCCCACTAAAATATGCACAGAAATGACTTTATGCAGTGGTGTTTTCTCGGGGAAGGTTATTTGACAATAGGATTGTTTCCTCACTGAGTTGCATTATAATTTCATCAATGAGTTCAATTTTTTTTTTCTAATGGCAATAATTTGATTTTTAAATTTTTAACTTTTAAAATGTTCTAGCATTAAACTACTTATTTAGGGTGGATCATATGTGTGTATGCAATTTTCTGGTTATTAAGAAGTACACAAAAAAACGTAAAATGTGATCTCTGTTCCTCCAATAGCCTGAAATCTAATTATGGAAGAAAGACATACAGACTTTAAACAATTGACAAAGTAGGAAAATAATGATTGAGTGCAGACAATACCCTGAAAGGAAGGGATGGGAGTAATCTGGAAGAAATAGGTCTTCAGCTGGACTTGACTGGCAGAGAATATTTAAGTAAGTGAAAGGGAGTGAGGAGGGCATTTCAGGTGGTAGGCCAGCCTGGGAACATATCTGGAACCACTATTGGACCTGGCTTAGAGGTGGGAGGATTGTTTGGCAAATAGAAACACGTGTATGTACACATGTAGTGATTTACACATATGTTAGTTTTCTATTGTTGCTATAACTAATTACCACAAATTTAATGGCTTAAAACAACACAAAGGTGTTCTCTTACAGTTGTGTAGGTTAGAAGTCTAACATGGGTCTCACTGGATTAAAGTCAAGGTGTTGATAGGGCTGTGTTCCTTTCTGAAGACTCTAGGGCACAATTTATTTCCTTGCCTTTTCCATTTCTTTGCTTGTGGCCTCTTCCTTCATCTTCAAATCTAGCAACGTTGCATCTCTCCGACCTTTCCTTCAGAGTCCCATCTCCTCTCTCCACAACCCAGAGAGTCTCTCTGTTTTTAAGGACTCGTGTGATTACATGAGGCTTACCAGGATAATTCCAGAGACTCTCCCCATCCCAAAGTTCTTAACTTTAATCACATCTGAAACATTCTTTTTGCCATGTAAGGTATCACATTTAAGATTGCAGGGATTAGCATGTGGACTTTTTTTTGGAGGGAGAACATTATTCTGCCTACTACCCCATTTGCAAAATGTTTTTATAAGTGGTATCATAGAGAGAATTAGGAAGTTGGTAAGAAAGGCAGATGATAAAAGGCTTTGAATGCTATGATGGGATTAAATTCCATCCACACTGACTGGACGCATTTGAGTGTGAACAAGAAAGAGATATAATGATATCAGTGCTTTAAGATGATCTGTATGAAATTAATGCACGGATTAGATTGAAATGAAAGAGACAAGCTACTCCAAAGAGAGAAATTAGAAGGTTATTGCTATAATTCTAAGTTTGGGTGTAAGAATTCAGACTAAAGACATAATGGGAATTAGAGAAAAATCTGGGAGGAAGATTCAAGAAACTTGGAAACTAATTCACTTACAGGAGATGAAGAAAAGGAATGGACATTATATTAATTCTTTCTCTCCTCCCCTATCAGGTAGACAGTGATCAGCAAACTGGTACTTTAGACCAGTAGAAAAGCCATTGCTTTAAAGGATCTTGCAGTGAAAATTTTTGCAAAGACAAAAAGCTTTTAAAAATCTCACATATTAGCATACTATGATGTGAATAATATGCTAGTATATAAGTCAATTTTATGCACAAAACACACATACTTGAGAATAAGTAGCACATTAAAATAATACTTTTACTGTGTAGCCAGTGCAACCCTAAAAACAACTTTTTGTAAAAGTCAGTTGAGAAAGTTTGGGTTATCATGAAAGAAAGGTTTAAAAAAGTTTCATTTTCCAGAAAGTTAAACCCTATCATAAGCTTCCTTGGAAAGTGTTTCCATTGAAAAAGAGAGAGAAAGGAGAGGTTAATAACTTTGGGAAATGAGACTCCCTAATTGTCCACTTTCAGTTAACTCACAGAGCAGTCTTCCTTTGCTGGGGCACATGGTTCGGGAAATATCTGTATGAACTCAAATACAGGGGTCTGCCCAAGACCCAGGCAGCCCTGTTCATCAGGAGCCCCTACTGGAGCCAATCATCCTATCAAATTTGGCCCTACTGACTCAGGATTCAGGTTACTTCCATTTCATCTTCACCAACAGAAAAGCTAGAATTCAACCCAAGGATATAGTAGCCAAAAAGATGTGAACAGAGCAGAAAAGGGCAAAGTTACGCCAGATGGGATGCAGATGTGTGTGTGTGTGTGTGTGTGTGTGTGATGCATATACACATATATGTATATGTGTGTGTATTTGTATGTGATATTTATATGTATATATGTATGTGTGTATATTTACATGTATGTGTGCTTATATCTTTGCACCATGTTTCTACTATAAAACACTGAATGATACTTGATTTTAACAATACAATAGTTTAAATTGCTGCTTTTCTTAAAAGTCTATGACTACATTAGCATAAATTCAAAAAATTGGGGGATTTTTTTACATTATCTGCATTTTTTAAGTAGTTATTAATTCAGTAATACTAATCACAGGCTTTATCAATTTGCTATGGAACAACATAGGGAACATCATTTATTATCAGTTTATTTCTGGCAGGTAATATTAATGCCTCAGAAGACTTTCACAGACATTTAAGTCACCAACAATATAGATTGAGGCCAGGTGCAGTGGCTCATGCTTGTAATCCCAGCACTTTGGGAGGCCCAGGAGGGAGGTTGACTTGAGCCCAGGAGTTCCAAGCCAGCCTGGGCAATGTAGTGAGACTCTGTCTCTACAAAAAATACAAAATATCTATGTATATACAGAGAGTGAGAGTGAAAAAAGCAAGTTGTAGAATATGTAGAGTATGATTGTGTTTTTGTAAAATAAAAAAGCTATATAAATGAATGTGTGTGCATTGATCTCTGGAGAGTGAGAACTGACTCAGGCAGGAAGAGTATGGACGCTCCACTTTTTCTTTATAATGGTTTGTACCATTGAACTTATATTCAGAGAGAGTATGTGTATATGTGTGTTATTTTTCTAAATGATTTTTTAGTTTAAAAAAAGTTGTATTGTAAAAATTATTTTGCAATTGTTCAAAATAAATTTTTCTAGATATGGGTGATTAAGTAGTCAAGACAAACAGAGTGATGCTGTCTGTGTTATTATTCAGTCAGGCTGACCACAAGAGTCAAGGCTTCATATCTGCCTCCTCATATCTAGTGTTCTATAAATAGTAGGCAACCCACAAAACTTCAAAACACTGCTTTATCAGAATATGCTCTCCACAAGTATCAGAGTATGCTCCTCAGGCGGTATGGCTCAATAATCACATGAATCTCACCCCACAAATCTGATCTTTGAATTAACTGTAAGTACTTCATATTAACTCAGGCCAAGAAATATATTAAAACTAATTGTTCACCAGGAATATAAATGCTTAAAGTGTGTGTAATTTCCAAGAAGTCATACTAGCCAAATCCAATAAATATGACTTGATCTGAAATTTAGCAAAATTCCTAAGTGAAGATATACAAAGCTATGACTGATGATAGCATCTTTCTCCCACTACCCAAACCTGTATCTTTGGACTGATTCAGTTCAGTTTAATGCAATAGGAACAAAGGCTCAGTTCCTTTTCTCTGAGAATCTTTGAATCTGGCCCATGCTTTGTTCTTCTTGACCCTAGTCTCCAACAGATCACTGAATTCTGCTGAAGGCAGGTCCTTTTCTCCCCTAAGCATTTATCCTGTCATGCCTGGGTGACTCAACTGCCTTCTCTGTCATTACCTTGTCTCCAGTGTCTTCCCCAATCCCCTCTACTTTGTGATCAACTAAATCTTTTCTTTTGTTTTGTTTTTGTGATGGAAACTTGCTCTGTCATCCAGGCTGGAGAGCAATGGTGTGATCTCGGCTCACTGTAACCTCTGCCTGCCTACAACCTTCGCCTCCAGGGTTGAAGCGATTCTACTGCCTTAGCCTCCTGAGTAGCTAGGAATACATGTGCCCACCACCACACCCGGCTAATTTTTGTATTTTTAGCAAAGACAGGGTTTCACCATGTTGACCAGGCTGGTCTAAATCTTGTGAAAATACCATTGCATTTCTTATTATTAAAAATTTAAAAAGTTTGGCACTTAAGCAGAAATAGCCCAGAAATAAATTCATGTTAAAGGTGTCATTTTAAGTCCATGGCAGTAAAATATTGTTTACACAATAGATGGTGTTGGGTTAATTGGCTGATCATTTAGAAAAAAACAAGTTGGCCTGGGTGTGGTGGCTGATGCCTGTAATTCCAGCACTTTGGGAGGCTGAGGTGGGCAGATCACTCAAGTTCAGGAGTTCAGGACCCGCCTGAGCAACATGATGAAACTCGTCTCTACAAAAA
This sequence comes from Colobus angolensis palliatus, assembly GCF_000951035.1. Classification (NCBI taxonomy): domain Eukaryota; kingdom Metazoa; phylum Chordata; class Mammalia; order Primates; family Cercopithecidae; genus Colobus; species Colobus angolensis. The sequence goes on from NW_012118376.1 coordinate 2,818,970, forward strand.
ACAAAAATTAGCGGGGTGCAGTAGTACATGCCTGTAGTTCCAGCTTCTTGGGAGGCTGAGGTGAGAGAATTGCTTGAGCTCCAGACGTCAAGGCTGCAGTGAGCTATGTTTGTTCCACTGCACTTCAACCTAGATGACAAAGCGAGACCCTGTCTCAAAAAAAGAAAAAAGAAAAAAAAAGACAAAAACGAGTCATGTCTCACTCCTTATAGGAAAATCAATTCTGGATGAATGAAAATTTTAAATATAAAAATGAAAACATAAAGTACTAGAAGAAAACATGAGTAAAACTTTTTAAAATGAAATATTGTATTGGAGAGGAATTTTCTCAGATTAATATAAAATCTAAATCATAAAAGAAAAATGTTTAATAAATGTTGCTACTTAAAACTATAAAATGTTGACATGGCATAAGTACCTAAATAAAGTTAAAAGACAAATTACAAATTGAGAAAAATATTTGTCACATACATGACATAAAAGGGCTAATTTTCTTACCAAAGAGTTCTTGTCGATGAGAAAAATATCAACAACCTAATAGAAAAATGGACAAAGAACATAACCAGTTACAGAATTACAGTCAATTACTACCTGAAAAGCTCCTCGACCTCCTTCATAGTCAGGGCTCCACATTAAACAACAATGATATAGCACCGTTACTTGTCAAATTGGCAAATGCCCCTGAATATAACAGGAGTTTTTAAGTATTTACAACTTTTTAATGTATTCATTGTTGTGGTTGCAAAGAAGATTATGCCACAGCGGTTTTAGTGAGTCAGGATTATCTTGTTAAAAGCTAACTCTTTTATTAAAACATCTTTTCTTGAATTGCAAATAAGACGCTTCAGAACACCGAAAGGAGAAGCAACATGATGATATTTGTAACAGGCAGACAGACAGACCCCCTACGGAGGTCAGTGGGAAGGAGGAAACACACAAGCAGCAAATCCTCAGACCACTGTGGCTAGGCACCTACTTCTGCCCAACTCCAGGAAGCTACCCGCCACATTTTACTTGGTTCACAGTCTTCAGGGGAAGAAGCTGTGGGAAGAGGGCTGTGAAGTCCAGAAATTACTACTGGGTGCATCTTTAGAATACAGGAGATTCCTGAACCTCCCTACACAAACAGTCCCTCAGGCCAAAGTGAGCAGTAAAAGTGCTTCCAGTGCAAAGGATCCACAAGGGAAATTGGGTTGTTTGAACCAGTGCTTCTTAAAATGGGGTCCCTGGTCCAGCAGCATCAACATCACCTGGGAACTTGTCAGAAATGCAAATTTTCAGGTCTCACCGAGGTCTACCGAAACAGAAACTCTGGGGGTGTGTTTTTATAACAAGCTCTCCAAGTGATTCTGATGCAGGATAGTTTGGGAACCACTAGTTTGTTTGTTTGTTTACTTATTTATTATTCATTCATTTTTTCCTAAGATGGAGTCTCATTTTGTTGCCCAGGCTTGAATGCAGTGGCACAATCTCGGCTCACTGCAAACTCCGCCTCCCAGGTTCAAGCGATTCTCCTGCATTGGCCTCTCCAGTAGCTGGGATTACAGATGCCCGCCATCATACCTGGCTAATTTTTGTACTTTTAGTAGAGATTGGGTTTTGCCATGTTGGCCAGGGTGGTCTCCAACTCCTGACCACAAGTGATCCACCTCCCAAAGTGCTGAGATTACAGGCGTGAGCCACCCTGCCCGGCCTAGAGAACCACTAGTTTAAATCAACATTTTGTCTATTTCCTTGATGATGACAATCACTTAGATGGGGTCAGGGAGACAGGAAGCCTGTGAAAAATGCATACTCCCAAGTCCCACCTCAGACCTACTCAGTCGGAATCTAAGAAGCGGCCTGAAATCCTGATCAATAACAACTAACCCAGGTGAATTCATAACTAGGGATGTTTGGAAAACTGGCTTAAGCAATTCCTATTACCAGATGCACAATATTAGAAAAACACACTTGCCTTACGCTCCAAACACACCAAAAAAAAAAAACATTTTTTTTTTTTTGTAAACAAACATCCAGGCTTGCCTTCCAGCTCAAGTAAGATTCTTTCAAATTACCTATTAAACAGCAGCCTTGGCCAGGCGTAGTGGCTCACTCCTGTAATCCTAGCTCTTTGGGAGGCAGAGGTGGGTGGATCACCTGAGGTCAGGAGTTCGAGATCACCCTGGACAACATGGCGAAACCCCATCTCTACTAAAAATATAAAAACTAGCCAGGCCTGGTGGCGGGTGCCTGTAATCCCAGCCACTCGGGAGGCTAAGGCAGGACAATGGCTTGAACCCGGGAGGCAGAGGTTGCAGTGAGCCAAGATCGTGCCACTGCACTCCAGTGACAGAGTGAGACTCCCTCTCAAAAAATAAATAAATAAATAAATAAAACAAAGTAAACAAATAAATAAACAGCAGCCTCATCAGGACGTGTTTGGCACCTCTAACCCGCAACCTTGTTACATGGTGGTCTATATCTCAGAGATCCTAATTCGACAGTATTCACAATAAGAAACTGTAGATCATTTGGATGTTTGAAACCTGGTGGTATTTGGGAACATGGTGCTGCTTATCACCCTGAGTAACAGCAGGCAGCTCTAAGGGCCTGGGATGAGAAGCATCTGGAGGGAAGAGTTACAATTGCCTCCATTGAGTCATACCCTGTAGCCGATTGAGTGGTTGCATCACTCCTTACTTGCTAAGAAGAAGAGAACTTACCAAGGCCCAACCTTCCATTCCAAACTCCCTCGTCCCCTGCCTTAGGCTGTGGGGACAGGAAAGTGGAAGTGTGCTGGGTGAATATATTCTAGATCTTAGCACTGGGTAAGCACCACACTTTGAAAGCACTCTGAGAAGCTCCTGCCCTGGCAAAGCCCAAAGGGCTCCCAGCTTCTCTAGGAAAGCAGCCACAAGCTAATGGAGATTGAAAGACAGCCCAGTCCAGAAGCTCAGAAGACAGTATATTCAGGAAAATAGAAGGCAAAACTAATTTAACTTAAAGAATATCTTTATATCTCCTATTCATTATATATACTATGAAATAAGCAAAGTCTCCAGCAGTTTTCTTCCAGTTCAGCAGTGCTTCCAACTTCAGATGGCTGGTCTGTAGTGTAGTATGTGACCAGAGAGATCACAGCTTCGAAAGTCAACATTGTTATCTTGAGAAATGTGAGCAGCTAAGAGCATCACTATTGTAGGAGAAGAAGCCACAATTGTTAGAATCAGCCAGTGTTTCTAAAGCACTGCCCCATGGACCACCCCAGGGAAGTCTGGGAGCCTATTTATTCTCTGCATTGTCTGGTGTAGTCAGCTCTCTTCAATAGCAGAAAAAAACGTCATAATGGGAAGACAGGACAGCGCAGGGATGCAATGATTCTGGGGAATTCCTGGGGGTAGGGAGATGGAGGAGGCAACTGTTACGCAGTTGCTTCTGAAGGAGAAACACCAAGAGGAACCTCCGCCTCCACTTGCTGAGTGAGTTGGTGTTTTGCTTTTCATTCTGGGCTTACAAATATCTTAGACCTTTTTTTTGCAGTTTCAACTTTTATTTTAGTTTCAGGGGGTACATGTGCAGGTTTGTTACCTGGGTATATTGTATAATGCTGAGGTTTATGGTACGAGTGATTCCATCACCCAGGTATTGAGCATGGTACACAATAGTTAGATTTCCAACCCTTCCCTGCTCCTTCCCTCCCTCCTCTTGTAGTCCCCAGTATCTATTGTTGCTATCTTTATGTCCATGAGTACCCATTGTTCAGCTCCCACTTATAAGTGAGAACATGCGGTATTTGGTTTTCTGTTCCTGCGTTAATTGACTTAGGATAATGGCCTCTAACTGCATCCATGTTTGCTACAAAAAGCAGGATTTTACTCTTTTTATGGCTGTGTAGTATTTCACGGTGTATATGTACCACATTTTCTTTCTTTCCTTTTTTTTTTTTTTGAGACAGCATCTGACTCTGCTGCCCAGGCTGGAGTGCAGGGGCGCGATCTCTGCTCACTGCAAGCTCCACCTCCCAGGTTCACGCCATTCTCCTGCCTCAGCCTCCCAAGTAGCTGGGACTACAGGCGCCCGCCATCATGCCCGGCTAATTTTTTCTGTTTTTAGTAGAGACGGGGTTTCACCGTGTGAGCCAGGATGGTCCCGATCACCTGACCTTGTGATCCGCCCGCCTCGGTCTCCCAAAGTGCTGGGATTACAGGTGTGAGCCACCGCGCCCGGCCCACATTTTCTTTATCTAATCCAACCCTGATGGGCACCTAGGTTGATTCTGTGTCTTTACCATTGTGAATAGTGCTGTGATGAACATACAGATACATGTATCTTTTTGGTAGAATGATTTATTTTCTTTTGGCTATATACCCAGTAATGGTATTGGTGGGTTAGACCATTTTTCAAAAGTCACTTTTCCAGGCCAATTTGTTCTAGGAGAAAAAAACTCAAGTTAAACATGGAGCTGTACCATTGCACAAGTTCACATGGGGGATGCCTCAGAGCTGCACCTCAAACTCTCATCCCTTCCTGGGTTTCTCCAGTGCCATGCAATGGTCAGGGAATTTGAGATGTTTTTGGTGTAATACCTTTATTCCTGTCTAATTTTATGCAACTTGCTACATTTTACCCACTAAGAGGACTAAAAATATAAAGAGGCATCTGGAAAAAAAAAAGGACAAAGTGTGCCTCCATCCAAAATGAATATGAACTCCATGAGGACAAGGATGTCAGTTTCATTACATAATCCCCAGTGCCTGCCACATAGCGGGTGCTCTATAGGCATTTACTGTGTAAAAAAGATGACACCATGGTCAAGAGTAGAAGCCAGCACTCCTCAAGGTCATTGACAAATGACAATGGATTCTGCCCTCCGAGTTGACACCTGTTTCATTTGCTATACTGAGGAGAATCAACACATGCCTACATTTGTTTGGGTTTCATGAAATTCCTTTGCATTATTTTTCATCAACTGAATATTGCTTTGTCACTACATATACTCGTTTCACTTTATTGGCACTTTTGTCCTTCACATTCGCTTCAAGTGTCTCCCAGAATACCATGGAACCCTGGGTGTCAGGTGCCCACCCACATCCCTGGGAAATAGTGAAGCTGAGATCAGTAACACAGGCATGGAAGGAACCTTAGCCATCATGCAGTTCAAAATCCTTGGCATAAAGACAAAGATATTGAGTTCCAGAAAGAAACCATCTGCCTGGGCATCCATGGACCATCTCACTTATTCAGACGCATCTTGTCCCACTAATATCATAGTTATATTAGCATTACTCCTTTGGCTTTCCAGCTAAACATAATGTGTTATTCAGGAAAGTTGATTGGCACTGGAAACTCTTTAAATCTTTGCTTCCCGTGCTCATTTTAGAGTGGGACTTTTGATGATGGGTTTATGAATAAGTTTGGAGTGGGATTTTTAATATGAATTTGGATTATGAATAAGTTTATCCAGTGAGGTTTATGAATGGAATGGAGAACAAATTAGTTCTAAGTGGGACTGGAAAGAGATAGAAAAGGTTTTGATTCACTTACAAGAAAAAGAAAAGTTTAACAATCACTTTGGAGAGGCAGCATAGCATAGACAGCAATGACGTGGGAGCCAGAGCCTGAGTTAAAAGCCTAGTTCTGCCACTCACTAGCTGTTTTACTCACTTGCCATATGTCTCAGTTTCCTCCTCTGTCCTTACCTGTAAATGGGAAACAATAACAGTGGGGCTTGTTATTTGCAAAGAACTCAGTACAGTAGCTGTTGATCTGAGGATTCTAATGTGCAACCAAAGATGCAAACCCCTGCTGTATGTAATCGATCCTATTGATCAAAGTCTAACAAGTTCTCTTTTCTTTTTTTTTTTTTTTGAAACTGAGTCTTGCTTTTGTCACCCAGGCTGGAGTGCAATGGTGTCATCTCGGCTCCTTACAACCTCTGCCTCCCAGGTTCAAGTTCTGCTGCCTCAGTCTCCCGAGTAGCTGGGATTACAGCCACCGCCACCAAGCCTGGCTAATTTTTGTATTTTTAGTAGAGACGGGGTTTCACCATGTTGGCCAGGCTGGTCATGAACTCCTGATCTCATGATCTGCCCACCTCGACCTCCCAAAGTGCTGGGATTACAGGCGTGAGCCACTGCGCTCAGTCACAGGTTCTCAATATATGGAAGCATCTCACAAGTTCTCAATATATGGAAGCTATTGTTTTATTCTCTTCAGATCTCTTCAGGTAAAATTTTGCTTACATTTGTCACTCATTTCTAGAATAAAACATGTTCAGATCTTTGGTGCATGACCTGCTAGTCTTTTCCAATTTTATTGTCCTTCTACTTTGACCCAGAGTGGATGCCATGTGTGATGCTCCCGCTAAGGGCAGGCTTTGTAGACATTAAATTTACATTTTGAAAACACTCATTTTAATCTGTTTTAGGATAGTTTTAGAATTCAGTTTAGTGTTTATTGTTATTACTTTAGAGTTTTGGGGGGGGATTCATCCAGGGAATGTAAATATGGAGTCTCACAATGCAGCTGAGTAATTTAACTAAACAAATATTTGAACTGATATTGAATGCAAGACAGTGTCACATACAAAGGTCTGAGGGATATGATGATGACTAAGAAACAGTCCTCACTCTTGGGTTTAAACAAGAAAGTCTACTGAACAGATAGCTGAATCCGTCTAATGACATTCCTACATAAAAATAGGTGAGGAAAGAATAATTTATAAAAGCGTATTGGATTGGCATGAATTCCTTCCAAATGTCTCTTATCTATTTTGCTTCTAACGTCATAACATTATCCTAAACATCCATCTTTGAGGTTCACTGCCACAAATATCCTCTGGTGAACTGAGAAGAAAATTACATGATCAGAGATTATTCTGAGTGTCATCTAAAAGAAATGAAGGTTTATTTTCTGATTCAAAAAATAAAGTGACAGTTCCATAAAATAAAATGTGTTCTTTTCTCCAGCTCACAAGGATATAAAGTTATAAAAGGAAGAGCATTTTCATGTTAGCTGTCTGAGGAATATCCAATAAGATTTTATTTTAATATTGATTTTTAAAAAATCTTTACATACCTGTAGTGCCAATATTCATTTGGGAGTTTTATTATAGGCATTAATTGGTTACTCAGAGCAGGCACAGTATCTCATGCCTGAAACCTCAGTTACTGTGGAGGCTGAGGAGGCAGGATAGCTTCAGGCCAGGAGTTCAAAACCATACTGGGCAACATAGCAAGACCCCCATCTCTATAAATAAATAAATAAATAAATAAATTTAGTTATGCAGAATTAGGGGAAAAACTATATATAAAACTATAAAAATGTATCTTTAAATGAAAAAATTTTATTACCCATTATTATGACTTTTTCATGTGCATTCTATAGTAGTTTGAACTAGTTTATATATACGCTGCTAGTTTATATATGCAATATACAATGCGGAGCTCTAAATGCAAGCCTTCAGTGGCAGGTAGCTAGAGAGTAGTCTAGCAACTCAGGCATTTTGAGTGCAAATTCTAGTGTGGCATTAACTCGCTATTAATCTTTCCACAAATCTCTTTTTTTTTTTTTTTTGAGACAGAGTCTCACCCTGTCGCCAGGCTGGAATGCAGTGGCATGATCTTGGCTCACTGTAACCTCTGCCTCCTGGGTTCAAGTGATTCTCCTGCCTCAGCCTCCCGAGTAGCTGGGATTACAGGCACGCACCACTACACCTGGCTAATTTTTGTATTTTTAGTAGAGAAGGGTTTTCACCATGTTGGCCAGGCTGGTCTGGAACTCCTGACTTTGTGATCCACCCACCTCGGCCTCCCAAAGTGCTGGAATTACAGGTGTGAGTCACCATGTCCAGCCCTCCACAAATCTCTTAATCCTGTGTTTTCCTGTGTAATTAGGTGAAGATACCCATATTCACCTGGTTCACAGACTTAAGTCTATGCACACTGTAGAGAGTACGTAAAGTAAGATGCATGAACGTCCTTTATAAAGTGTTAATGCAAATAGAAGTAATTACTCACTATACCTATTAGAGCACAGCATGTGTGCCAAGCAACCTAAATCATACTAATACGGTGGATACAAATATTATGCTATGTTGATCAAATTATATACAGGATCTGATTCTGCCTATCATAGTGGCATCCAAAGAAAGCCTTGTTGACCCGTATTATATGACTCATATTAAATAAAACATTTAATTTTCTTTACTAATCAAATCCATTCATTCATTCAACCTATATTACTGAAAATCTTTCCTGTGACAGCACAACTGTGAATAAGATAGACAGGGTCCCTGCCTCCTATAGCTTACCTCCCAGAGGACAACTTCCTATAAACTTGTCTTTCTTTAGCTTTAGTGTGCATATGAATCATCTGAAAATTTGACTTAAATGTGGATTCTGACTCAGTCTAGAGTTGGGCCTGAGGGTCTGCTGTTCCAGAACTCCATTTTGAGCAGTAAAAAATGAGGTAAACATTGTGTTACCCTTCCAGGTAACGTGATGTCTTAACTAAATGAAAATATCCTACTTCAGAAGAAAAGAGCCCTTAAGGACAGACAATAATATTGGAAATATCAGTAGGTGGCAGTGGAAGAGTAAGTGGAGACACATGGGCAAATGGACTTTCTGTGACCTCTCAATAAAAAGGCTGGCTCAGGCCAGGTGTGGTGGCTCATGCCTGTAATCCCAGCACTCTGGGAGGCCAAGATGGGTGGATCATGAGGTCAAGAGATTGAGATCATCATCCTGGCCAACATGGCAAAACCCCGTCTCTACTAAAAATACAAAAATTGGCTGGGCATGGTGGCACGCGGCTGTAGTCCCAGCTATTTGGGAGGCTGAGGCAGGAGAATCACTTAAACCCAGGAGGCAGAGGTTGCTGTGAGCCGAGATCATGCCACTACACTCCAGCCTGGAGACATAGCGAGACTCTGTCTCAAAAAAAAAAAAAAAAAGGCTGGCTCAGAGCCCAGGAAGTACAAGGGTCACAGGCAATGCTCTGCTCCAAGTTCTCCAGAAGGAAATCTTTGCCCATAGGAAGCCTGCTTTTTTTTGTTTTTGTTTTTGTTTTGAGACAGGGTTTCACTCTGTCACTCAGGCTGGAATGCAGTAGTGCTATCTTGGCTCACTGCAACCTCTGCCTCCCAAGTTCAAGTGATCCTCCCACCTCAGCCGCCTGAGTAGCTGAGACTACAGGCATGTGCCATCACATCTGGCTAATTTTTGTATTTTTTTGTAGAGAGAAGGTCTCACTATGTTACCCAGGCTAGTCTCGAACTCCTAAGCTCAAGTGATCTGCCCACCTCAGCCTCCCAAAGTGCTGAGATTATAAGCATGAGCCACCACGCCCAGCCAGGAAGTCTACTTTGATCAATAGGATCAATTACATACAGCAGAGGTTTGCATCCCTGGTTGCACATTAGAATCCCATACCAAGCTTCGGTGAGGGCAGGTGCCGGGCATCAGTACTTTGCAAGTTCTCTAAGTGATTCTCATGTGCAGCTAGGACTGAGAAACACTATCTCCTAAGTATGGATGTTCAAGAATTGTTCTTATTTCAGGATTTTTAAAATCACTTTATTTAAGGGTAAATTGTTAGATTATAACTAAGTACAATTTGTTTTTATGAGTTTTTGTAAGTCTTTTTATCTACATCAAGCTTGTCCAACCAGTGGCCCACAGGCCTTGTGGCCCAGGACTGGTTTGAATGAGATCCAGCACAAATTCATAAATTTTCTTAAAACATTATGAGTTTTTTTGCAATTTTTTTTTTTAGCTCATCAGCTATTGTTAGTTTAGTGTATTTTGTGTGTGGTCCAAGACAATTCTTCTTCTTCCATTGTGGCCCAGGGAAACCAAAAGATTGGACACCCTGATCTACATACATTGGTAAACCAGATAAACATCTTTTACACAGCATTTATCACAATTTTTAGTTTGGAAAATATGACAACTATATGGGAAAATAATATCTGTAATATATATGGCAAACATGTAGTATCATTAACATATAAAGAGTACTTTGAAACCTTCAAGGAATAGACAAACACAATAGAAAAATGGGCAAAAGAAGTGAACTGGTAGTTCAAAAAGGAAAAAAAATGCGTGTGACTAATAATCAGCTTTTAAAGGTTTAACTTTATTACTAATGAAATAGATGCAAACTAAAAGGATGAGACTCATAAAAGAGAGCGTAAACAAAAAATACTGGAAGAAAGAAATTGTGGAAGGAGATGAAAACAAAAAAGGGAAAAAATGGCATCAATATCCTTAGAGAAGGAAGAGAATATCACATTCTTGAAACAAAAAACTCTAAGTCATTAAAGGTGCTGTCTTATTCACTGGGATTCACACTGTGAAAGTCTTCAGCCACCATATAAAGGGCCTCACTGCCCTGAGGCCACCAGGCTCTGAGGTAGCCCATGCAGAAAAAACACATGGAGAGGCCTTGGGACTATATGTAAAGAGAAGGATGCCTAGGCCAGGTGTGGTGGCTCATGCCTGTAATCCCGGCACTTTGGGAGGCCGAGGCTGGTGGATCACTTGACGCCAGGAGTTCGAGACCAGCCTGGCCAACATGGTGAAACCCTATCTCTACTAAAAATATAAAAATTAGCCGGATGTGGTGGCAGGTGCCTGTAGTCCCAGCTACTCGGAAGGCTGAGGTATGAGAATCGCTTGAACCTGAGAGGCAAAGGTTGCATTGAGCCAAGATTGCACCACTGCTCTCCAGCCTGGATAACAGAGCGAGACTCTGTCTCAAAAAAAAAAAAAAAGAAAAAAAGAAAAAGAGAGAGAGAGAGAAAGAGATGCCTGGCCAGCCTCAGCTGCTCCGTACTCCTGCCATCCCAGCCCCAGCCACCATCAGACTACAACCATGGGAAGACACTGAGCCAGAACCTGCCAGTTGAATCCTTTCCAAATCCCTCATACACAGAAACTCTGAGAGATAATAAAATAACTATTGTTGCTTTAGGGTGGTTTTTAGGCTGGTAATTGATTACCAGAAGAGAATTTGGTGCCTTAAGTGAGGTGCTGCCATAAGAGAAGCCTAAAGCAAATGGCATTGGCTTTAGGACCAGGTGGCGGAGGACACTAGAAGGGACCTGAGGGAACCGTTAGTGGAATCACCCCACTGAGTCCTTCCCAAATACCCAACCCATAGTAACTATGAGAGTTAATAAAGTGACGACTGCTGTTTTAAGCCAGTATGTGTTGAGATGTTTTATTACATAGTAATAGATAACCAGAACACCCCACTTATGGCACCAAATTCTAGATTGGTTACACTGTTCAAAAGGAGAAGCAGAACCACGGTGAGTAAGTGACACATAGGGATAGATATGCAGATGTGGGAGGTTATTAAGCCATTTATGTAAGAAGGCAGCTTCTGCTTCTGGTGTTGGGCTTGACATCATCAGACCCAGCACTTGGGAAAGAAGGATGAATATGAAGCAAGGACAAACTGAAACCTGAGAGGAGAATGTGGAACTCAGGATGTAACTAGTTCTACAGGTTCTAGAACAGACTGCCAACCTTAATGATGTCAATAACCTGCAGGATAAGCTCGTGCCCTTCCCTGCAGAGCTGTACATATCTACAGAGGGAACTAGCCGATTAGCGACAATGTGCATGAGCTGCAACAGCAGCTAGCCCTGCATCACACTCTACTATCAACAAAATGGCTGCAGCTGCATTTCTACCTTCTATCAATTTCCGCTCATATACTTCTCCAACTGTAACCAAGAGCCACCCAGGGAAGGAAATTCTAGGGAATACAGTTCCAGCCAAGTTGACACAGTAAAAATGCACCACAGGATTGACTAAATAAATATAGAGGCACATTTGTCAACAAGGGAAAGATACTCACAAAATATAGTTTAGGGAGATAAGCAGATTATAAAACAAAAAATATAATATAATTCCATCTTAAAAATAACATATTAATGATACTTATAAATATAGAAAAATCCAGCTGGGTGTGGTGGTTCATGCCTGTAATCCCAGCACCTTGGGAGGCCGAGGGGGGGCAGATCATGAGGTCAGGAGTTCAAGACCAGCCTGACCAACATAGTAAAACCCCCGTCTCTACTAAATATACAAAAATTAGCCAGGCATGGTGGCAGGTGCCTGTAATCCCAGCTACTCGGGAGGCTGAGGCAGGAGAATCTCTTGAACCTGGGAGGCAGAGGTTGCAGTGAGCAGAGATCGTACCATTGCACTCCAGCCTGGGTGACAGAGCGAGACTCCATCTCAAAAAAGAAAAGAAAAGAAAAATCCTGGAAGAGTGTTAGTAATATTAGTAAAAATATGAGTTATTTTTCCATTGATGTTGCTATAAGCTTTTATTTTCTTTATTTTGCTTACCTATTATGGTGGTTAATTTTATGTGTTAACTTGATTAGGCCATGAGGTGTCCAGATATTTCTGGGTGCATCTGTGAGGGTGTTTCCAAATGAGATTAGTATTTGAATCAGTGGACTCAATAAGACAGATGGTCCTGGACCCCAATGTTGAGGTATGATCCAATCCATTGAGGACCTGAATAGAACAACAACAACAAAAAGGTGGAATTAGCCAGGCATGGTGGTGCATGCCTGTAGTCCCAGCTACTCAAGAGGCTGAGGCAGGAGAATCACTTGAAAATGGGAAGCCGAGGTTGCAGTGAGCCGAGATCGTACCACTGCACTCCAGCCTGGGCAACAGAGAGAGATTCCGTCTCAAAAACAAAAGCAAAAGAAGATGGAAGAAGGAGGAATTTGCCCTTTTTCCTGCTTCACTGCTTGAGCTAGGACATCTCATCTTCTTCTGATATAGAGATATAAATTTATAAATAAGTATTATATCTCCTATGTCCTATTGGGTCTGTTTTTCTGGACAACTTTGAGCAACAGAGCTGTCTGTAGTCAACCTGCAGTATTTATGCTAATAAAAAAAAAGGTTTTTAAGTATTTAAGAGTAGCACAGGAAAAAGACACAAATTTAGGAATTTTTTTTTCTGAGCCACTTTAATCAACTGAAAACTTTGAAAGTGTATTTGAATGAATTTTGAGCTCAACCAACACAAAACACTCCTGATTATAAACTAGGAGAGGCAATCCACCTTAACACCAATGGCCAGGTTTCTCCCCAAGCCTGTCTTGTGGCAGAAGTCATATCATTTTTTGTAAAGCAAGGACACTTATCTAAGGTGTTAGAAGTCCAAAGAAAAAGTGAGCAATTAGACCATCTTTACTGTTTAGATGCAATCTCTGTGGCCCAGTTCTAAGATGTCCACTTTTTCTTTCCATTCCTTTCTGTTCCATTCAAATTTTTTTTTTTCTTTCTTGCTTTATGATTTGCCAAAATTGGTGCTGGCTTTATTCTTCATGCCAGAACTCTTGTTTTTAATTGCTAGAAGATGAAAATATGATTTGAAGAAACAGAGAATGGCCAAAAGGATTTTTTTGTCCCTTTTTTCAATGCCACAAAATATCCAAAGAAGATCATGTTTTTGTCCTCTTGTTTGAAGGTGAAAATCCTGTATTATCGACATCTGCATAGTAATAGTAATGTAAGAGTTACATTATATGATGTCCTAAGTCCATTACAAGTCCATTAAGTGCACAGGGTGGCTTTGCTAATTATTCCTCCACTGGATTGTGTTGTATCTGAGAGTGGATGTTTGTTCTAGAGAGATGTAGGGCTGTGTGTGTGTGTGTGTGCGCGCGCGTGTGTGTGTGCGCACACGCACGCACATTCACATGTTTATAGTCCCAGAGTTACCCACTGGACCTTCAAAAGAATGACAGGGCGGATCTACAACTACAGGATAGGAGACCCGGAATAAACCTAAGTTGCCGTTGCTTGTTCTGGACATCCTGCTGGAGGTTCTTCCCCTGTGCTGTGATTCTAAGCTGGATATTCAGAATTAGAGAAAAACACAGCTGGGGACTATTATCACAAATTGTAGGGGAAGAGAAATCAGCCCTAGGGTGAAACCAATCCCTAATGGTAGTGAGCGAGATTTCCCAAGAGTCCTAAATGAATAAAATCCCCTGCTGGATGGAGATTTGAACTGTGGAGGTTTGAAAAAGATGCTCCCATAGAAAGCTCTGACTTGAGCCTTGAGTAAGGTGAGCAAATGAGGAGGACCTATTCATTCTTAGGGATTTCTTTTTCCTTAGACGGGGGAAAGTCATGATGTTCACATAGTTTTAAATTCTTTCCTGCACACCTTTTAATTCCTTTACTTTCCCTTACTCATTGTGTTAGTTTTCCAGGGCTGCTGCAACAAAGTACCACAAACTGGGTGGCTTCAAGCAACAGAAATTTATTTTCTCACAGTTCTAGAGGACAAAAGTCCAGAACCAAGGTGTCAGCAGGGCCACACTCCCTCCAGAGACTCCAGGGGAGAGTCCCTCTGTGTTTTTCCCTAGCTTCTGCTAGCTGGCCATCCCTGGCATTCCTTGGCTTGTAGCTGCACCACTCCAGTCTCTGTACCCATCATTACTTGGGCTTCTCTGTGTATCTCCTCTGTCTCTTTGTGTCCTTACCTCTTACAAGGATACCAGTAATTGGATTTCAGGTTCATCCTAACTCAGTATGATCTCATCTTAACTAACCACATTTGCAAAGATTCTATTTTCAGGTTAAAGTCACATTCTGAGGTTCTGGGTGGACATGAATATTGGGAGGACACTAAATACCCACTGCACTAATCAATAACATCTTCAACTCGATGTGGTGGTGCCATGGAGGGAAGTGAAAGAGAGAGCCATGAGGGGTACTGAGGGCTGCACTGCCCTCCCAAATGATATCTCACTGGGTGTCAGAAGGGACTGCTGTCCATGAGACCTCCAGGCCACAGCCAAAAGTGAAGGGTCTTCCAGGGGTGGGAAGTGACAGGAAGCCACAGGCTTGAAAACAATCTTCTTCCCTTCCCCAAGTTGAGGCCTTAGCCTCAAGCATAAAACATGTTGCTGAGAGGAACTTGTGTGCCCTTCTCAATTCTTCATCTAAAGGTGAAAGTCACCGAAGCATAATAAATAGTGTGGAGTTTCAAACCATTCAGAATAGCTAAATGTAGATGTTTTTGTGCATGATGTGGGTCAGGGCTTCTGCTGAGTAGAGATAGCTGAGAAGGTGATTTTCCTTCTCAGGAAAAGTACATCAAATGTTTGGCTATAAATGGTCAGGAAGCATACTCAACAAGACAGGGGTATCGATCAGGAAGTAATTGTTTGCTGGAAACCGGCTGTCTTTTCATTGGGTAATTAAGATAGTGTCACTTGATAAGGACTCCAGGGGAATCACTCATCCAGCTCAGTGTGATTAGCCCAGCGTCATGGCAACAGGCCAGCTTGAATTCTGTCTCTGGAGCTTTCTTTCATTAATGTGTCCCCTGTTCACAAGTTACAGCTTGCTCCTTCCATTGTGTTGCTCCAAACACAAGTGACAAGGTGGAAAGAAAGTGAGGAAGATTTTAGTATTTAGCACAAGCCTTCAAGAAAAGCAAAAACAAATAAACCAACCATGGCTAGCTCCATTGAAAGGCAATATTATTCCTCCATACAGATCCGTATATCCTTGTGGTTGAGAGACGAGTAGTGTCAGCATTACCCAGGAGCTTGTCAGAAATGCAGACTCTCCTCACAAATATAGGCACCTCCTATGTACCCACGAAAATTTTAGAAATGTGAAAAAGACTCTAGCACACTAACATGGATTGACAGCTTCAGAATTTCAACAATAGTTTAATTAATGTATATCTAATGCTTTGCAGATGAATTGGCACAGGAAAATAAAAATAAAAGAAAAGAAATACTGAATCTTAGACCCTACCCAGAATCAGAGTCTGATCTTTCACAAGATCCCCAGCTGATTCATAGTCACACTGAGGTTTAAGAAATATTGCCAAATATGACCGGGCATGGTGGCTAATGCCTGTAATTCCAGCACTTTGGGAGGCCCAGGAGGATGGATCACCTGAGGTCAGGAATTCAAGGCCAGCCTGGCAAATATGGTGAAACCCCATCTCTACTAAAAATACAAAATTAGCCAGGCATAGTGGCACACCCCTGTAATCTCAGCTACCCGGGGTGGCTGAGGCATGAGAATCACTTGAACCCGGGAGGCAGAGGTTGTAGTGAGCCGAGATTGCAGAACTGCACTCCAGCCTGGGCAAAAAGAGTGAAATTCCATCTCAAAAAAATAAATAAATAAATAAAGTGTCTTGATATCCTAGAGCACCAAATCTGAAGGATTTTCCTTAAGACCTAGTAGACATATGAAATACCACTAGCCAGGTCTTTATAATCATAATGAAATGAAAAATGAGAGAAATTATCCAGATACTTCTACTAAAAAGAAAATAATACTTTGGGAGGCTGAGGCAGGCGGATCACAAGGTCAGGAGATTGAGACCATCCTGGCTAACACGGTGAAACACCATCTCTACTAAAATTTTTTGTATACTAAAACAATACAAAAAATTAGCCAGGCGTGGTGGCTGGCATCTGTAGTCCCAGCTACTCGGGAGGCTGAGGCAAGAGAATGGTGTGAATCCGGGAGGCAGAGTTTGCAGTGAGCCGAGATCGTGACACTGCACTCCAGCCTGGACAACAGAGCGAGACTCTGTCTCAAAAAAAACAAAAAGAAACAAAAAGAAAAAGAAAATAATAAAAGCAAAAACATGGAATTTTCTAGATATTTTTTCCCAGACTGTGAACATTTCTTATTTGGAGAAGGGAGGGTGGAATCGGATTAGTTGTAATGGAAGAGGAGAGGAAGGAGTGTAAAACAGGTCATATAAAAGAGTGACTTATAATTAGGTATGAGATGAGTCACTCCTGCAATGAATAAGCTTGACAAACAAATGTAAATTGTTTTCCTTTATGAATGAGTAGCTGTATGACCTTCGGCAAGTATCTTAACCTATTTGGTTCTCCATTCCTTCCTTGTAAAATGAAGAAAATAACACTACCTTCCACTTTTGCATGTTGTAAGATTAAATGAGATAATAAATGTAAACTGTTTTATAGTGCTTAGTATAATAATAAACACTGAATACATGTTAGCTCATATAATTTTTTTGAGACAAGGTCTCACTCTGTCACCCAGTCCAGAGTGCAGTGGCGCAATCACAGCCCACTACAACTTCAACCTCCTGGGCTCAAGCAATCCTCCTACCTCAGCCTCCAGAGTAACTGGGACCACAGGTGCACACCACCATGCTGGCTAATTTTTAAATTTTTGTAGAGATGGGGTCTCCTATCTCCCAGCCCAGGCTGGTCTCAAACTCCTGGGCTCAAGTGATCTTCCTGCTTTGGCCTCCCAATGCACTGGGATTATAGGTGTGAGCCACTGCACCCAGCTAGATCATATTATTTATTATATAGAAAGGCAGTCAGTATGTGAAGAAGTGAAATGAGGAATTGAGGTGCTTTATGAGATTATTTAAGAATAAGAAACAAAACAAAATTATTGCAAGGGAAATTAGCAGATAGATTATGCCTATAAGGGGTTACCTTGAATTAATAATTTTGTTTACCTGCATTCATCCAATTAATAAAAGTGATCAGTTCTTCAGAGTATCTTTATCAATGTCACTTTTTAAGGTAGTAATTTTCAAGAGAACTATTATTTTCTTTTATTTTTTTTTTTGAGGCAGAGTCTCACTCTGTCGCCCAGGCTGGAGTGCAATGGCGTGATCTCGGCTCATTGCAAGCTCTGCCTCCCAGGTTCACGCCATTCTCCTGCCTCAGCCTCCCGAGTAGCTGAGACTATAGGCGCCCGCCACTTCGCCCAGCTAATTTTTTGTATTTTTAGTAGAGATGGGGTTTCACTGTATTAGCCAAGATGCTCTCCATCTCCTGACCTGGTGATTCACCAGCCTCGGCCTCCCAAAGTGCTGGGATTACAGGTGTGAGCCACTGCGCCCAGCCGCAAGAGAACTATTTTTAAAACCTGCAAAGTATCCAAGAATACCTATCTTTATAGTGAGGAGAAACAAAATGCCTAATATCATAAACCACTGGCCCACTCAGATGTCTGCTGGTGCATCTCATTCTATCCTCCATATCTCCCAACTTTTCTTCCAGAACTCATTTTCTCATTAGCTATGTCCAATCTACTCTTGAGATTTATTGTGCTTTATATTTTAAGACTCTTTTATTCATTTCTTAAATTTATTTAATTTTTTGAAAAATTAGTCCTCTGTGTTTTCTTCCCCCATAATGTTCTGCTCTTGTTACATAGTAGCTAACATTCCAGATTTTTCTGCAGTCCAGAACAGAGCACCACCACCTTAGCGTTCCAAGCTCATTCTAAGTTCATCTTATCAATGACATGAGGAAACACATTATTCATTCATGTATGAGGGAGTGCTTTCCAATTGAAGACACCGCTTTGAAAGAGACTGCCAAATTGCTTTCATTGAGAAGGAATGAAAGAAGCTAAAAGGTTTTCACTTGAGATTTGACAATAGCCAGAAAACCTCTGTCAATGAATGTTAAGTGATAACATTTAATTAGGATGGGTTATAAATAGAAATACTATCGCTTGGTATTAACATAGGCACAATCTTAAATTTCTGTGTAACTGTTGGCTGTTCCTTTTACAGTTTCTCCTAAAAATAGGACAATTACATCTCACAGCCATTTTTTCCTCTTTTCAGAGATATTTTATTTGGTTGAGAACTGGGTTTTATTTTGGCTCTTGCCATCTTCAACAGCTGTTTCTCAGTTAAGTGGACTGAGGTGATGTTGAGGAGGTGCTAATGAGTCTACTGGCATCCATTCCTGTGCCTTTTGGTGCTTCTGTTTGTGAAAGTCAGTTTGATTGTGAACAAGGGGTCATGCAGGACTGTGCAGAGAAAGAAAAAAAAGGACATGATAATACCTCAGACCATTCATTGGTAAACAAAGATTTTGCAACAGCTTTGCTTACAACACATTATAGCTGAATACAAGGGAAAGTTTTTCAGAGCCCTCCCCCCAAAAATTAATAGTATTGGCACATTAGGAAGGTTCTCCAGAGAAGCAGAACCAATCAGATGTTCTCTCTTCCTTGGGGAACCTCTGTCTTTTTCCATATAAGGCCTTCAACTGATTGGTTGAGGCCCACCCACCTTATGGAAGTAATTTGCTTTACTCAAAGTCTACTGATTTAAATGTTAATCTCATCTGAAAATTGTCTTCACAGCAACATCCAGATGAGTTTGACTAAATATCTTGGTTCTATGGCATCACCAAAGTGACCAAATATTCAATGAGCTATCCCATTGGGCCATTCTGAGAGCTGGAAATGGAATTGATTTGTTACAAAATCTTCAGACAAACACTCTAAAATAACTTTGAATGGTGTGTTTTGACAAAGAAATAAGGACCAGAATGCTTTCAGTGTCACTGCCATGCTGGTGGAAACCCTCCCTGAGAGTGGAGCTTCATACTCTATTCCAGCCACAAGTCTCTAGCAGAGTAGTGCAGTAATAAAGCCAGCAAGCCTTGATGTCAGATCACTGAAGTCTGAATCCTGGCCCCACTGCTTTCTAACTGTGTGATTTACTTCTCCATGCTTCAGTTTCCCTATCTGCAAAGTGAAGATAGGTTTCAATGTTTTCACGCATAGGAAGTTTGTAGAACATGGCAAAGAATATACAGGCATACTTTGAAGATATTACACTTTTGGTTCCAGACCATCTTAAAAAGGTGAATATTGCAATAAGGTGAGTCATACCAACTTTTTGATTTCTTAGTACATATAAAAGTTATGTTTACGTATAATGTAGTATACTAAGTGTGCAATAGCATTATGTCTAAAACAATGTACATACCTTAATTTAAAATACTTTATTGGCTGGGAGCAGTGACTCACGCCTATAATCCTAGCACTTTGGGAGGCTGAGACAGGCGGATCACGAGGTCAGGAGATCAAGACATCCTGGCCAACATGGTGAAACACCGTGTCTACTAAAAATACAAAAATTAGCTAGGTGCGGTGGCACATGCCTATAATCCCAGCTACTTAGGAGGCTGAGGCAGGAGAATCGCTTGAACCCAGGAGGTGGAGGTTGCAGTGAGCCAAGATCATACCACTGCACTTCAGCCTGGAGAAAAAGCGAAACTGTCAAAAAAAAAAAAAAAAAAGCGTTATTGTTGGCTGGGCACAGTGGCTCATACCTATAAATATAGCATTTTGGGAGGCTGAGACAGGCAGATTGCTTGAGGTGGCAGGACCACCTGAGCCTGGGGAGGTCAAGGCTGCAGTGAGCTATGATTTCACACTGCACTCCAGCCTGGGCAACAGAGCAAGACCCCATCTCAAAAAAAAAAAAAAAAGGAAGAAAAGAAAAATACTTTATTGCTAAAAAAATGCCAAAAATCATCCAATCCTTCGGCAAGTCATAATCTTTTTGCTGGTGGTGGGTCTTGCCTTGATGTTGATGGGCTGCTGACTGATAAGGGCAGTGGTTACTGAAAGCTGGGACAGCTGTGGCAATTCCCTAAAATAAGACATCAGTGAAGTTCGCCACATTA
This sequence comes from Colobus angolensis palliatus, assembly GCF_000951035.1. Classification (NCBI taxonomy): domain Eukaryota; kingdom Metazoa; phylum Chordata; class Mammalia; order Primates; family Cercopithecidae; genus Colobus; species Colobus angolensis. The sequence goes on from NW_012118376.1 coordinate 2,839,470, forward strand.
ATTGAGTCTTCTTTTTACAAAGGATTTCTCTATAGCATGCAATGCTGTTTGATAGCATTTTACCTATAGTAGAACTTCCTTCAAAATTAGAGTTAATCCTTTCAAACTCTGCTGCTGCTTTATCAACTAAGCTTATGTACCATTCTAAATTTGTTGTTACTTCAACAACGTTCACAGCGTCTTCACTAGGAGTAGATGCCATCTCAAGAAACTGCTTTCTTTGCTCGTTCAAAAGAAGTAACTCCTTATACCTTAAAGTTTTCTTGTGAGATTGTCCATGAGCTGCAGAATGGATGTTATGTTAGCAGGCATGAAAACAACATTAATCTTTTTGTACATTTCCCTCAGAGCTCTTGGATAACCAGGTGCATTGTCAATGAGCAGTAATATTTTGAAAGAAGTTATTTTTCTCAGCAGTAAGTCTCAACAGTAGGCTTCAAATATCCAGTAAACCATGCTGTAAACAGAGGTGTTATCATCCAGGCTTTGTTGTTCCTTTAGAGCCCGGTCAGAGTAGACTCAGCATACTTCTTAAAGGCCCTGGGATTTTCAGAATGGTACGTGAGCTTGGCTTCTTCTTAAAGTTACCAGCTGCATTAGCCCCTAACAACGAGTCATTCTGTCCTTTGAAGCTTTGAAACCAGGTATTGACTTCTCTTTAGCGATAAAAGTCCTAGATGGCATCTCCTTCCAATAGAAGGCTTTTTTTGTCTACATTGAAAATCAGTTGTTTGGAGTAGCCACCTTCATCAATGATCTTGCTGCAACTTCTACATCAGCACTTGCTGCTTCACCTTGCACCTTTTTGTTATGGAGATAGCTTCTTTCCTTAAACCTCATGAAGCAACCTCTGCTAGCCTCCAACTTTTCTTCGGCAGATTCCCTCACCTCGCTCAGCCTTCACAGAATGAGAGAAAATTAGGGCCTTGCTCTAGATTAGGTTTTGGCTTAAGGGAATGCTGTGGCCAGTTTGATGTATCCAGAACACTCAAACTTTGTCCACATCAGCAATAAGGCTGTTTTGTTTTCTTATCATTTGTGTATTCACTGGAGTAGCACTTCTAATTTCCTTCAGTAACTTTTCCTTGGGATTCATAACTTGGCTGTTTGGAATAAGAAGCTTAGCTTTTAGCCTGTCTTGGCTTTCAACATGCCTTCTTCACTAAGCTTAATCATTTCTAGCATTTGACTTAAAGTGACAAACCTAGGAGTCTTCCTTTCACTGAACACTTAGAGGTCACTGTAGAATTATTAATTGGCCTAATTTTATTCTTGTGTCTTAGAGAATAAGAAGGCCCGAGGCAAGAGAAAGAGAGATAGGGGAACAGCCAATAGGCAGAGACGTCAGCACACACATTTATCCATAAGTTCGCTGTCTTGTATGGGCACAGTTTGTGGCACCCCAAAACAATTACAATAGTAACATCAAAGATCTCTGACAACAGATCACCATAACAGGTATGATAGTAATGAAAAAGCTTGAAATATTATGAGAATTACCAAAATGTGACACAGACACATGAAGTGAACACATGTTGTTGGAAAAATGGCACCAATAGACCTGCCCGATCCAGAGTTGCCACAAACCTTCTACTTGTAAAAAACATAACATCTGCACAGTCCAATAAAGTGAAGTGCAATAAAAAAAGTATGCCTGTACTTTGTATTCAATAAATATTAGCTTTTAGTATGATTCAAGAATAAAGCCAAACATTTTCTTTTTTTTTTTTTGAGACGGAGTCTCACTCTTTTGCCCAGGCTGGAGTGCAGTGGCCAGATCTCAGCTCACTGCAAGCTCCGCCTCCCGGGTTTACGCCATTCTGCTGCCTCAGCCTCCCGAGTAGCTGGGACTATAGGCGCCTGCCACCTCGCCGGGCTAGTTTTTTGTATTTTTTAGTAGAGACAGGGTTTCACCGTGTTAGCCAGGATGGTCTTGGTCTCCTGACCTCGTGATCTGCCCGTCTTGGCCTCCCAAAGTGCTGGGATTACAGGCTTGAGCCACCCCGCCCGGCCAACATTTTCTTATTGTTCATCAATCTTAAGAGGTTTTTGAGTTTGTTTTGTTTTGTTTTTAAACCTGCAGACTTACAGAAAGTTACACGAGCCTCACCCTTCCTACCTTTGGTGTGTCAGTGTCCCCTAAAGGGCACTCAATGTCAGCACTGGTTATTTTTCACTAGAAAGGCCGGGATACGGAGGGATCATAGAGGCCTCTGCTAATAAGCCCAGATGTGATAGGTGAAGGGATTGGCTTTTGCTGAGCAGATGGCAGAGTTGATCTACCATTTTCTTAGCTTTGCCAATGGACCACCAACATATATATATATATAACACACATATATATTGTGTGTATGTGTGTGTGTGTGTGTGTGTGTGTGTGTGTGTGTATAGAGAGAGAGAGAAAGAGAGAGAGAGAGAGCCTCATTCTGTTGCCCAGGCTGAAGTGCAGTGGTGTGATCTTGGTTCACTGCAACCTCTGCCTCCTGAGTTCAAGTGATTCTCCTGCCTCAGCCTCCAGAGTAGCTGGGATTACAGGCATGCACCACCACACCCAGCTAATTTTTTGTATTTTTAGTAGAGATCAGGTTTCACTATGTTGGACAGGCTGGTCTCGAACTCCTGGCCTTAAGTAATCCGCCCACCTTGGCTTCCCAAAGTATTGGGATTATAGGTATGAGCCACTGTGCCCAGCCAGCACCTAATACTCTTAATTGCACTCAGTACTCTCCCCTGTATTTGAGACTTTCCTGCCAATTCTTGTCATGTCATAATGGTTAGCAATAATATAGGGTCAAATTAATGACTGATTTATAAGTTAGTTCATTAACTAGTTACCACTATATGGTTTGAATCTTTAAAGTAATAAGTTACTAATGAATTACTTGCTTAATTATACATTTTGATAACCTGCTGTGCTGGTGCCTTTGCCTGGCTTGATTCCATCTGAACCGTTCATAACACAAGACATGTTTTCTTATACTTTAAAAACCTGGAAAGGAGAGTCAATAGGGGGATTGCATTTTCATACTAGGAATCCCCAATATCTGATAATTCTTCTAGTTACAAAGATCATGGTTATTTCTAGCTCATCCAACTTTATGTCTTAGTGTTGACATGAAATCTTTCCCCTAAAGCAAAAACACTTCCTGTTTTCAGTTTTTCAGCTGCAGAGGGATTGAGTACACAGTTGTTATCAAGAGCAAAGCCCAGAATCCAATTTAGAGACCTCCATTTCATTATGTTTTCAAATCCTCTAATCAAGCCTCTTTCTCTCACCCATATTTCCTCTCCCATATCTGTTTCTTTTCTCTTTGTGTAGTTTGTCTCAACAAATGAAGAAGAAAACTTTAAAATGCAAAGAGAAAAATGGATGATAATCATTACAAATGACCCATCAGAACTGAAGCCATTCAACCTACTTATTTTAAGATACAAAGGTGTTTCTCTTTTCTGAAATACTTCACTGCACAGATAAGAGAGTATTCAGATATAATTTCATATGATTACCCTACAATAGGCGTTTCTTTCCACAACTCTCTTTTGGGTGCTTTTGAGCATATAAACAAACTGCCTATAAGTAAATTCTGTCCATCAAACTTTTGTTTTCCTTTCACGAAGATTCTACTTTGCAGACAAACTCTGGCAATGTTGCCTCCCAACTAAAATAGCAAGCAGCCAGGTGCAGCGGCCCATGCCTGTAATCCCAGAACTTTGGGAGGCTGAGGCCAGCAGATCACCTGAGATCAGGAGTTCAAGACCAGCCTGGCCAACAGAGTGAAACCCCCTCTCTACTAAAAATACAAAACTTGGCTGGGCACAGTGGCTTACACCTGTAATCCCAGCACTTTGGGAGGCTAAGGCGGGTGGATCATTTGAAGTCAGGAGTTCAAGACCAGCCTGACTAACCTGGTGAAACCCCGTCTCTACTAAAAATACAAAAATTAGCCAGGCATGGTGACACATGCCTGTAATCCCAGCTACTTGGGAGGCTGAGGTAGGAGAACTGCTTGAGCCTGGGAGGCAGAGGTTGCAGCAAGCCGAGATCGTGGCACTGCACTTCAGTCTGGTTGACCAAGTGAGACCCTGTCTAAAAATAAATAAAAAAAAATAATAATGATTTTAAAAATTAGTCAGGTGTGGTGGCACATGCCTGTAATCCCAGCTACTCAGGAGGCTGAGGCAGGAGAATCGCTTGAACCCAGGAGGCGGAGATTGCAGTGAGCTGAGATCGCACCCTACACTCCAGGCTGGGTGACAGCAAGGTTCCGTCTCAAACAAAATAAAATAGCAAGCAAGAAAAGTTTGAAATTGGAAGAAATCTGGAAAAATCTGTGTCACAAAAATTTGTCCTGAGTCAAACATGTTTTCTCCCTAAAGAAAAACTACATAGCAGATGAAGAAAAACTCATCTGGTAAAAGGCAAAATTAAATAAATATAGAAGCAGAAAGACTAAGTTGTTATTATGGACTTATTTTGCAGCCAAATTCACTCATGAATATTTTTAACTAATATTGAAGAGAGGGCAATTCAGTGTGAGAAGACTGGTATAAAACTAACTTTTATCCATTACTGAATCCAATAGCAGAAGTTATCCTGAAATCCTTAGCTGCTCTTTAGGGTTTGTGAACTCTTAGATATTTGCGTGGTATTTTTGTACCTATAGGGATTTTTTACTGGAAAACAATTTCCAGTTCCTGTCAGATTTTCGAAGAGGTCTAAGGATCACCGTTCTAAGATTATTTAAAGAGGCTGGGTGCGGTGACTCACGCCTGTAATCCCAGCACTATGGGAGGCCGAGGCTGGTGGATCACAAGGTCAGGAGATTGAGACTATCCTGGCTAACATGGTGAAACCCTGTCTCACTAAAAATACAAAAAATTAGCCAGGCATGGTGCCAGGCGCCTGTAGTCCGAGCTACCCAGGAGGCTGAGGCATGAGAATGGCGTGAACCTGGGAGGTGGAGCTTGCAGTGAGCCAAGGTCACACCACTGTACTCCAGCCTGGGCGACAGAGCAAGACTCCATCTCAAAAAAAAAAAAAGATTATTTAAAGAATGTGGAAAGATTGCATATGGTTATATCAGTTAAAGCTTACCGTTCATGAGATCAAAGATGTGCATTTGAGGTATTTTTCTTTGGAAGAGTCAAGTCAGGCCTGTCTGGATAGTTGCAACAAAAACAGACAGAATAGCTAAGAATTGGATTTAGACAGGCCCGTTGTATGAAGTATGATAATACTCAGTGCTATATATACTTATCTCAGTGGCTTAACAAAATAAAAATCTATTTCTCATTCACACAAAGCCCAATGTGGATATGCATAGTCAATAGGCAGCCATCCATGTGGTCATTCAGGGATCCAGGCTTCTTGCATCCTATGGCTCTGTTTTCCTGTATGGCCTTGGAGTCCTCTGTTAAAGCCTCTGTGTCTAACAGACAGTAGATATGGGAAGAGAAAGAAAGTGTGGAGGATCACATGAAGGGGTGGATATCACATCTACCCACATTTTTCTGTGATAATTCAGTCACGTGACCAAGCCTAACTGTAAGAGAGGTTGTAAAGTGAGTTCTGATGAACATATAGCATTTCTGCCCTACCCACTTAAATGAAGCAACAGTACCAGGGAGTAGTTGGAGGTGAAGAAGACATGCTGCTTTAGATACGAGAAGAAAGTCCCGTGTCATAGGCAGGTCAACATATTCCATAGATGACAGGCTGGAAGACAGTGGCAGAAGAGGCAGGAATAGAGGAGGTAGAAAAGGATCCAGAAGACTGGGTGCAGTGGCTTATGCCTATAATCCTAACACTTTGGGAAGCAGAGGTGGGTGGATCGCTTGAGCCCAGAAGTTTGAGACCAGCTTGGGCAACATTGTGAGACCCTGTCTCTACAATTTTTTTTCTTTTTTTTGAGACGGAGTCTCTCTCTGTTGCCCAGGCTTGAGTGCAATGGCATGATCTGCGCTTACTGCAACCTCTGCCTCCTGGGTTCAGGTGATTCTCCTGCCTCAGCTTCCCAAGCAGCTGGGATTACAAGTGCCTGCCACTACGCCTGGCAAATTTTTGTATTTTTAGTAGAGACAGGTTTTCACCATGCTGACTAGGCTGGTCTCCAACTTCCAACCTCAGGTGATCCACCTGCCTCGGCCTCCCAAAGTGCTGGGATTACAGGTGTGATCCACTGCTTCCGGCCTATACATTTTTTTAAAAAAATTAGCCACAGGTGGCATGCACCTGTGGCCCCAAATACTTGGGAGGCTGAGGTGGGAGATCGCTTGACCCCAGGAAGTCGAAGCTGCAGTTAGCTGTCACTGCACTCTAGCCTGCACAATAGAACAAGACCCTGTCTCAAAAGAAGAAAAAAGAGAAGCATCTGGAAAATTAGATGGTGACAGTGACATAAAACCTATGAGCAAAAATGCTCAGAATTTTAGGCATGGAGGCAGGAGGAATTTGGGAAATCAGTTACTGGTTGTAGAAAGCAGAGCCCTAGTCACCTAATTGGTATTTAGAAAGACTTATAGGTAGGAGTAAAAGATAAAAGTAGGGCCAGACAAGAACTAACTACAATGAAATAACCAAGATCGAGAAGATTACAGAGATGGATAATGGGGCAGAAGGGCAGATTGTCCAGACAATTTATGAGATGATTTGTTCACAACCAGAATGTCGGACAAGAGCTATTCAAATTCCTCTTGCCCAAGGTCAGGATTGGTCCTGGAGCAATGCAGCGCCTGCAGACAGGGGTGAGCTGTGAGAAGAGATGTGTGTGAATTAGATAAATCCTGACATGATCTATCCTCAAACATTAGGATTAGGGTGAGGATTAGGGCTGGGGTTACTACACTTCTCAGTGACAGACAACAACCTAAACTAACCCTAGCTTCCTCACACATGTCCTGGAATGAAACAATATAATTGAATTAGTGCAAATCCCTCAGCATACAAAGCAAATGTCCCAATAAGAGTACAGAGGACCCAGAATGGCATATTTGCTTAGAAGAGACAAAAATAACAGTCAATACATGTGAGACACAGGTCTTAAGCTTTAAATATATCTAACCATTTAATGTGGACATAACCTTTTGAAGATGGCACCTTTATCCTTCTGTAAAGGTACTGTAAATTATCCAAATTTTACAGATTAAAAACTAAAGAATGGAGACTTACAAGCGACTTGCTCAAGTAAGTGGGAGAGCTGGGATTCCAAGAGGATTGGCTGCAGACTCAATGATCTTAACCACTACACTATACTTCCTTTCTTAGAAAGTCAAATAGTTTCATACAAACTTTTACTCGCTTGACGGATATGCCAGTAAAGACACAACCTATAAATCTCCCCCAGAGATTTCATTTACCATTTTGTTTCCAGAAAGCTGCCCCATCCTTTTGGAACGTAGGCTAAGTAGTGGACAGTCCAAGAATAAGATGGGGACAGTTCACCAGGATGGCCATTCTCTCAAAGAATGTAAGCTTTTGTTCACCAACAAGCTTTGAAGTAAAGCATGTCACAAATGACCACAGAATGTCAGGGCTTAAGGACCACAGGAGCACCTGTCTTACTGCAGAGAGGCTAATGAGCTTGCAAAATATCCCTTAGGAACAAAAGCAAGTTTTCCTAACTTTCATGGTGAGGTGTAATGAAAAGTGCATTTTACTCAGCATGAGGGAGTCATGAAGGTTAAGAGCCAGAAACTTCTGATGGTGATAAAAGTAACTTCCTTAATTCTTGGGTTGCTAGAGGGACTTTTTTAAGAAAAGGGTTCAACCTCATACTTCATAGAATTTAGTTTCAATGAAATGACGAATCCAATATTTTATATAACTAATCAAGAATTATAGTCATCCATCCATCCATCCATCCATCCATTCAAGCATTTATTCATTCATTTGCTAAAGTAGTCACTCATTCCAAAATACTTCCTGAGCCAAAACTTATGCAAAATCCTAGGTATTTGAAACACTTCCAATCAGTTGGTTTTTTTTTTTTTTCTGCCTGGTTTTCAGATGTGAACAAGCCCAATGTATAGGGTCCCGGTATATTTCAATGAATTTCATATTAAATATGTTTCGGGAACCATAATAAGGCCATTAATTATGGCATAGTTTGAAGTTTTCATCTACTAATCCAAAGTAAAGAGTTCACTTAAAAGAATTTTCTAGCCAGGCACAGTGGCTCATGCCTGTAATCCCAGCACTTTGGGAGACCAAGGCTGGTAGATCACTTGAGGTCAGGAGTTTGAGACCAGCTTGGCCAACATGGTGAAACCCTGCCTCTATCAAAAATACAAAAATTAGCCAGGCATGGTGGCACACATGTAACCACAGCTACCTGGGAGGCTAAGGCAGGAGAATCGCTTGAACCTGGGAGGCGGAGGTTGCAGTGAGGTGAGATTACACTACTGTACTCCAGCCTAGGTGACAGAGCAAGACTCTGTCTCAAAAAAAAAAAAGTTCTTTGTAGCTTTGAACCTTGGTTTTTGCTCCAAGATGTCTTTTATACACTACACGCTCAGTTTTAAGCCAAACAGGGAACAAGGCTCAGTCAACAGTAAACTGCCTTCAGTATCAACGAAGTACTCAGATTTCTGCAAATTGTGTCTGTGAGAGTTGTAAGGTCCTTGCTGTCTTTGTAGAAATGTATATCGTGACAAAAACATGTATTATGAGGATAGTGGAAAATGAATCTCTGTTCCCCGCTTCCCTGCCAGGGCCAGTTAGTGTTGCTTGTGCAAACGCTGCAATTCTACCTCTACTTTAAATCATTCTACTTCAATGGCCCAGAGTTCTTCTAGCTCTAAGAAGTCCAAAATGATTTAGTTCAGCATTTGGCTCTGCACCACATGATAACATTATTTTCTGATGGTAACAAGAAAGAGGACTACTCAGGAAAGCAAATAAAGCCCAACGTCAAGGTGCCAACATTCTGAATACATTTATTCATGTTTGTATTTGTGGATGGAAAATTTTTTCCATGCTACAAAGTTTTGTTAAAAACAAGTTGTTACAAATCAATAAATAACTGCTATAACTATTATCTATTGTAACAGAATAATAAACAGAAAATAAACAGATGCAACTACTTTGCTACATACAAGACTTTTTCCTGTATAAAACTAATAAAAGTGCTGCCGCTTTTCTTTCTTTGAGAATTTTCCCTTGAGATACAATATTTTTATTGTACGTTGCTTTGTGCTTGTCTTACCAGTTTCAGGTTCGTAGCACATCAAAGAATTACAAACATTTCCATTTAGAACAATGATCCTACTAATCAGGTGCTTATTTTCTGCCATGTGTTCATTTACAGATTACAAACATAAAAGAAGCAAAGTACAAAAATTAATGCATATGTGTGTGTGTGTGCGCGCATGCACACGCTCAAGGCTGGGAATACAGACTGGTATGAAAGGCTTTTAACTAGTTGTGCATCAAAATCATACACAATGGCCATTAAAAACTCACTTAGCTATCAGCATGTAAATCATTGGGTTGGTTATTCAAAGACCAGACAAACAGAATTCCCCAATACTGTTTCCATTTGGGTTTTCCAGCTCATATGGTTCCAGCTGACGATACTCAAAAGTCACACGATTTATGTGTTTTCCACTGGAGACCATGCGCACCACAGTGTTGTCACAGCCAACTTTCATTTGGGCTATAATGGATGGAAAAGATAAAAGTTTCCCAGCAGGTTAGAAACCACACAGTCATTTAAATGATGGGATCACTTAAACACAATGAAAGTAAGGAGACCTGTCTTCCTCTCAGGTACTCAAACCACGCATCTACTATCAGTTGAAATGTTTTTGTTTCATTTTTATTATAACTTATAATTAGTTACAGAATAGTGTAATTGAATTCAGTCTTTCTACTCATGTGCAAGAACACTATTAGAAAAATAAAACTAGCTGGAAAGAGGCAAGATGTCTCCTCGGCCTTTTTTGCCTACAAAGCCTGAGTGGTAAAGGCAGGCAAAGAAAATCAGTCTGGAGTGTGCACAGTTGCTTGGGTTCCGGGTTCGCAGTGGAAACAGTACTGCCCTCTAAGCATAGGTTGGAAATTTGCAGTGGCAATTTTTGGTTGTCACCATATCTAGGGTTGCAACAGGCATTTAGTGGGGGCTAGAGGATAGAATGTACTGCGGGACATTTATGTAGACCAAAAAAAAAAAATCCCCTGTTTATTATTTTCTGAATTTAAACAAAAACTCTGTTTTATACATAAACAAAAAGATCATTTGCATGGTATAGATATACACTGCACATACTAGTTTTTGTTCTATTATCCACTTACAACTTTTCTCTGATTTTTTCTGTACCACTTATACGAAATGGCTTCTGATATCCTTGCTTCTCTTAACTCCAATCTTATTTGGCCGGGCGCGGTGGCTCATGCCTGTAATCCCAGCACTTTGGGAGGCCGAGGTGGGCAGATCAGGAGGTCAGGAGTGAGACCATCCTGGCCAACATAGTGAAATCCCGTCTCTACTAAAAATACAAAAATTAGCCGGGCATGGTGGTGTGCGCCTGTAGTCCCA
>NW_012118376.1:2851629-2875842 GCF_000951035.1 Colobus angolensis palliatus
GAGGCCGAGGCGGGCAGATCACCTGAGGTCAGGAGTTCGAGACCAGCCTGACCAACGTGGAGAAACCCCATCTCTACTAAAAATACAAAATTAGCCAGGCGTAGTGGCACATGCCTGTAATTCCAGCTACTTGGGAGGCCAAGGCAGGAGAATCACTTGAACCCAAGAAGCAGAGGTTGCAGTGAGCCAAGATTGCACCATTGCACTCCAGCCTAGGCAACAAGAGTGAAATTCCATCTCAAAACAAAAGAAAGGAGTACTTTAAACCCAGAAAACTTTTGTAACCAGGTCCTCGAGCCACTTGCTAGGGTCCACTCCCACCCTGTGGAGTGCTTTCTCCCTTTAATAAATCCCTGCTTTGGCTACTTCATTCCTGTGTTTCGTTCCTTTGTTACTTTGTGCGTTCTGTCCAATTCTTTGTTCAAAACACCAAGAACCTGGACAACTTACAATCAAGGCCCTCCTTCCAGTAATGGAATAAAGTCTGAAATGAACCAAACGGTGATATGATTAAAGCCTTAAAATGTCTTAGAAGTGGTTTCAGTTACCTAGGTAATATAGGCAAAAGTGGTTTTCCGGCTTTAGAATCACCTTTTTTGCCAATTCAAGTTATATCACTCAAGCAGAAAAATTACTTTGGCTTCAATTATCTAAATTTTAAGGCCTGATTGTTCTCTAATCCTTGGCTTACCTTTTAACCCAGCTGAGGTATATCTCCTCAAAGGTGCTGTCCAATCATGAGCAGGGAAGTAATTCAGTACCTTAGACCGTTCACCCAAAAGGCTACAGAGGCCGAACGCACTGACAGTTTAAACCAGGGCTCAAGTGTCAATTAGCATTAGAGAATCCTCTAGTTTTCAGCAAAGTGGGATTTGAGAAATCTTTTGCCTTTACCTTGCTTGGAAAGCTTGCTTTGAGCCCACTCCTGCCTTAAATCTCATCTGAAACTTTTAGAATACAGTATATCTGGGGGAGGGTAGACTGCATATCAGGCTTTAGTGCTGACTTTTGTATAATCCATCCTTTGGTATCCTCGGGAGATTGGTTCCAAGATGCTCCCCATCCCACAGATACCAAAATCCACAGATGTTCAAGTCCCTTATGTAAATGGCTACCTTTTACCTTTACCTATTTCCATGCAAACTACACACATCCTCCTATATACTTTAAATCATCTGTAGATTACCTATAATACCTAATACAATGTAAAAGCTATGTAAATAGTTGTTATACTCTATTTTTTTGTGTTTTTTTTTCCTGATTATTTCCTTTTTTATTTTATGGAGGTGTGGTCTGTTGACCAGGCTGGTCTCAAACTGTTGGGTTCAAGCGATCCTCCTGCCTCAGACTCCCAAAGTTCAGGAATTACACTGAATTTTTTTTTTTTTTTTTTGAGACCAAGTCTCCTGTCACCCAAGCTGGAGTGCAGTGTTGTGATCTTGCCTCACTGCAACCTCTACCTCCCAGGGTCAAGCAATTCTGCTGCTTCAGCCTTCTAAGTAACTGAGACTACAGGTGTGCACCACCATGCCTGGCTAATTTTTTTGTATTTTTAGTAGAGACAGGGTTTCACCATATTGGCCACGCTGGTCTTGAACTCCTGACCTCAGGTAATCCGGCCGCTTTGGCCTCCCCAAGTGCTGTGATTACAGGCGTGAGACACTGCACCCTGCCTACATTGAGTATTTTCTATTTGCAGTTGGTTGAATCCATGTATGGGGAACCCACAGTTAAGGACAGCTGACTCTATGTTAATTCTATTTTAGAAATGTTTTGTCCATCATCAACTCAGAGACAGAAAATACTAGTGGTGTGGCCTGGTTTTAATTATTACAGGTAACAGCTGATCAAGAGGACTGTCTGCTTTGCAGCGTCATTGCCTAGCTGGTTAATGATCTGCAGTGACAGGAGAGGGAGGCTACAGTAAGAATTAACCGAGATTAGAGACTGCTGTTCTTCTGTTTTGTCTCTTTTTTTTTTTTTTGAGATGGGGTCTCGCTCTGTCGCCCGGGCTGGAGTGCAGTGGCTGGACCACCTCGCCCAGCTCGTTTTTTGTATTTTTTAGTAGAGACGCGGTTTCACCATGTTAGCCAGGATGGTCTCGATCTGACCTCGTGATCCGCCCGTCTCCGCCTCCCAAAGTGCTGGGATTACAGGCTTGAGCCACAGCGCCCAGCCTGTTTTGTCTCTTTAATGACAATCTAGGGCTCCTGTGTCGAAGTAAAGCTGTGGGAGTGACCTTTACAGTAATGTTTGATGACTCTTCTCCCCGCCTCCCGCAGACTTCATTGAGTTGTTTGGTCATGAGGTCATGAAGTCCCATCCATCCTCACCTGACATGAGCATAATAAAGTGAAAATCCTCACTTGTCTCTGACATAGATCTGGTTCTATCTGGCATATGCTGTGCCAAATAAACCAGTCTTCTATTACTGGTGACTGCTTTTAGATTTCAGAATTCACCTCTGTGTTACACTGGCCTTTGAGAGGCTAGTTTAGCCGTTAAGAAGTTATAGACTTTTAGCAGTTCTAAGAATTTCTAATAAAGCTTATCACTTTGTTGTTTATTTACTATGAGTAACACACACACATACATACACATATATAAAAAACAGTTACTTCATTATTATCCTATCACTAATTGATGATACATCTACTATTTGAACCATGTGTTTCAGTTAGTAGATAAACTCTTTAGTCTCTAGAAAATGAAAGCAGGGACCCCCAAGAAAATGGAAAGAAAGCAGATTTTAAAAGCTTTGTCTTTTTCATAGTTTTACTTAAGGCCAACCTTTATCGCTTCATAGGTTTCTCTCCCAATGTCAGATGTTTTGGTAAAGATACTAATGTTATATACATAGCCTCAAATCCTCATACTGGCTCAGTGTGAAAAATTGAAGGTTTTTTTGGTGAAACTCGCCTTCCAATGTAGAAAATATTGGGGGATAGATTTTTTTTTTAATCTTGATAAGCACATACATAATAATCAAAGAAATACCTCACCCGGGCCATGAAAGGGGTAGCAGAGATCAGCTAAAGGTATCATCTTGGAAGGGTCCAATCCAGTTCCTCCCAGCAGCTCCACAAAGTCTCCTATTCCCTCACAACCTGCTGAGGATTTCTAAGGGAATAAAGCAGCAGAGAAAGATACATTTAAACCAATTACAGAAGTCAAACCATTTGACCAACAGCGGGTCTATGAATTCACTCAATCAGCCCTCAACATCCTGGCAATACCATTTAATTTAACATCTGGGACTCCGGAAATTAAAAGACATTTAAAAGAGAAAAAATCATAAAAATTGCTTTTCTAAATCAGTTGAGTAATCTTTTTTTTAGAAATGTGTGTACATGTTTTTTTCATTTTTTTTTAAGCTCTCAAGGACTGGAATGATAAAATGGAAATCTGTAAACTCCATATAAGATGTACGGAAATTGAACCAAAAAAATACTTTACTTTTCAAATCATTTGGACATAATACTGAATCACTCGAATTTCTTAATGCATGCAGTCACAGTTAAGCGAAGTCAAATACCTACATTTTATAAATAGGGCTTTCACATCCGTTTTTCCTTCACCTCATCTCTTCTTCTTTGTAAAGGAACTTTGTGTGCTATTGGAACACATCATTTCTACCAATAAGAATTTTGATTAATTATGAGTATATTAAAGAAATAATAAAACCCTGATTCGGGGCTCCAGTTAGCTACAGTTACCATGATCTTTCTCCTTTCAACTAAAACAAATTTATTTCAAGCTACTCAAAAGAATTCATTCTAAAGCTTTGTGTGGTCCACCATGATCACCTTCTCCCGCTTCCCTTCATTTTTTTTTTTTTTAATTTTGTAGAGATGGGTCCTTGATATGTTGCCCAGGTCAGTCTTGAACTCCTAACCTCAAGGGATCCTCCTGCCTCAGACTCCCAAAATACTGGGATTACAGGCACAAGCCACCTCACTCAGTCTTTTCATCTTTTCCATACTGTCTTGTCCACAGCAATCCCCCTGCCTTACTTTCCAACACAAACAAAGCAACCACTCTCAGTCCCAAAAGTACTTTGAGCCCCCATCTCCCATGATCAGGGCAGTCTCAAAAGTATGCCACCTGTGCAGCCACATAAATTCAGTGCCTAGAAGGGCTCTATGCTTGGTTTAATGCTCTGTTGCATTTTAATAAAATTGTAATAAGGGCTCTCACATTTTCATTTGTACTGGTCCCCACAATTTTGCCTGTGATCCTCTTCTTCATTGAAGTGTGCTCATTAAGAGATCTAGTGGCATGTGACAAGGTGCTCTGTACTTAACTAGATAGACCTTAACACATAGGAACCAAAATCTAAAATAGAGAACTTAAAACACACACACACACACACACATAAGCACACACATTCAGGCATTTAGAAGGGCAATGACAGGCATGGTGGCTCATGCCTGTAATTCTAGCACTTTGGGAGGCCAAGGCAGGTGGATCATTTGAGGTTAGGAGTTCGAGACCAGCCTGGCCAACATGGTGAAACCCCATCTCCACTAAAAATACAAAAATTAGCCAAGTGCGGTGGCACACCTGTAGTCCCGGCTACTCGAGAAGCTGAGGTAGGAGGATCAGTTGAACCTGGGAGGCAGAGGTTGCAGTGAGCCAAGATCACGTGCCACTGCACTCCAGCCTGGGCGACAGAGTGAGACTCTGTCTCAGGAAAAAAAAAAAAAAAGAAGGGCATTGAAATACAACTGGAACTAAACAGCAAATTGGAAAATAACATAATGGCAACTGCTTCACTAATGAGCAGGGGTAGGTGGGGATATCTATTTTTAAAGGGCCTACCTACTATGTGCTAGGTTTGATGCTTAGAGGCTTTATATATAATTGCATCAAATGATGAAATAGAGGTTTAATTAGCCCCACTGTATACAGGGCTGCATGTTCTTGTACTGAGAGTGGAATAAGCAATTTATCAGTAAAGGAAAAAAACCTTAATTGCCTTTCCCTTGAGCAGAGGACGTCCAGGAGGAACATCTCTTAAGACTAAATTTTCCACTTAGTTTTATAGGTTCCAAAATTCAGCAGGTGCTGTTACAGGGAAAAAGGAAGACTCAGGAGAGAGAAGTGGGAAATAAAGAGGCTAGAAAGAAATAGAAACTAAAGTGAGGGGGACAAAACAAAGAAACAAGAAAGTTAGGTGCACTTATTCCTTGCTGTTCAACGATTTTTCTCACTTCTTTGCAAACCTCTCAGCTTTTCTTACAATGTTACAAACTGAGTTATGTGGGGACCTCTGAAGTTCAGTTCCTCAACAGTGATTCCCTAAATTTCTTTGTTGAGGTTCTAAGCCACTACTATCTTTTGCCTAGCCCACAATAATGTACCAAAAAAGTACTTAGCCAGGAGCAGTGGCTCATGCCTCTAATCCCAGCACTTTGGGAGGCCGAGGCGGGCGGATCACAAGGTCAGGAGTTCGAAACCAGCCTGGCCGATATGGTGAAACCCTGTCTCTACTAAAAATAAAAAAAATAAAAAAAAAACTAGCCGGTTGTGGTGGCTCATGCTTGTAATCCCAGCTACTCGGGAGGCTGAGGCAGAAGAATTCCTTGAACCTGGGAGGTGGAGGTTGCAGTGAGTCGAGATTGCACCTCTACACTCCAGCCTGGGTGACAGAGCAAGACTCTATCTCAAAAAAATAAAAATAAAAAAAGGAAGTACTTATATTCCTTGTACCAAATGTAAGATCCTCACACCAATTCAATGTGCAAAATTGAAGGTTTTTGGTTTTGGTTTTGTTTATTTTGGTGGAACTCATCTTCCAATACATAGAAATCTGGAAGGTTTAAGAAAATAATCCTGATAGATACATTAATAATAACTAAAGAAACATCTCACCAGGGCCATAGAAAGGGTGGCATGGCCCGACGCCCATTCATTGCATGGAAGGCACAGTGACATTTTAGACAGCGTACATCAGATCATGTTGCTTTCCTCCCTGAACCTCTTCAGTGATTTACCACTGCACTTAAAATAAACTTAAACTCCCTAATGTGGCCTGCAGGGCTCACCACACTCTGGCCCTGCCCATCTCCCTGAAGCTGTCTTATGCCAATCCTCCTCTTCCTTCCATTTCTGGAATCCAGCAAGCCCATTCCTGCCTCTGAGCCTCTGTACTGTTCCCTCTGCTCCCTGTTCTCACAGCTGCTGGCTCCTTCTGATCTATCACTCAGGTCTCACTTCTCAAAAGGTTTCTTTCCTGACCACTTTATCACAAGTAGCCCCCTGCCTCTCCATCCACCCCCATGCTCCCAGTCACTGTCTACCACACTATTCTGCTGCATTTTCTGTATAGCACTTACCACCATTTGAAATACATGGCAGTGCTGCCTGTCTCATCCCACTTGAATGCACGGTCCCTGTGAGCAGGACCTTGTTTATTGCTAATTTCCAGCATCTACAATAGTGCCTGGCACATGCTAAGCACTCAAAAAATATTTTGTGAAGAAACAGATGCCTAAAACACTGTAGGCTCTAAATTGTTTGGGAGGAAACACCAAGATTACCTCGATAGCCCCAATAACTAAAGTTCCCAGTCTGTGCTCACACCTTTCATCTTCTATATTTTACATCAAGAATGACATACAAATAATATCGAGCCAGTAAGACTGTACGAAAGATACCCAAAAGTGTCCTTATCAAAGGACTATTCTTCCACTAAGAAAAAAGCAGGCACTAGTCCATGAATGTAGGGCTTAAAGGAAATTGGATATACTCCTTTTTTCAGTCCTAGTTCTATTTATTTGGTTGTCACTAAAATCTGTCTGATTAGGAATTATGACTGCCTTTGATAGCAGCAAATACATGAGTTATCTTAACCTAGTCATGTGAGAAAGTAAAAGGAAATGAGGATGACTCAGAGGGAAAATGCTGCCAGTGCAAGAAAATGCGGTCAAACTCAGCATGAATTTTAAGGTCCATACAGAAGTTTATTCGAAAATAAGTTGATAGGGATTATCCATTAATATTTTTTAGGCAAAATGTATTGAGTTAAATGTCATGCCAAATACTTTTCAAAGCTTAACTGTATTTTGCAATCTAAAAATCCAATTTTGTATTTTATGCTGCAGTTAGCACTCCTTCACAACACAGTTCTGTCAATGAGATGCTTCCTTATGTCAAAAGAAAATTCCAATAATCAGAAAAACAGCTGTGTAGATGACTCACACTACGTTCTGCTAGGAGAGAATTTTTGTAAAAGAGGCAAGTACAAGAGAGTTCAATTGTAATTATATACCACAACTTTACCAATTGAAAACATTTCTTACATCACAAGGAAAGTATTCAAGTAGTCAGAAGGGGCACCTGAGTATGCAACTTGCCGCATAACTGAAATAGAAGAGGGGCTTAGTCAAAGCAGCTAGGGCAAACACGTGTGAGATTTAAGAGCTCATCAGAGCGACGTACTACGCCAATTTGCTAGTGTCCAGGTTTGCCCTGTATGATTGCTTCTGCTCTGATTAAAGCTGTGGCCTTATCAAATGGTTAGGAAACAAGTAAAAACTCACCTTTAACTGAAGACCATTTACGTGTCCCAGGGTGAGATCAGATATTTTGATCACCACAGGATAAATTATGGAGAAGCTGCAGTTTCGATGCTGGTGTGGAACTATCAGGGTGAACTTTCCATTTGGAGTCTGAGAAATGACATTGCAGGCTTTGTAGAAAGGAAAAAAAAAAATTCATGTTTCCATTACTTGCTTTGCTGGGTTTTTATAGACATTTATTGTATCTTATTCTAGGGCTCCTGTTCATGATCTAGGGCCTTCTGCCCAGGAAGAGAGCATATATACCACAAAAGCAATTTGGAGACAGAAAGGATTTGGGGAACAAAAACCATCAGTGACACGTGGATATTGTCAGGAGGCCCTGGGCTGTGAGGGGGCTTCTAATGTTAATCTTAGGGGGTTACCTTGTTTATAACAATCAAAAGACATAACTCAGCACCCAAACAAACACTAGCTGGTATTAGTTCTAGGAGCACTTGAGTTAACTAGAGTTCAGCTTAAAGCTAGGAATGTGGAAAAATCAAGGCTTAATGGTGAGTCCAAAACTCAAACTCTATTTTTAAATAATAAAGTAAATAATTAATTTTAAGTATTTTTTCATTCTTATTTATTTTCCTTTTTAAAAAAAATTTTAAATTTTTAATTAAAACTTTTTTATCTTTATTTTAAGACTGGGGGCCTAGGATGCAGCTCAGCAGCTTCACCATGGCCCCAGGCTTATTTTAAGTACTTTTCCTTTCTTTTTTTTTTTTCTAAGGTGGCATCTTGCTCTGTCACCCTGGCTAGAATGCAGGGGCGCAATCTCAGCTCATTGCAACCTCCGCCTCCCGGGTTCAAGCGATTCTCCTGCCTCGGCCTCCTGAGTAGCTGGGATTACAGACATGTGCCACAACATCCGGGTAATTTTTGTATTTTTAGTAGAGACAGGGTTTCACCACGTTGGCCAGGCTGGTCTCGAACTCCTGACCTCAAGTGATCCACCTGCCTCGGCCTCCCAAAGTGTGGGATTACAGGAGTGAGCCCCCGCGCCAGGCCTATTTTAAGTATTTTTCTAATAGTGAGAAAATAGGCTGAGAAAAAAATGAAAGACAGTAGTCTTAAGGCTGATAAATATTTGCTGCATGTTAAGTGATAAGTTAACTAAAAGGTGCATTTTTAATGTTTATTTTACTCCCAAGAACTTCTACAATTTTTTGTTTTATATCTCAAATCTAAATTTATAATACATTGGCCAGGAGTGGTGGCTCACGCCTGTAATCCCAGCACTTTGGGAGGCCGAGGCAGGTGGATCACGAGGTCAGGAGTTCATGACCAGACTGGCCAAGAAGGTGAAACACTGTTTCTACTAAAAACACAAAAATTAGCTGGGCGTGGTGATGGGCGCCTGTAATCCCAGCTACTAGGGAGGCTGAGGCAGAGAATTGCTTGAACCCGGGAGGCAGAGATTGCAGTGAGCCGAGGTCGCACCACTGCACTCCAGCTTGGGTGACAGAGTGAGACTCCACTTCAAATAAATAAATAAATAAATCTACAATACATGAATTAGTCTAGATATGAAAGTAGAAGCATCAGAATTTGTACTTTTTTTTCTGATTACCGGATGAATCAACATTGATCAGAACAGATCAGAAACACCTCTTGCCTCCTTTTCATATTTTTAATTATACTTACTTTCAAAAAGAACTGAAATTCCTTGATGGTTCTAGGAAGTTTCTTTTTTTAATATGCTTTTTAAAAAGTTTTAATACAGACAGCGTCTCACTTTGTGGGCTAGCCTGATCTTGAACTCCTGGGCTCAAGTGATCCTCCTGCCTTGGCCTGTAATCCTGCTAGGATTACAGGCATGAGCCATTACGCCCGGCCCAGGAGGTTTCTGGTTTCTAACTAAACAAAATATAGGGGAAACTCTTTATTTTGTCTTCTAGAATTATTCTATTGCAGTCCTCAGGAACAGTCTTTTTGGGGGGCTTTTTCAAAAATTCTTTTGTTTTTTCAGAACTAGAAATCAAAAGATCAGTAGTACATTATTCTTTGGCAGATTAGGCCCCATCTTTCAGCCACATGAAATGTTAATATTAATTCTATTGTATGCAGAAATGAGTGATATGTGTTCCTTTTCTAATTTTTTTAACAGATTTTTCTCTTAATGGGGGAAAAAACAATTAGCAGATGAGTAAACTCATTTTTTTTTTTTTTTTGGAGATGGAGTCTCACTCTGTCGCCCAGGCTGGAATGCAGTGGCATATCAGCTCATTGCAAGCTCTGCCTCCCGGGTTCACGCCATTCTCCTGCCTCAGCCTCCCGAGTAGCTGGGGACTACAGACGCCCACCACCACACCCGGCTAATGTTTCGTATTTTTAGTAGAGACGGGATTTCACTGTGTTACCCAGGATGGTCTCGATCTCCTGACCTCATGATCCACCTGCCTCGGCCTCCCAAAGTGCTGGGATTACAGGCGTGAGCCACCGCCTGAGTAAACTCATTTTTATAAAGATAATATGCTTTAGGCCGGGGCTGTTCAGTTATGTAGCATAAGCTACATGTGTGTCCATCAGAAATGAACTAAATTAGAGTGGTGGGCTCAGAATCAGAAGGTAACATTGAGATGCTATAATCCAACCCTCTGGTCAGGGCATGATATCTGTCTACCACATTCAGGCACAGGCTGAAAGACATGGAGACTTTCAAGCCTGTGCCTGAATATCTCTAAGACTGCAACTTTATATCTGATCCCTCAAGCTTATCCTGGATTAGTGAAATGACTTGGAAGATTAAAGCTTATCACTAAATGCATCGTAGAACCTGAGGAGCTCAGAGCAAGACTTTGGAGAAAATATTGAATTGTACTCACCATAAATTAGTATACTACCTAACCTGGGAAATAAATTTAAAACTGTGATTTGATATTCATAATAAAGAGTAGAAATTATCCTTTAGGTCATTTCTAATTACAAAAAAATTTCCATTCAAATCATTCCTCAGTTCAAATTTCTTTAAGTCTGTGCAATGATACTACTTTCAAAAAGCAGTCTGACTCCCAAGTTCTGCCTTTTGACTGAGAACACTTACGAAAGAGGTTGGGGTCTGTCTTTATGGTTAATGTGAATCCATTTCCTGGTTCACGGACTCGGAAGAAGATCATGGCCACATTCTGGGAAGATCTGATGCTCCTCCTGCTAAGACCAGTCTCACAGAAATCTATGTACCGCTCAGCTGTGGGGAGAGGATGATCCTGGGAACTGGGGAACTTCTCCCCCTTGAGAATCCAACCATCAAATACCTTTGAAAAAAAATACAGACATAGATGCTATCATTTCCATCAGCTCCTGAAGTCTGAAGAGAGTTGAAAAGGGGGAAAAAATCATCCACCAATGGGCCTTCAGTCATAAGTGAGAACTGACAGTCCACACTCTCTGCCTGCTTACTTTTCATTTGTATATATTGGACTGTGAGGGTTGTTTGCAAGTAATAGTATTAATTAATTTTTATAAGCCTTAAAGCTTCCAAAGTAAGTAAACTTCCTTATACTTTATCATTTCAACCACTTTGGTAAATAAAACCACAGCCAATGTACATTTTTACCTTGGTCATATTTTCTACCTCTCACCTTCAGAAGAATCCCACAAAAGCATGATTTGGGTTTCGTGCAGCTTCTCTCTTTCCTCTAGTCATTGAAATGTGAACAAAATATCTTGAAAATAGATAGCAAAATAAAAAACTGGAGCAGCAACTTTACCTGCTAATGGCTATATACACCCATTTTTCTCATTTTTTTTATATCATCACATATTATTTTAAAATGTCAAGAACTGCTTCAACAGCCAGGCAATGATGGCTGGTATACTACCTGGGACATTTTTCCTTCACTTGTTAAAGTTTACAGTTGAACAAAAGGTCAGAGTCTATTGACTTGACCCTCAAAATCACCACAGGTCTCCAGTTTAATGAGTCCAATCTAGTCCACATTAGCAAAATTACCAACAGCCCAGCTACAAATTATTTCTAATGCATGTGACAGGTTCCAAAATAATCCTACTTTGGAGATGTTAATCATGATTATTTTAATTGGACAGTAGAGCTCCATCAGCCATCCCACTCTGCCCTGTTATACTTATGGAGTCTGACGACTGGAATCAGGGAGGCAGTGAGCTTGGAGGTCTTGTCCTCCCCTCCCACCTATCTCCATCTAGATGCCCCCTCGGCAGCCAGTCCCCTCCTGCTCCAAAATCGGGTCACCGGCGCACTGAAGACAGCCTCTGTGCGCCGAGCGTGGACCAGCAGGAGCGAGGCGGGATCAGATGTGAGACGTGTGGGGCGGGCCTTCTAACCAAGACGGCCTGCTTGGTGGACCGCAGCGCTCGAGCTTGTTGGTTTTTAATCATATTTCATCGGCCCCGGATTGCGTCGCAGCGTTCTGCGCTGCGAGTTCAAGTCTTTAGAAGTTCCCCGGGCCTCGAAAGCGCCTAGAAGGGAATGTAAACCATGGCAGCGTCCAGAGGCACCGACCGGAGCCCTACTGGATGTGTGTGGCACGAGGTCTTCGGGTAAGGGCGAGATTCTCGCCGTGTGGGGGTCCTCGAGCGCGCCTCTCTGAGTCGGGCACCAGCGAAGTGTCTAAGAATTGCCACCGGCTACCCACGCTCGGCAGCCCCGCGCTGGTTGCAATGCCCCAGCCCTTTCCAACCCTCCCGTGCCGCCCCCCAACCCCCTCCCCCGGCTAGGCTGGCGGGCCGTGGGCGCCTCACCTTCAGGAAGTCGCCGCCCTGACAGTCGATGGAGACCTGGTCGTAGTGGATGGTGATGAACTCCTCGGGCTCCCCAATGAAGAAGGCGGCGCAGTGCAGCTGCGGCCGGTCGGCGGTGAAGGTGAATTGGCCCTGGAGGCTCAGCATGTCCAGGCACCCTGGGGGAGGAGGGCACGGGGCAATAAGTCCCGGGCTGCAGCCGCCGCGGCGCCGGCCTCGGGCGGCCCCTCTCCGCGCGCCCCATTCCCGGGCTCTGTAGCGCCCATCGCTCCGACTTCCAGCCTCGGCTGTTCTGGGTTCCCGCGCCCGCGGCGCGCCACCTCCTTCTCCTTCCGGAGCGCCTCCGCGGACCGATCCCTAGCGAGGGGGCCGCGCCCCTGGCGGTTCCGGCCAACCCCTTACCCGGGATGCCCGCGAGCCCCCTGCCCTCCGCACAGAGTCCCAGCTTCCCCGCGTCCCGGGCGCCCGCGAGCCGGGCAGCCTCGACTCACGCAGAGCGCGGCGGTACGGCTGCTCCCCAGCCAGCTCCCGCTTCAGGTTGGCGCTGAAGAGCAGGAAAGGATCGTAGTCCGCCGCTTCCCGCAGCTGGCAAGGAACATGGGTCAGTCCGGAAAAGTTCAAGGGCTGGGGATAAAAAAGGGGGCCAGGAGCGGGGCACCCTCCCTGCCACTCAGCATAGCAAATAAAGAGAGAGGGGTAATGTTTTCCCGTGTCGGGAGAAGATGGGAAGGTCTTAGACCCTCTCCATCAGGCCGGGGTATCCCCAGCGGCCAGAGGAAGGCAGGCAGGCAGTCTGGGATGCTCAGAGGCAAGGAGGGAGAACAGGATAGTGGAAACCAGGGGGCAAGAGAGCATCCAGCAGAGTGGGAAGAAACAGCGAACCCCAAAAGGCTGCGAGCAGAGGCAGCCTGCCTGCCGCCTAGGGCTAACACGCAAGGAAGGTGAGATGGGTCAGTCCCGGGGCGGCTCACCTCTAGGTACCGGCTTTCCCCTCTTAGAGCCGTCAGGAAGATGAGAATGAAGTGACACTGAAGTTTGAAGTTGGGCGACATGCTGGCCTTGCCTCTGCAGCTGCTGTGCTCTGCTCCGGAGGTCCTGGGCTTTCCTTCCCACACCCTCGCGCAGACTGAGAGCTAGAAGCTGGTAGGGTCCCTTTGCTGGGTCTCTTTTATAGAGCAATGGGGAGCGGAGGCTCTCTGCCCCTTAACTGATCAGAGCTCAGTAACCATGGGTTACCCTGTCTCATTGACAAAGTACGTGGCGATGACGAGGGTCCAGCTCTCAGCCACAAATTTTCAGCGTGGCCCAGCATTATTCACCAAGAATGATTTCAGTCACTACAACTTAGTGCACTAAAGTGTTGGAGAATGAGGCGGAGACAAAGAATAAGGGAGGGCATTTTGTTGACCTGCCAAATGCTACATTATACTTTTCTGTGGGCATTCAGGGAATTTTCCATTTTGCAAATCAAAGTGACAAAGTTACATACATGCATAAAATACCCAAACATATACAGCCTATATTTTGCAGCCTCATCACATAACCTTGGATGAAACCATGCTAGAAATTGTCGAAGAATTTAGTATTCATGCAATTACTCATGCCTCTCAGTAAGAAACTTGAGGCATTTTCAGCTTTAAAGAGAGGTGGAACAGAAGCAAAATTATGATTTTGCAGAATATTGCAGTAATGCAATTATAAGCTTTCCTCCTGCCCCTTACTCTTTGCTTTATCCTGGTCCAGTTTCTTACAGGCATTTCTTTCATGGAAAACTAACTCTGGTGTCAGTGGACTTCTGGATTTTAGCTGAGCTCTGTCACTTGACCTGAATGTTTACATGATGTACACACTCCTAGACCAGGTAGCTGTAGCCATGACCTTTGCATCCATCTGAACCACTGGGAGATGAGATTAAGTCATTCCATTTCATGCATTCAAATACCTGGATTACTTTAACACTCTGGTAGAAAGAACTGCCAGGAAGCTTTATTGTAACTGCTCACCAGCAAATCTACAGGGCTAAAAAGATGACTTAGGGATCCAGAGATAAGTATAAGCTTGTCTCTGCTTCTCAGGAGAGAAGAGAATTTCTTCTTTGTGTCCAAAATTGTGGGAAACATGAGGATGCTCCACTATTGGCTTTCCTACCCCTTTCCAGTCTCTGCACCAAGCATTGTTATTACAATTATTACAAATAGACCATAATACAGAGTTATAAAGGAAGGAATGGCTGTATTTTCCATTTTAAAATACTCAAAATTAAACAGTAATTATCCTGGCAGTGTCAGAACTTGATTATTTTCAAGTCAGGACAATTCTGAGCACTGGAGAGGTGGTCTTTTTGTTGGTTTAATCAGGAGGCCTTTCTGCCACAGTCCAACTTTGTAAGCAATTCTCAGACCATAGACAGTGAGAGGGAAAAGAGTACCTAAAGCTCATGGACACTGACCACCATGTCCTTCTCATCCCAAGGGCTGTTTAGATGCCTGAATTTTAAAAAGGTTATAAAGAAACCTGAGAAGAGGCCGGGCGCGGTGGCTCAAGCCTGTAATCCCAGCACTTTGGGAGGCCGAGACGGGCGGATCACGAGGTCAGGAGATCGAGACCATCCTGGCTAACACGGTGAAACCCCGTCTCTACTAAAAAATACAAAAAACTAGCCGGGCGAGGTGGCGGGCGCCTGTAGTCCCAGCTACTCGGGAGGCTGAGGCGGGAGAATGGCGTAAAAGCCGGGCGAGGTGGCGGGCGCCTGTAGTCCCAGCTACTCGGGAGGCTGAGGCGGGAGAATGGCGTAAACCCGGGAGGCGGAGCTTGCAGTGAACCGAGATAACGCCACTGCACTCCAGCCTGGGCGACAGAGCGAGACTCCGTCTCAAAAAAAAAAAAAAAGAAACCTGAGAAGAATAAAAGAGGAAGAAAACAAACAAATTAACCCAAACTTGATGGCCTCAAACATGCCAGGCCATCTTCAGGTCTATCTCCCACCCTTTTTGTGCCTAGAGGGAGCCTCAGGCCCATTCACCAGGCATGCCACAGGCCCTCTTCTCTTTCCCATTGATGTAGCCACAGTCCTTGGCCTATTCCTAGAATTCAGTCCAGCACCCACCTTGGAGACCTCTGCCTCTTCGGGGGTCTGGCACCTGATGTCACTCCAGCTCAATGTTGCTTTGTTAGCATCACCAAGGAGACATTCTTCTTCAACCAGCCCCTTTACAAGCATATGCTCATGTGCACGTGTGCACACACACATGCACGGACAACACTGATGTTCCCACCCGGCTCTCATGATGCCCCCTCCTCAGGAACCACACACAGCAAGAGCTGGGATGAATGAGCGCTAACATAGTGACTGATTTTACAAACATCATAACATAGCATCTGATTTTACTTAATCCACAAATTATAGTACAAGATTAACCTCATTCCTACCAAATTCTAGGTGGATAAATTAATGTGTAGTTTTCTCCAGTTTGGTAAATATCTACTAAGCCAGTGGAAACTACCTTTTCTTTAAAAAAAAAAAAAAAAAAATTAGGTAGTTAAAAGATGGAAACTACAACCGATGGAGGAAAACTAAGAAGATTAAATTGGAAGACAAGGATAAGCCAGGTAGCCATTCTCTCTGAGAGAAAATATTAAAAATAGGTGAGAGAAATGGAAGAGTAATTTGGATTAGGCAGAAAAAAAAGTTTCTGGGCAATAAGTAGGCCTATGTGTGAAGACTAAGGATAAATTATTTTCATGGACTGCTTTGGTCATTCAAACAATTAGCTTAATATTTGAAAGTTGTTTGTTCAAGCAAACTGGATTTTTTTAAAAATATGTTCTGGGTAAACTCAGAGTCTCCAAGTATGCTGATTGGAAATTATCTGTATGTTAACCTCCATTCTTTTCAAATATTTCAGTTTTTCTCCGTATTTTTCCAGATAGCTTCTCCAATGTTGATATTATACAGTCCCTGATAGGTGTTTTTTGGGTCTTCAACTATTGTTAGGCAGGGCTAATACTTTCTTTTTGTTAGGTAGGATTAAGACATTTTTTCTTTCACAAAGCCCCACAGCAAATTGTCACCTATGTTAAGCCTGAAGGCCAAAGTGGCCACACGATAGCAGATCCATATTCAATGCATGGACATGGGAGCGGGTACAGAATTTAAAATTGTGCCTAGACTGATGAGACGCATCACACACAGAGAGCTTCTGACACTTCATGGCAGAGCCTCTACAGGCTGCACTTGACTTTCACAGTCACATTATAGGCCATGTTTTCAGGGTGACCACAAAATCCCTCTGCATTCAAGTTAGAAGTTGTAATATGACCTGTAATAACAAATTTTTTCTTTTATTTATCACATCAGCATAGAACATCACTAATCCATGCTTTAGATGAACTTCCTTCTTCCTTTCCTGACTAATGAATTAGCTGGAGTGTTAGAAAATGGAACATATCATTGCATTCTTTAAGAAGTAAAGACTACTGAATAGAACTCATTGTAGTTAACCAACAACAACCACCACCAAATAGTTTTCAGTTGCTTTCAAGATGATTTGTTTGAATGAATTTAGCTATTATTTTTATTTTATTGTGGTAAGAAGAGTTAAAACACAGATCTGCTCTCTTAAAAGATATTTAAGTACACAACACAATATTATCAACTATAGGCACAACGTTGTGCAACAGATCTCTGGAACTTATTCATCTTGCATAACTGAAACTTTATACCCATTATTAGTGATTCCCCATTTTACCCTCCTCCCAATCCCTGCAACCATCATTCTACTGTCTGCTTCTACGAGTCTCACTATTTGAGATACCTCATATAAGTGTAGTCGTGCAGTATTTGCCCTTTTGTGGCTGGCATCTTTCACTTAGCATAATGTCCTCAAGGTTCATCCATGCTGTAGTATATAACAAGGATTTCCTCTTTTCTCTGACTAATATTCCTTTGTATGTATATACCACATTTTCTTTATTCATTCATCAACATTTAGGTTGTTTCCACATCTTAGCTATTGTGAATAGTGGTGCAATGAACATGGGAGTGCAGGTATGTCTTCAACATACTGATTTCAATTCTTTTGGAAAAATATGCAGAAGTAGGCTTGCTGAAACTTTTCTTTTTTCTTTTTTTTTTTCTTTTTTGAGATGGAGTCTCGCTCTGTTGCCCAGGATGGAGTACAGTGGCAGGATCTTGGCTCACTGCAAGCTACGCCTCCCAGGTCCATGCCATTCTCCTGCCTCAGCCTCCCAAGTAGCTGGGACTACAGGCGCCCGCCACCATGCCAGGCTAATTTTTTTGTATTTTTAGTAGAGATGGGGTTTCACCGTGTTAGCCAGGATGGTCTCGATCTCCTGACCTTGTGATCCACCCACCTCAGCCTCCCAAAATGTTGGGATTACAGGCATGAGCCACGGTGCCCGGCCTAAAAACTTTTATTTTAACTTCAGGAGTACATGTGCAGGTTTGTCACGTAGGTAAACGTGTATCTGTCATGGAGGTTTGTTGTACAGATTATTTCGTCACCCAGGTATTAAGCCTAGTACCCATTAGTTATTTTTCCTGATCCTCTCCCTCCTCCCACCCTCCACCTTCCAACAGGCCCTAGTATGTGTTATTTCCCTCTATGTGTCCATGTGTTTGTTCTCATCATTTAGCTCCCACTTATAAGTGAGGACACACAGTATTTGATTTTCTGTTCCTCTTGTCAAGGGGAATGTTAACCTTCTTTCCTTTCATACAATACTCTATTTTAATTTTTTGAGGAAAGTCCATACTGTTTTCCATAATGACTGTGCTAATTGCCATTCCCTCTAATGGTGACCAGGGTTTCCTTTTCTCCCTGCCAGCACTTGTCATCTTGTATCTTTTTGATGATAGCCATCCGAACACTTTCGAGGTGATATCTCGTCATGGATTTGATTTGCATTTTCTTTATCATTGGTGACATTGAGCATCTTTTTATATATTGATTGGCCATTTGTATGTCTTCTTTGGAGAAATGTCTATTCAAGTCCCTAGCTCATTTTTAAAATGACTTATTAGGTTTTTTGCTGAGTTGTAGGAGTTTCTTATATATTTTGGATATTAACCACTTATCAGATATATGGTTTGTAAGTATTTTCTCTCATTATGTAGGTTACCTTTGCACCCTGTTGATCATTTCCTTTGCTGTGCAGAAGCCATTTATTTATTTATTTATTTATTTATTTAGAGACAGAGTCTCACTCTGTTTCCCAGGCTGGAGTGCCGTGGCAGAATCTCAGCACACTGCAACCTCTGCCTCCCAGATTCAAGCAATTCTCCGGCCTCAGACTCCCCAATAGCTGGGATTACAGGTGTGCACCACCACACCCAGCTAATTTTTGTATTTTTAGTAGAGACAGGGTTTCACCCTGTTGGCCATGATGGTTTTGAACTTCTGACCTCAAATGATCCACCTGCCTTGGCCTCCCAAAGTGCTGGGTTTACAGACGTGAGCCACAGCTCCCCACCTGCAGAAGCTTTTTGGTTTGATGTAGTCCCACTTGCCTATTTTTGCTTTTGTTGCCTGTGCTTATGGTGTCATATCCATTAAATCATTGCCAAGACCAATGTCATGATGCTTTTTCCTGTTTTCTTCTAGGAGTTTTATAGTTTCAGGTCTTACACTTAAGTCTTTAATCCATTTTGAGTTGATTTTTGTGTAAGATGTAAGGTAAAGGTTCCATTTTATTTATTTGCATGTGGATATCCAGTTTTCCCAACACCATTTGTTGAACAGATTATCCTTTCCCCATTGTATATTCTTGGCACCCTTGCTGAAGATGAGTTGACCATATATGTGTGGATTTATTTCTGGCTCTATATTCTGCTCAATTGGTCTGTGTGTCTGTCTATATGCCTGCACCATATTGTTTTAACTACTGTAGATTTGTGATATATTTTGAAATCAGGAAGTGTGGTGCCTGCTGCTTTGTTTCTTTCTCAAGATTGTTTTGGCTACTTGAGGTCTTTTTGGTTTCATATGGATTTTATAATTCTTTTTCTATTTCAGTAAAAAAAGGATTTAGCTATTTTTAATGCAACTGTTTTTAATAGATAAGATCTATTTTTCACGTGTGTTTGAGATCAGGAAGGAAGAAATGAAGCACATACCCTTTCAGGAACTAGCATAAATCAGCCTTGGAATGAAATTCTAATATGCCAGCTATTTTCAACCCAAATGACGATCAACAGTTGGTAAAAGTTCAGACTTTTCAGGGTTGCAATTGACTGATAATAAACTTGAGCGTAAGCCAAAGGGGAAATTTTTCATCAGGACACGAAGACTTCTTCCAGAATACATGGGGAGGCCAGGACGTGGGCGATTAAAGGCAGGAGCTTGAATGCTACTCCCCAGTCTCTCTGTCTGCTAGCTGACTTTACTGACATCTGCAGTCCCTGTGCTGGTAAACAGGCCACCAACAATTCTAAGTTTTACATGTTACTGTATCAACCATATTATATGTCTTTATCACTAGGGTTTTACTCCTAGTAATAGTAGTTTTATACGAGCGCATGCATAGGATATGTTTTTCATATTATTATTAAATTAGAATGAATGACTTCATATTAGAATATTAACAGACTTTAAAAGCCACCATTAGAAAAAGAGGGAACTAAGTTAAAATATAATTGCAGAACTGCATTTCAAAAGATTAGCTAGAAATGGGTCCCATTAAAGATTATGTGCCATAATATAGTGGTTTAGCTGCATCAGAGAGAAGTGCTGAAATGTAGAGTGTAGTGAAATTGAGAAGACTGAAGAAAGGGGGAACTGGAAGTTATAAAGCAGAAACAGAAAATAAAATAATTAGGAACTGCCCAAAAGAAGTAGTATTTTGATCCCATATCAAGGATTGTTGAATGACATCATCCGTTAAGGCCTAAGAACACTGAGAGTAAGAAAGTAGTGATTTGGCGAGAAGGCTTTTGAAGAGTAATGATGGGAGGAAAAGGTGAGAGATTAAGTGATCTATCTGCCCATATTATTGCAGTGAGTCAGAAACAAAGTCCAGACTAAAGAGATCCCTGTGTCCAGCCAGGTAGTCAATCCTCCACAGACAACAAACAGCCTTGGAAATTAACCAAATGACTAGACTAGCAGCAAAAAAAGTGAGATGTTGCAGCCTAAAGTAAGATGCCTGCAGATGGATAACTGTGAAGGAGATTGGGGATTGTTCGTGTTTGCACAATGGCCTTTCGAGTATCTCAACTCCTGAAGGAGTGACCAGCCCCTCCACACCTGTGGGTATTTCTCATCAGGTGGGACGAGAGACTGAGAAAAGAAATAAGACACATAGACAAAGTATAGAGAAAGAACAGTGGGCTCAGGAGACCGGTGCTCAGCATACGGAGGACCTGCACCGGCACCGGTCTCTGAGTTCCCTCAGTATTTATTGATTACTATTTTCACTATCTCAGCGAGAGGAATGTGGTAGGAGAGTAGGGTGATAGTGGGGAGAAGGTCAGCAAGAAAACATGTGAGCAAAGGAATCTGTGTCACAAATAAGTTCAAGGGAAGTTACTATGCCTGGATGTGCATGTAGGCCAGATTTATGCTTCTCTCCACCCAAACATCTCAGTGGAGTAAAGAATAACAGAGCAGCATTCCTGCCAACATGTCTCGCCTCCCGCCACAGGGCGGTTTTTCTCCTATCTTAGAATAGAACAAATGTACAATCGGGTTTTATATCGAGACATTCCGTTCCCAGGGGCAGGCAGGAGACAGAGGCCTTCCCCTTATCTCAACTGCAGGAGACCTTCCTCTTGTACTAATCCTCCTAAGCACAGACCCTTCACGGGTGTTGGGCTGGGGGATGGTCAGGTCTTTCCCATCCCACGAGGCCATATCTCAGGTTATCACATGGGGAGAAACCTTGGACAATACCCGGCTTTCCAGGGCAGAGGTCCCTGCGGCTTTCCGCAGTGCATTGTGCCCCCGTTTTATAGAGACTGGAGAATGGCGGTGAATTTTACCAAGCATACTGCCTGTAAACATTTTGTTAACAAGGCACATCCTGCACAGCCCTAGATCCCTTATAGCTTGATTCCATACAACACATGTTTTTGTGAGCTCAAGGTTGGGGCAAAGTTACAGATTAACAGCATCTCAGGGCAAAGCAATTGTTCAGGGTGCAGGTCAAAATGGAGTTTCTTATGTCTTCCTTTTCTACATAGACACAATAACAGTCTGATCTCTCTTTCTTTTCCCTACAACTCCCTTCAGGCTTACTCTAAAATATGCCATGACTAACATCTAGCCAGTAGATCATAATGAAATGCCATTTAACATCCCTCACTGCCTGCATCAAAGGGAAAAGTACTGCCAGGTCCAGAACCGTTGGTGTGTCTGTCGTTAAGCAGTGGTGACGCATGGGCACGTGACATCAGCCTCTTCCCTGACGGCAGAGAAATGAAGTGTAAAGAGCCTCATTCCTTAGTGCCTTAGAATAGATCTAAAGGAGAAAAGTCTGCCAGCTATGTGCAGTGACAGAAGAGGATCTAAATAAGGACAGCAGAAGAGAAAACTGCAAGCTAGCCAGTGTTTAGTTATCAGTGGTGCCTCCTAACCTCACCTTGGTGGGACCTGCCAGCCTGCTCCTCCTCTCTGCCAGCCTACCCCCTCCTATCCACCCTCCTTCCTTCTTTTAACAAACTCTGAACAACAGATTTAGTTGTGTACTCAGTATTTTTTATATAGCTTGAAGAGCCTTTGTCACATTTTATTCTAGCTTTTAATGTCTGTTTTCCACCCTAAATGCAAATGCCTCCAAGTTCCACCATGCATCTCACCCATCTTCTTCCAGAGCGCCAGGCAGACATACACCTGGCCCTCCTGGGAGGTGCCCAAAAGAAAATTGAATAAAGGAGCTTCTATTTCCACCTAGTTACAAATTAGGGATTCGTCACCACTAAAATGCTGCTGACAGCATCCGAAGATGTGGCACCCACCAGGCAATGAAAGTTGAATGATAAAACCTCAGGAAAAGGAGGAGGTGCTGAAAGGATTCCTGGGTCGCCTCTAAGAGCCCACAGCCAGCTCAGCAGTGCCAGTGCTGTAGCAGCTCAAGGTGGGGAGCAAGCTGGAGGGATGGGGCCGGGATAGGGTGAGGCAAGTAGGGGACTCCTGGGGACACAAAAGTTAAGGGGGTGCCAAAAAAAAAAAAAACTCAGTCATGATAAATAATATTATAATGCAATCTGTTATAAAATAAAAATTTATGCAAAAATCCGTACTGAAAAAAAAAGTCAAAGTTTTAAATAAATACTCTGTGTCCGTGACTTTTCCTTTTGCCTCAGGCCCCATTCTGCTTTCTGCATGTGTTGGCTAATAGAATGGAAACAAAAGGACCCTGGATTGGGTGCCCCAAGTACTGGACGCCTGGCTGGAAGCATGGGGTCATTCTCCTCATCTCTAAGATGAAGGACGTGGGAGTAACTATCAGAATCACTGCAGGAGACAGACGGTGTCTCAAATTGGGTAATTTGAGGAGTTGAATAAAAGGACTGTTTACAAAGTTGTGGGCAGTATGCAGGAAAAATGCAAGGAAGCATGCAGTGTCCCAGGACCAAGAGCAGAGAGGAGCTGTCACTCAGCCTCCTGGGCACAGAACAGGTAGGAGGGCACAGACAGGAACAGGAGGGGCAAAGGAAGACATCCAGCCCTGGGAGCTATCAGGTCTTTAAGGTCCTGCCATGGTTTTAAAACTTGTCTGCAAATTCTTTGACACTCTTCTCACAAAAAGGTAGATACTAATTCTCTTTCCATGTGACCTCTTAGGCTAAATTAGTAAAAAAGCAAAATGCCTTCAGCCAGGAGTTTTCCCTCTGTCGTGCAATATGTGCCTTTGGTACCCTGAGCTACCATGAAAGAAGGCCAGCTACCAGGAAGCCACTATGCTGGAGAGGTCACAGGGAGAGACCACATACAGGGAGATGCCCCGGAGCCCTAGCTGTTTCAGTCCTCAAATGTTTAATCATCACAGTCGGTACCAGATGAGTAAAGAAGCCCTAGAGGTAACCTGGTTCCAGCCACCATCTGACTGCACCATCAAGAGAGAACTCAAGACAGAACCACCCCGCTGAGTACTTCCCAATATCTAACCCACAGGAACCACGAGAAATAATAAATGGCTGTTGTTTTAAGCCACTAAGTTTTGGAGTGATGCATTATTCAGGAATAGATAACTAATTCAGGCCCTTTTCATTTCTAATTTTCTACATTCTCTGGGGCTCTGAACTGGGGAGTCCCCAAGTGCTCCAGCTGTATGACAACCTTTGTCTGTGAAACCCTTGAGCTGAATCACCATCTGTGAGGCATAGCCTTGGGCCCAGATAGCTATTTCTACACCGAATCCACATCTGTAAAAACAAGCTGACTGGTGCCAAGCTCAACTTGTGGGGGCATAAGAAGTGGCTGAAGAGCTGATACTAAACACCCCAATGTCTCAGCCCCGAGCCCAGCACACTCTCACCAGCTGGTGAAAGATCAATAAACCCTGCTCCCTTTTCAATGCTGACATTTTAACATTTCTAATCATGACTATTGTGCAAACAAACAAGGTTCCTCTAAGTCATTTAGGGAAAGATAGTCATTTAATATTAAAGAAATTAGAGTTTTTTGCTTTTTTTTTTTTTTTTGGCCAATATAATAGCTATACTGGGCTGGGTATGGTGGCTCATGCCTATAATCCCAGCACTTTGGGAGGCTGAGGCAGGTGGATCACATGAGTTCAGGAGTTCGAGACCAGACTGGCCAGCATGGTGAAACCCCGTCTCTACTAAAAATACAAAAATTAGCCAGGCATGGTGACAGGCGCCTATAGTTCCAGCAACTCGGGAGGCTGAGGCAGGAGAATTGCTTGAACCCGGGAGGCAGAGGTGGCAGTGAGCAAAGATCGC
>NW_012118376.1:2875892-2877592 GCF_000951035.1 Colobus angolensis palliatus
CCTTTCTCTACTAAAAATAGAAAAAAATTAGCCAGACATGGTGGCATGTGCCTATAGTTCCAGCAACTCGGGAGGCTGAGGCAGGAGAATTGCTTGAACCCGGGAGGCAGAGGTGGCAGTGAGCAAAGATCGCACCACTGCACTCCAGCCTAGGCAACAAAGCAAGACTCTGTCTAAAAAATAATAATAATAAAATAATAATAGTGATATGGTAGGTCCCATTCATGTTTTTAAATATCATGCTATAAAACTCACCAGAACACTGAATACCTTTAGAGTTAAAAAGTAAACATCCAGAACCAACTGCAGGTGCTCTCAATGGCCAAAATCGGAACAATTTGAGCAACAAAATAAAGTAATATTGGATTATAAAGCAGTGAATAAAATAAATTTCTATAAATCCACACTAATATAAATAAATGATTGAAAAATTAATAAATGGAGAGAAGAGACAAGTCTCCTGCCCAGAAGAATCCCAAATAATTTATTTCGATTCTCTGCCATCAACGGGGGAGCATAACTCTGCGCTCCTTAGAAGTGCACTTCACATAGTGACTTCCCTCCAAAGAGGATAGCATGAGAAGGGGGAAGGGAGGGGTGTAGTGGGTGGGGAGTAAGTCTGTAGTGGAGAAGCCTGACAGATGCCATCTCCATCTCAGTCAACATCAACAGTGATTAATCACATTGGTAGTATCTACCCTTGTGTACTAGTCTGTTCTCACGCTGCTAGTAAGTACATACCTAAGACTGGGTCATTTATAAAGAAAAAGAGGTTTAATGGACTCATAGTTTTACATGGCTGGGGAGGCCTCACAATCATGGCAGAAGGTGAAGTGGGGAGCAAAGGCACCTCTTACTTGGCGGCAGGCAAGAGAGCATGTGTAGGGGAACCGCCCTTTATAAAACCATCAGATCTCGTGAGACTTATTCACTATCGCAAGAACAGCATGGGAAAAAACTCACCCCATGATTCATTGACCTCCCACCGAGTCCCTCCCAGGGCATGTGGGGATTATGGGAGCGACCATTCAAGATGAGATTTGGGTGGGGTCACAGCCAAACCATATCACCTTGATGTTGTAAAAGGAAAACAAAATCTTGGGACCCCAATTCACTATGCCAAAAGGAAAAAAATTAAGCTGAAAGTTGAGTCATGCAAGAAACGGTCTTTCCTTTTGTTCTTGCATGTACAGCCTGCAGAACCATGAACCAATTAAACCTCTTTTCTTTACAAATTACCCACTCTCAGATATTTATAGCAATGCAAGAACTGTATTAGTCAGGGTTCTCCAGAAAACCCTGGAGAATGGACTAATACACACCGATAACCCAATCTAATCATGAGTAAAACAGACAAATTCCAACAGAGGGGCATCCTGACCAGTACTTCTCAAAATTGTCAAGATCATCAAAAACAAGAAAAGTCTGAGCAACCATCCCAGTCAAGGGGAACCTAAGGAGACATGACCAGCAAATGTGATGGAGTATCTTAGGTGGGATCCTGGACCAGAAAAAGAATATTTGGAAAAAACTAAAGAAATCTGAATAAACTATGGCTTTAGTTAATATTATTACATAGAGATTGGTTCATGAGGCTGGGCATGGTGGCGCATGCCTGTAATCCCAGCATGTTGGGAGGCTGAGGTGGGTGGATCACTTGAGGTCAGGAGTTCAAGACCAGCCTGGCCAACATGGTGAAA
>NW_012118376.1:2878647-2899988 GCF_000951035.1 Colobus angolensis palliatus
AAAAAAAAAAAAAAAAAAAGAGTTAAACACCAATTTTGTTCCATATTATTTCACACTTCATATGATATATAAAAATTTGTAGCCCCAAGCTGGGCGTGGTGGCTCACGCCTGTAATCTCAGCACTTTGGGAGGCCGAGGTGGGCAGATCACAAGGTCAGGAGATGGAAACCATCCTAACTAACAGGGTGAAACCCCGTCTCTACTAAAAATACAAAAAATTAGCCAGGCATGGTGGCAGACGCCTGTAGTCTCAGCTACTCGAGAGGCTGAGACAGGAGAATGGCGTGAACCCTGAAGGTGGAGCTTGCAGTGAGCCGAGATGGCACTACTGCACTCCAGCCTGAGCGACAAAGCGAGATTCTGTCTCAAAAAAAAAAAAAAAAAAAAATTTGCAGCCCCAAACTTAATAGTTGATTTTATTTACATCTTAGACATTGGAAAAGCAGAGCAGTCAAAGAATAATAGTGCCAAGGTTTTTTTTCCTTTCAAAATCTATTTTTTCTCTAATCTGAAATATATGATCCTAAAGAAATAAATCATTTGTAATTGTCTGGGATGGGGAGCGGTCATGATAGATGGTCCTTAAAGTTACTGGTCATGTTATAGGGAGGCAGTGAGATATGAAGACAGGGATGCATATTTCAAATTTTCAGGTTTAGGTTTAGAATTTTTTTTGCATGATGAGCAAATAAAGGGATACAGGCACATTCTATTAGTTTAAAAACATGGGGCCCCGGAACAACTTGGTATCTATATGGGGAAAAAAACATGATCTCTACTTCACACCATACATAAAAATTAATTTGAGATGGGTCATACACATAGACGTAAAAACTAAAACTATAAAATATATAGGAGGAAACATAGGGGAATACCTTTGCAATGTTGGGACACGTAAAGATTTCCTAGGTAACAGAAAACACTAACCATTAAAAAACTAACAAATTAAACTTCATTAACATTAAACATTTCTGTTCATCAGAAGACACTGTGGGGACTCAGAAAGTGATGCCCCCAAGAAGTCTTCAGAAGCAGCCTCAAAAGCAAAGTTTCTCCGACTCTCTCCTGCCCTCCTGTCTCTCACCTCTCATTCGTCCTGAAGACAAGCCACAGAAACTAGAATTTCTCTTCTGCAGAGTGGTTCATAAAAACCAGAACCCCAAAAATCCCCAAAGCCAGCCATAAAACGTAAAATACTACTGTAACCTTCCCCTGCCTTTCTGAGTAAGAACTGGCCATAAAGAAATTCTCTTACCTATTTTGTTTGATTGTAGGTCATGGAACTACCTTTCCAGAAAGGGCCCCGGCCCATATCCAGGAGGAAAGTGAGGCCAAGAAGAATCTGAATAGACAGGCATTGATGAGTTCCCCTGTCTGTCTATTCCCACTAGGTCATACCCTTTTTGACCAATCACATTTCTTTTTTTGGTTTTTTGTTTGTTTGTTTTTGTTTTTTTTTTTGAGACGGAGTCTCACACTGTTGCCCGGGCTGGATTGCAGTGGCGCGATCTCGGCTCACT
The DNA here is from genome assembly GCF_000951035.1 of Colobus angolensis palliatus. Taxonomy (NCBI): domain Eukaryota; kingdom Metazoa; phylum Chordata; class Mammalia; order Primates; family Cercopithecidae; genus Colobus; species Colobus angolensis. The sequence continues at coordinate 2,880,169 of NW_012118376.1, forward strand.
GCAACCTCCGCCTCCTGGGTTCAAGCTCTTGCCTCAGCCTCTTGAGTAGCTGCAATTACAGGGATGCACCACCACGCCCAACTAATTTTTGTATTTTTAGTAGAGACAGGGTTTTACCATGTTGGCTCAACTGGTCTCGAACTCCTGACCTCTATAAAGTTCTAGAAAAGAAAAAGGGAATGAAAGAACAGCAGAAACATAACAGAGATGAAAAGAAGAAAGGGAGAAAATCGTGCAGAAAGGAAGAGGTCATAGGTTGCCTGCTTTTTTTTTTTTTTTTTTTTTTTTTTGAGACAGGATCTTGCTTTGTTGCCCAGGCTGGAGTGCAGTGCTGCGATTATGGCTCACTGCAGTGTCAACCTCCTGGGCTCAAGCAACCCTCCTGCCTCAGCCTCCTGAGTAGCTGGGACCACAGGTGTGTGCCACCACATCCAGCTATTTCTTTTGTGGGAGAGATGCAGTCTCACTATGTTGCCCAGGCTGATCTCAAACTCCTGGACTAAAGTGATCTGCTCACCTCGACTTGCCAAAGTGCTGGGATTATAGGCATGCGCCACTGCACCTGGCCTACCAACATTTTGTGAATTGTAAAATATATAATACGTAGGGAAGAATATATAAAATGTATATCTAAAATTTAAATAAGAATAATAAAATGTATTATTATACTGTCTATATTCTTATCACTCTAGTTCTCTACAAAAAAAAAAATCAAACATTACCAGGGTATTACCCCAGTTGCAACCCCTTCCTCCTCGTTACATAGGGCAAGAGTACTCATTCTCCTGCTTTTTTTTTTTTTCTTTTGGTTATATAGCCTACATATGTGTCCCTAAGTGATATGTTGCTTAATTTTGCAATCTTGAGGGGAAAGCATAAATTTAGCCTTTATGAAGAAGCCATTTCCAGTCTCTTATCTGGAAGGGTCAGAGTCTGGCTGTTGGTGTCCTGAACCTGAGTGGAAAGGCCAGGGAGGGCTCTGCAACCGGGATTTGCTGAGCATAAGATCACTTACTCTTCTGTTTTGGGTATGACAATCAGACTTCCAACTGTGTCTGGTGTCCATAGTACAGAGAATAAGCTTTCATACTCCTGTTGGGTGAAAGATGGGGGGCTCAAGGGCTGAGGAATGATGAAGGAGAGATGTCTCTTGAGATCTCGCAGCTTCCCAGTGCTCCTTCTTTTGGTGCCCTTGCCTCTTCCCTCTTCACTCTTCCCGTCTCCATCCCCAGTGGCAATCCCAGGCAGGATTCTGTAGCTTGGTTCATTTATCCACTGCAGCCTTGAGGTTAGGCTTTTGCCAGCCTACCAAACCAGTTTTCAAAATGTTTCCAGTTTCCAAAACATTCTTGCTGTTGTTGCCTTCATGGTTGTGTGTGTGTGTGTGTGTGTGTGTGTGTGTGTGTGTGTAGGAACTTTAATGGAGTTTTGGGAGAGAGTAAAATTGGATGCTGATTCAATCTGCCATCCTCACTTCACAAATATTTTTTGATTGACTTTTTTCTCTATTACACCAAAAACTTATATGTTCATGGTTTTAAAAAAATGTTTAAAATATAGATAAATAAAAAAGAAAAACCATAAATCAGCCTTAATCCTACCATGTAGATATAACCATGATTAATGTTTCAGTATTTATCCTTTCATATATGTACGTAATTTTTCTTATAAAAATAAGATTATAGTGCACATACTAATTTGCAATATGATTTCTCATTTTTAATGTTATTTTTCACAGATGCAATATGATTTCTTCATGTCACATATCACAAACATGTTTTTATGTCACTAAATATAGTTTTTCCACATCATTTAAATGGGCATATAGCATTTTACTGACATACGATATTATTTTATCAATCCCCTATTGATGAACATTTCTATTGTTTCTAATAGGGTAATTTATATTGTAATCAGACTGATATATAATTTAAAAGTCATTATTTTGGCCGGGCACAGTGGCTCATGTCTGTAATCCCGGTACTTTGGGATGCCGAGGCAGGCAGATCACCTGAGATCAGGAGTTCAAGACCATCCTGGCCAACATGGTGAAACCCCGTCTCTACTAAAAATACAAAAATTAGCCGGGTGTGGTGGTGTGCACCTGTAATCCCAGCTACTTGGGAGGCTGAAACAGGAAAATCTCTTGAACCTGGGAGGCAGAGGTTGCAGTGAGCCGAGATCATGCCATTGCACTCCAGCCTGGGTGACAAGAGTGAAACTCCACCTCAAAAAAAAAAAGTCATTATTTTGAGTCGTTAGACTTAATGCTAAAGGCTTAAGCCAATGAATTCTCAAAGGTGATATCCTTTGAGTCTAGATTCAAGGATAAATCAACAGACCAGGGAGAAGGCAGTACCACATCTAGTATCAGAGGCACGTTAGACCAATTACTTTTCATAAAATTTTAAACACTGTGAATCAGATATGTTCCCCAATATTCACTCATTGCCTTCCTTTCCATTTAGAGGAGAGATTGAAAGAAAAGGAATAGAAGCATGAGGCCAAACTGAGCAAAGTGGTTGCTTAATTTATGATGCTAAGATGGTGGATTTTAGATTGCATTTCATAGCACACTATTCCTGTCTGTGAAGACCTCTGGGTATTCTGAGATCGAGAAAGGTCAAATTAATCTCAATGATGTGTCAAATTAGTAATCATATTAATTCCATATTGTCACCTGCTCTTTGGCAGGTTTGATAAACCACGTGTTAAATCGATTATGCAAATAATTGTAGCTAAATTAAAACATCTGTTCCACACATCACCAGATTTCAAGGTGAAAGTCTTCCTGAAGGTGAGTTTTTAGTCCCACAATACATATGACATGTCTTTTGGCTGTATTGTCCTAGAGTCTTACTGTCTTAGTCTGTGTTGCTATAACAAAATACTACACACTGGGTAATTTATAAACAATAGAAATTTATTTCTCACTGTTCCGAAGTCTGGGAAGTCCAAGATCAAGGCACCAGCAGATTCAGGGTCGGGTGAGGGCTGCTCTCTGCTTCCATGATGGTTCCTATTGCTGCATCCTCTGAAGGGGATGAACACTGTGTCCTCACATGGTGGAAGAGACAAAAGAGCAAGAGAATGCTCCCTTCCACCTTCTGCCCTTTCATAAGTGTGTTAACCCCATTTGTGAGGGTGGAGCCCACATGATTTAGTCACCTGCCAAAGGCCAAACCTCTTTATACTGTTGCCTTGGGGATTAGGCTTCGACATGAATTTTGGAGGGGACACTATTATTCAAACCATAGCACTTGCCTACTCATTTCTCCTTTTCCATGAGATCACTTGGTCTTGAGTTTGTAACTATTTCTTCATTTTCTCTACTGCCATCTTTCCTTACTTGCATTTTCAATAGAGAAGAATGAAGTAATTCACAAACTTTAGTTTTTCATAAGAATCAACTGGGGAATGTGTTAAAAGTGCAAGGATTATCGTTTAGTAGGATTCTTTTAGTAGGATGGAGCCTAGAAATCTGTATTTTTTAAGCACTCATGGTCATTCTGATTTAGTGGTCTCTGGTCTGCATTGGCAGAAACACTTGGTAGAGGATGATTAAGAGCATGGACTTTGAAGTGTGACATCCCTGGATTTGAATTCTTCCTCTGTCACTAATTCTTCTGTGGTCCTGGGCAAGTTATTTAATATAAGTCTCAGTTTCCTAGCCTATACAATGGGATACTACAACACAGATAAAACTTGAAAACACTATGCTAAATGAAATAAGCCAGAAATATGATTCCACTTATATGCAGTACCTGGAACAGGCAAATTCATAGAGACAGAAAGTAGACTAATGGCTACCAGGTGGTTGGGGGAAGAAGGAATAGGAAGTTTTTGTTTAATGGGTACAAAGTTTTTGTTTAATGGGTACAAAGTTTTTGTTTGGGATGGTGAAAAGTTCTGGAAATGGGTGGTGGTGATTGTCCTACAGCATTGTGAATATACTTAATACTGAATTGTACACTTAAAATTTTGGTAAAATTTTGTTATGTATATACACCACAATCAAATGAAAGATGTGGCCATGAAGAAATGAGAATAAAATTTCAAGTTGTATTCTTAAAAATCGGAACAATAATTCCTGTTCCCTAAGGTTGTTGTGAATATTGAGTGAGATAATATATGAAAAGTGTGTATTTAGTACGGGGCCTGCCATGTAGCAAATGCTCAGGGGATGGTAGGTAGCTACCACCCAGTAACAGGCTACAGACAGCTCCTTCTGGTATTCAGCAGCACGTCACGGGCCGCTCTGAGCAGGTGAGTGGTTACCAGCCCAGACTCAGCACATGAGGCTGAGACTCGACCAGGTCAGAGACTGCTCAGCTCTCTAAGGTACATTCACATTGTTTGAGGTGATTCCTCCACCCGCCGGGTCCCAATTCTAGAACTCCTCTTGAAGAGGCCCTCTCACTCCACAGGATTCTCCCCTGTTCCACTGTACTGACAGAGGAGACACCACGGGAACAACGTTTTTCTTTCCATGCTGCCCCTTGAGGGAGGCAAGAACTCCATCCAGCAACCCAGTCTAGAGAAGAGGACAGGGGAAGCCTCATCCGGGCACTCCGCCTGGCTTCTCTGAAGCTCTGAATCCCCCACCACCTGACACCCTTTCTCTTTCTCTCTCCTTTGAATCATCTCAATTTTATACCAAACTTGGAATACTGTGGACTCTAAAACTTTATCCTTAAACATCCTTTTGAAAATAACTCCCACAGCTGCAAATAGCGAGAATTGAGATTATGACAGTAAGTTAAATTTAATTACAAAAGTACCTCTTTGTTTTCCCTTGGATTTATTTTAGCATTGATGAAGCAAATATAATTTTGATTTTAATTAGTTTCAGCTCCCACTGGTACTAAGCCGCTTTGTTTAGGTGTTAAATGTTACAGAGTCATTAAAGGCTTTTCTTACAGTTTTTTAATCTTTCTTCCCAGATCCCATCAGAAAAAAAAAAAGTCTAGCTTTATTTTGTTTTTATTTTTAAAGCGTTGATGAATAAATAAATGAATTTTCTTTGTAGAAGGTAATGAAGTCATTCATCTGTGGATGGGAAGGGGTTAGCCACTCAGTGGGAGCCATCTTCCTAACTGGAGTTTCAAAAACAGTCTTCACAGCCAGGCATGCATAGTGGATCACACCTGTAATCCCAGCACTTTGGAAAGCCGAGGCGGGCAGATCACTTGAGGCCAAGAGTTCGAGACCAGCCTGGCCAACATAATGAAACCCCCGTCTCTACTAGAAACACAAAAATAAGCTGGGCATGGTGATGGGTGCCTGTAATCCCCGCTACTTGGGAGGCTGAGGCAGAATTGCTTGAACCTGGGAGGCTGAGATTCAGTAAGCCGAGATCACACCACAGCACTCCACCTGGGCTACAGAGTGAGAGACCCTGTCTCAAAAAGAAAAAAAGTCTTCCCTTCGGTCTCGTCGTGAGAAGGGCATAAAAATCTTGTGCTGTTGAAAGCCTAGGAGAAAGCTCAGCAAAATTCTTCTTTTCCAGCTTAACCAAATTATATTACTTAGGTTGTGCCTATAAGACATCAAAACAACTTGTCAGTCCTGCGCAAAAACCAGACAAACAACAGCAACAAATCTCCTATCTTTTCACTGTGGAGAAAAACAAGAATTTAAATGCTTGAGTTTACAACCTATGATTGTGAAAGATGCAGACACAAGTGTCCTTTGAAAATAACTGACATCTTGTGAAAAGATATATTGGAAAGTTTTTGTTATAAATTATATATATAAATAATAATCCATGTTAGAAAAATCAGCACTAGTGGTCAATGAAAAAAAGATAAAATAACATAATTTTACCATTCAGAGATAACTACCATTATGGATGTTACTCCTACTATGTTCCTCTGTCTCTCCTCATATGTGTGTGTGAATGTGTGTATGTGGACATCCTGGTGTCAAATTTTACATACTGAGACTTATGTGTGCACAAAAAAAGGAAGAATAAAAAAAATCCAAATGTTCTTTCTTTCATGTAGGTGATCTCAACTTATTCTTAAGATTGCACCTTACTTCTGGATATTAGACTCCTGCGGTCAGTGACCTCCTAATGCAACCTTAATGTTCTCAGATTTGCTATCCATCTGGTCTTTTCCATAGCACTTTTCCATCCCCGCCAAGGTTCAACGACGCTATGGGGCTGAAGGTAAGGACACCTCCTATTATGGACTGAATGTCTGTGCCCTTCCCCACTAATTCACAGGCTGGAGCCCTAATCCTCCATGTGATAGTGTTTGGAGATGGGACCTTTGGAAGGTAAGTAGGTTTAAATGAGCTCATGAGTGTGGGGACCTCATGATGAGATTAGTGTCCTCAAATAAGAAGAGAAAGAGGAGCCAGGCATGGTGGCTCATGACTGTGATCCCAACACTTTGGGAGGCTGAGGTGGGTTGACCGCTTGAGCTCAGGAGTTCAAGATCAGCCTGGGCAACATAGAGAAACCCCGTCTCTACAAAAAAAGTTTTTAAAAAAATTAGCCAGGTGTGGTGGCACACCCCTGTAGTCCCAGCTACTCCAGAGGCTGAGGCAGAAGGGTCACCTGAGCCCAGGGAAGTGGAGGTAGCAGTGAGCCCTCGGCGACTGAGTGAGACCCTGTCTCAAAAAAGAAAAAAAAAGAAAGAAAAGGAAAAAGAAAGAGAGACCAGAGCTCATTCTCTCTGCTCACCAACCTACAAGCCAGGAAGAATACCTGTTCCAAACCCCACTGCCCCCACTCCTTCAGGCAAAAAACCTGTTAACTTTGCCGACCCCATTCTAGCTCTTGTAGGCTGCTCTCAAATTGATTAGGTGTCCATTTCCACAAAAACCTCTGCCAAGCTGTACTTTTAAAATATCTCCTCCAATGGACTCCTACAAAATTCCCAGATGGGTAATATTCCAGGAAATCGTAGGACCTCCAACACCCTTCTTCTCCTTGGATACCCACTTTACCCAACACTTCAGACATAATGGTCAATTCCTCAAAAACATCAGTGCTGATTCAAGCCCGGTGATCAATAGAACAGAGCTCAGTGGTATTAAATAGAATTGTGACCTAAAGGTAAAATCAAAGCAGCCCCAGCTGACAAGCTAACAGGGAATTTTCAGAGTCAGGTGATTGCATCTTTTCTTTTTCTTTTTTTTTTTTTTTCAGTGAGTCAACAGATTTTTATTGGGTAATTAGTATTTTCCTGGTATTAGGGGAACAATGAGGTATGTAACAGAGTTCCTGCTCCTGCATTTTAATACGATGGACATTGAAAAGATATGCAAACCTATAAACAGATAAAATAAACATAAGCAAGCTCTGAGATAGCAAAGTTTTCTTTCTTGGATTGGATATGTAGAAAAGCGAGTATATTCAGGAGGATTGGAGAGAATTGCCATTAAATGAGTAAGAATCATGATGCCAATTTTAATCTTTAACACATGAGAGAGAATAAGGGTGAGATAACAGGGGTAAGCTGCTCTGTGAGAGGGTTGTGTTCTGAAGAATTTTAAGAATGTGAAGCTCTAGCTTGACAGACGTAATGAAGTCTAAGGGAACTAATCCACCTTCCTCTCTTCCAGTGACTTGTCAAAAATCTGCATAATGGAAAATAGAAAAGGGGTTTTTCCTGAACTGTGAGACAAAAGTGTCAGGTAACCTATAAAGGTAAATCTACCAGATTAACAGCAGATTTCTCAGCAGTGTTAGACATAAGTGCCTGGTACTACAAAGAAAACCAGCATGTAGGCAAAAAATTCTTCAGCAAGGCAAATTTACTTCTGCAGAAGGGTGCAGTTTGTGCCAGTCATGATCGCAAGAGCACACTGAGCAGGGTAGGGCAGGGGTTTTTATCCCTAACACAGTTCCTAGCACTTCTGTGTCCTTTCCCCATTGGCTGGAGTTGGACCTCACAATCTAAAGGTAACTTGATTGACTAAGGTTTAAAATTGAATAGGGTTTATTAGGTGGGAAGGAAGAGGGACTGTCCGTTACAAGGCAGGAAGCGATATCTGGGCTTCTCTGAACACAACAAAGGCAGGAAGGTTGTTTACAGAACAGGTAGCTAGGAGACAAGGAAGTACAAAGAAGTTGGTCTTAAGAAACAAAGAACAGGGAACTAAAGCTTTTTGAAGAAGAAGTTATCATCTCTAACAATTTCCCACCTTGATTTTATAGTTTTTCTGCTTCAAAATGCCTTAGCATATCTAGGCTCTGTTGTTCTTCTTGGGCATCAAGAAGGAAGAGTTTATCTGAGTAAGGTGGAGGTGAACTAAGGGAGGTTTTGGTGAGAGCTGTTTTTATAAGTCTTTGCACTAAACCACAAATACAGGGGATGATACAGCATCCTACAAGAATGATTTATTTAGAATTCAGACGACAGTGTCATTTCAGCCTATTAAGTTTGAAATGCTTATTTAGGGTCTCCAGTTGAAGCAGCAGGACTTACATGGAATTCATAACAGAGAACAAGCTGAATAGGAATGTGACCATTAGAGCAGCAAGTCTGATTATTCACAGCAAAGTAATACCTTTAAGTGGATTGCATCTTTTCTAAGTTATCAAGCTGCAGAACTTCTTGCTGAGGATTGAACAGAAGGGGTTGGTCCAATCACCTACTGCCCTAAGCAACCAAATCTTAGGCTTTGTGGTCCTGAAACCCACGCTGTGAGATGTGTGCCTCCTTACCATGGAAAGTAAATAAGATTGGATTTTTATGTGCTTGAGACCTAAGTTCAGTCCCAGTTCTACTGTGTTCCTAGGGAGTGTCATTTCTGTGCACCTGTTTTTCTTTTTGGTACAATTTGGATGTGCAATCATCATGTTACCAGACCTGCCCAAGCCTGAGCATAAGCAGGGAGTTTGCTCAGTAGAGCGATCCCAGCTATTTCTCTGGAGATGCTGTCAGAGTCTGAGAATCTGTATCTAACAAGCATCACAGACAATTCTGTAGCACAGAAGAATTTAGGAAACACTGAATTTGGAAATCCCTGGCTGTTTTCTAGCCTTCAGTTTTCTTTGTTTTAAAGATTTAAAGATGAAAAACTACTCTTGGTGGGAATAGAAGATATCTTCACTGCAAACACCTCACCATGTTGTAGGAAAATCAGACCAGCAGCTGCAACAGTAGAATTTTAGGATGCTGATGCACCAGATGTTTTTATGAACATTGTCCTCTTCACATGAAGGTCTACAAATCTCTCGTGCACATGCCTGTCTCCTTTCCTTTTACCTGTTTCTGGTAGCTCCTATTAATTGAGCCTTTTTCTTTTTGTGGAAGTGGGTTGGCATCTCAGATCAATTGAACAATGTGTCCCTGCAGGTTGGGTTTTTGGTGTGGTAAATAACACCCATCAACCAGCTATTGGTTATTTGGGTACTGTTGGTGACCATTCCATCCAAAAGTTGCACCTATTTTGCAATGCATAGCTTAGCCTGGTTCTATCATTCACTCTGATCCACGGGCTGTGTGTAATAACATTCAGCCTCTGCTTGGTTTTTGACACACTCAGATTAACCATAATGATCCCAGCTTCCATTTCATGTCACCTCTTGGTGTACAGACCCAAAATACTGAGTTCTACTGAAACATATGTAAAGCAAAGTGCAAGGCCATAAGAGGTTATTGTCATGCACTTATATTTGGCCAAATTTGTCTGGCACAATCAATTTGGAAACAACGCTTTTAATTCCCTTTTACTGCATGTATCAAGACAATTCTCTGTTAATTAATAGGATGCTTCATTTTACTGCATATATCTGAGAGACAAATTGTTCAATTGGTCCAGCAACACCTTCCCTGAATTAGTAATCGAGTTTCCGGATGAAGTGGACACATACAAGTCAAAGCCTCATTTGTACACTTTTTTCGGGAAAAAAAAAAAAAGGTACAATGTGCATCTATCTTCACCCTTCTCTCTGCCATGTAAAAATCCAGGCTGATTATATAACTCAAAGACCGAACCTCTTCCTGTGTTTTTCCATGTGTTGGGTGCATTGTCCAGCGAGGAGCTGTCATTTTCTCTCTGCCACATCCATCATTATGGTTGACTATTAGGTTTCTCCTACAGTGGCTCAGAGTCTAATAGTGAAGGTAACTCAAGGGATAGCCAGGCACAGAGGCTCACACCTATAATCCCAGCACTTTGGGATGCCTAGGGCGGAGGATCACTTGAGAGCCCAGGAGTTCCAGACCAGCCTAGGCAACATAGTGACACCTTGTCTCTACAAAAAATGTTTTAAAATTAGCTGGACGTGGTGGCACCCCTCTGCAGTCCCAGCTGCTCCGGAGGCTGAGGTGGGGGGATTGCTTGAGCCCAGGAGTCTGAGGCTGTAATGTGCCGTGATTGTGTACTGCACTCCAGCCTGGGTGACAGAGTGAGACCTGATCTCTAAAACGAAAATAAAAAGAGACAGCTAAATAGTCAACTTCTACCCCAGTAAATGACACTGGGAATTTTCAGAGGATTAAAGAGTCCCATCTGGATATGGAAAGACCTTTTGTTTTTTCCTGAGCCTGAGCTGCTTCTGTCTTTAACTAATCTTCTATCATTTTAAGGGGAGATGGAAACTGTGTGTGGCTTTGATATTTTGCTGCTTTCTGTACCATAATGCAGAAACAAAGCAGCAGCTTTAAGTAGCTTCACCTTCCCGGGTCACCCCTGCTCCATACAAGCCTTTTTTATTATATAAAATACGCCAGGAAGAACAAGGCTTCTCACTCCCACCCTAAAGATGCATTATCTAATTTTCAAAATGGCTGTGAAGCCACAAGCACAATGGCACTTACATTTGATTCTACCAAGTAAAAGATTATTCAGGAAGCAATCAAATTATAACATTTCAGGCATCTTTTTGCAGCTTATATGTTCAGGTCCTCTGCATTGGGGAGATAATTGATGGCCCTGTTATGGTCCTTGTTTCCTTTGCAAGTGGAGGAACAAAAAGCTATAATTTATAAAGGTCTCCATTGTGTGTAAAAATGACAGTGAACTAGACCCTTTGTTTCAAAACAAAGGAGGCAGTTCTGACTTGGGTGCTCCTAGAGGATACGTGAAATCCATATGGATGGTGAGGGCATGGGAGGTATTCTTGCCCATGTGCCTTTCAATACCTGTGTAATGCCAGCACATGCCCCACCCAAACCCCCACATCCTCAGAGCAGAGAGTCTAAGGCTGTGGATGGGGAATAGCACACACACAGATGGGCTTAGAGTCAGCCAGGCCTCAGCTTGAACCTGGCTTTTCCACGTATTTGCTGCAGGATCCTGGGAAATTTGCTCAACCATTTTGAGCCTTGGTTTCCTTATCCACGAAATGAGGATACTAACCTTTCCCCATAGGCTTTTTGAGAAGTTTCCGTGTCATAACATGGGTAAAACATGCGAATGAGGCTGGACCTAAATGAATGTTAGTCTTCACCCTCCTAACTCTCCTCTTTCTACAACTGTTGTTCATAAGCTGAAATTTAGTTCCTTATCTTATTTCTTCTGTCATCAAAATGCCCTTTGAGTTTTCGTTTAAAATTTCCTGACAGCTTTCCTCAGAGGTCTAAACCACCTTTGGAAGGGTCTTCAACTTCTCCTGGCCATTGAGGTGAATGATTTTTGCAACCCAGACTGGTTGCGGCTGAGTGGTGGTGGAAGCCTAACCAGTTACCAGGAAGGGATTTAAATACCAAGAAAATGGGTCAGCTTGACGTTTTGAGACTTGGAACTTGTTGCCATTCACTATGCATTCAGTAGACCATTTCTGAGCATTTACCATGTTCCAGGCATCATTCTAGATGGTGGAGAAACAGTGGTAAGTAAAGATGGTTCGGGTCTGCTCTCCCGGAGCTCATGATCTGGTGGGGACAGACACTAAATGACCAAACACATAAACCAGATAATTTCTGGCTCTAGAAATTTGATTAAGATAAAACAAGGACATAGGACCAAGGAAAAGAGTGGTTGCTATGTGGGGAGGGGGCATGGAGGGGATCCTTTAGATAAAGGGTCAGATTGGCCTCTCAAGGAGGTAACATCTGCATGGAGATGAGAAAGATGAAGCACCGGCTATGTGAGGATCTGGGGCAGAGGGAGAGCACAACTTGGCATCTTCCACTGACACTTGGAACCTTGGAAAGGGGCTAGTGGACTGGAGCTTGGGGGAAGATGGTATGAGTTGAAGGTGGAGAGGTAGGGCCGGATGCTGAGGGCATCAAAGCATAGGTCAGTGTGAGGCACTTGAGCTTTAGAATCCCTCTCCCCCAGAGCACAGGAAGGACCCGAGGCATTCAAACCCGACTTGTTTTAGGGCCTCCCTGAACAACAGTTATTTCCACACTTCGCTTCTTGTGGGTCAGCATCTTCGCTTTGGGTCTTGATGTCTCACCGTTACTACTATTAGCGTAAGAAGGAAGTAGCAGGAACAGCTTACAATCATGCACAGGTGAAAGAATCACAGACTGAATTGGGAATTGCCCCAACCATTGAATGTTAAAGACATCGTCTTAAGAGAGAAGAGTTCATAACAAAACACCCAGATTACAAAGAGGGAAATTAAAGACAGGAAGCTGAGGGAGACAATACCTAATCCTTGTGTTTATACAGATGTTTCTAAGGAAATAAAGCATGAATCAGATGGTTTGCAGCTCTTCAGGGGAAATCTTTTCCTTTCTATTTTGCAAAGCTGATTCTACTGCCGCAAGCTGGAAACTGTCAATTCCTGAGACGAGAATTTTAATCTGGGTTTCATGAGCCTATTCTTTCTCCAGATCCCCTCTTTGCTTTCTCATCTTTCTGTTGTTCTAAAACCTGCTTGGTTCTTTTCCTGTCTTGGGCATTTAGCCTTTCCCTCAGGTCTGGGCCTTAAGCTTTATGCTTCATTTTCTCTGGAGCTCCCTCCCCTGCTCCACAGCTCCTAACCAGGCTCTATAGGGCTTTCTTGCAGCTAGTGCAGCGAGGGCTCTATTTTGGCCCCACCCACTTCCACAGCCCTGCCAACTCCCGCACTGAACTGCCACTTTCCTATTTTTTTTTCCTCAAAGCCCATTACCTGAATGTTGGGGAAAACTGAACTTGTTTTTGTGTTTCCTTATTGTTGAAACAAACTTAAAAGTCCATCTTCCTGGAGTATTATCAGCTCCATTTGGCAGGTAGGACTACAGCATCACACTGTCCCAACCCTCATGGCTACTAATCACCAACTCTAAGTTCATCACTCACCAGATTGGGCAATTCTATTGCCTTAATATCTGCAATTAGGCCAGAGTATCCCCCTGGGTGAGTTCTAATCATCATTCCTCAGGAAAAAAAAAAAAAAAAAAAAGCTTCTCCACTATCCTGTATCTAAACCATCCCCTGCTCTGCCCTGTAATTTTACCTCCCAGCTGTCCCTTGTAGCCAAGACACCACAATGACACACTGAATGACTTGTTTACCAACCTCTAAAACTATATGCCCTCATATTTTTATGTACCTTTGTTTTATTTTGTTTTGCTTTGTTTCTTAAGATGGAGTCTCACTCTGTCACCCAGGCTGGAATGCAGTGACACAATCTTGGCTCACTGCCACCTCCACCTCCTGGGTTCAAGCAATTCTTCTGCCTCAGTTTCCTGAGTAGCTGGGACTACAGGCACACGCCACCACACCCTGCTAAAGTTTGTATTTTTAGTAGAGATGGGGTTTCACCATGTTAGCCAGGATAGTCCTGAACTCCCGACCTCAAGTGATCCGCCCCCCTCAGCCTCTCAAAGTGTTGGGATTACAGGCATGAGCCACCACGCCTGGCTTTATGTACCTTTATATTAAGTGATTTCCTACTGTCAGTCACTAAGTTCTTCCTATGGCAAGCAGCATAGATTATCTAAAGAAGTTACTCAAGAGAAAATCTGTAACTTTAAAAAAAAAAAGTACTTGTGAGAATTGAGAGTGTTAGAGCAAATCATGCAATTGCAAGAGAAATGAGAGTCCATAGACTCAGGTGGACAGAAAGATAAGAGCCAGCCAGGTGAACTCTGTTTCTCCTGGAGTAGAGGACTGAGTGTGAGACCTACTCTGTTTCCAGGAGGAAGTTTCCTATCCTTTTCACAAGGTGAAGCGCTGGTTATAGTTACTGCAGTAGAGAGCCTATGAAACGGTCCCCAAGCATCCCTGCCTCTTGGCGTTCACACCCCCACATACTCCCCTCCCGCAGAGTGCTAGGTTAGTGTGTACAACCAATAGAACGTGTTAGAAGTGATGGCATGTCACTTCTGAGATTAGGCTATTAAAAAAACACTGTGACTGCTCTCTCCCTTCCTCTCTCTCTAGCCACTCATCTTTGGGGACCCTCATATCATAAGCAGTCCTAGGGATCAGCCCTTGTAGCAAGAAACCGAAGCATTCTGCCAACAATATGAGGAAGCTTGGAAGTGGTTCCTCTGGCCAATAGCTTGACAATACAACACCAACCTCGTAAGAATCCCATGAGCCAGAAATCACCAGCCAAGACACTCCTACTTTCTAACTCTCTGAAAATATGTGAGATCACAAATGTATCTTTTTTTTTTTTTTGGAGACAGAGTCTCACTCTGTTGCCCAGGCTGGGGTGCAGTGGCACCATCTTGGCTCACTGCAATCTCCACCTCCCAGGCTCAAGCAATTCTCCTACCTCAGCCTCCAGAGTAGCTGAGATTACAGGCACATGCCACCATGCCAAGCTAATTTTTGTATTTTTAGTAGAGATGGGGTTTCACCATGTTGGCCAGGCTGGTCTCAAATTCGTGGCTCAAGTGATCCACCTGCCCTGGCCTCCCAATGTGCTGGGATTACAGGCTTGAGCCACCACATCTGGCCCATCAATGTATCTTTATTAAGCTACTAAGTTTTAGGGTAATTTGTTATACAGAAGCAGATAACTAATACTACTGCCCTTATTCCTGTAATCCAGACCTAACTCCTCTGGGGTCCTGAGGACCAGTGGTGCTCAAATTTTAAAGGGCATACTAATCACAGGAAGAATCTTGTTAGAATGTGTAGAGGCCAAGGGAAAGCTCCTTTCCCCTCTGAAGGTTCGCTGAAAATGAACACAGAATGAATAGGAAGATTAATAGGAGAAAATACATATACATTTATTTACCACACATAAGCACAAGGGAATACCAGGAGGATGATTACCTAAAAACCCAGTGAGGTCTAGATGCTTATATACTTTTCTTTACAGGATAGGAAAGAGCAGGGAAATGTGGCAATTTATATAGCAAATGATTTTTAGGGGTAATTAATGGGCCCAATATTCAGTTAATGGCTAGCAAATAATTCTCTTTGGGAATTGAACGGGACCAGAGAACAGTATCTGGGCTCCAAGTGTGGTGTTTAATTTTCATCTCTTCCTCTGAGATATGAGTTTTGATCTTTTCTGCTTAGTGATATTTTAGGGGAGAGGATCAAAGGCAATTGTATTCCTCTTTGGCAGATCCAGTTTCTAGGTGGATCAGGGAACTTCAGAGAACAGCCTCATTCTGAGCTTTGGTAGACACAGAGAACTGGGGGTGGGGAAGGAGGGCAGAGAGGCCTTGTGGCTGCTTCTCTAGTTCAGCATGTCAAAGTGCCATATTTTGGAGTGTCATTTCTTTGAGCCCCAACAAATCCAATTTTTAATTTGGTAATTATAGGGTAAGAGTTTCTGCATTTCCAACAAGCTTTCAGGTGCAGGTGATGCTAATGATGCTGGTCTACAGACATTAATTTGCAAGTCTATAAAAACAGTTTGCCCATGATAGAGCTATGGTGGTGTTGTGGGTTGGGCTGGATGAGGAAACCTCTCCCATCTGAAAGCAAAATCTGATTCTACACCCATGAGGGTGTAGTTGGAGGTGGAAGAGGAACCATCGTGGGTGGGAGGGTATTTTGTATTTGTCTTGATATTGCCCTCCCACCCCTCTAGCCTGCCCTCCCCCATTGGGATGGCATAGCACTGGGCCCACTATACTCTAAAAGTGGGCAACTAGGCATTAGACAGCTCCTAATGCAACACTGACTGCACAGCACTACCTGTGAAATACTCTTAACAGGAGTCCAACTTGACTCTAATCCAGGCTCTAGAGCTACCTTCATTGATGGAAATATAGGTGATAGAGGAAACAATTAAATAACATGGTAACAAATGGACAAATCCAGAATATGAAGCTTTCTACAGGGCTACCTGGTTTCTACAACATAGGCATGGGGGGAAATGAGAAAAGACTGCTAAGGATTAATAGAGATTTAAGAGCCTTAACAACCAAATGTAATCTGTGGGCCTTGTTTTGTTCCTGAGTCAAACAAACCCAATGTAAAAAGAGATATTTTGAGATAGTCATGGAAATTTCATGTTGAACTGCATATTAGATGATGTCACAGAATTATTAAATTATTAGGTGTGATACGGTATTGTGTTTTTTTAAAAGTCCATTTTTTTTTTTTTTTTTTTTACATAGGCATTGTAGGGACAGAGGGAAATCTTCCCCTTTGTCTTCTGAAGGCTTGCTAAAACTCAACTGACAAAAGGCAGATTATTAGGGAAAAAAAAGCATACAAATTTTATTAACATGCATACATGTGCATGGGATTCATACAAAATGTGAATTCTAAGGGGGGCTAGATGGTTGCTTAAATACTCTCTTTAGCCAGGCACAGTGACTCACGCCAGTAATCCCAGCACTTTGGGAGGCTGAGGCAGGTGGATCACGAGGTCAGGAGATCGAGACTATCCTGGCTAACACAGTGAAACCCCGTCTCTACTAAAAATACAAAAAATTAGGTGGTGGGTGCCTGTAGTCCCAGCTACTCAGGAGGCTGAGGCTAGAGAATGGCATGAACCCAGGAGGCAGAGCTTGCAGTGAGCTGAGATCGTGCCACTGCACTCCAGCCTGGGCAATAGAGCAAGACTCCATCTCAAAACAAACAAACAAATAAACTCTAGTTATGGGAAGAGATGTATGAACCTGGGAGGTGGGAGGGAGACATTATGGGAAGATGAGGGGCAGAACTGCACAGGAACAAAGGTCATCTTATTATGCAGATTAAGTTTCCCAGGTAATCTCTTGAAGCTTCCATCAGAAGAATGAATGAAACGTCTGTCTGGCCATGGTAATGACTTCCAACATCTTCTCTTCTCTGGTGATTGATCTTTCCTGGTTATTTGGTGAGACCCCTAGGAAGGGGATCCTAAGAAAAATTGCATTTCTTTCAGAAAAAATCTGTCTTGGTTAGAAGAGGGAATTCCAGAGAGAGTCTCTCCCTATGCTTGGGAGTGGGTGGAGACAAGAAAGGTTAGGGGAACCTTGATTCTGAGGCAGCTTCAAGGCCATTCAGCACATCAAAGCACAATCTTTGGGGTATCACTTTTGAGCCCTAACAGCATACCTGAACATGTAGGGATAAAATGAAATGGTACCTAGGATTCGCTTTTTTTTTTTTTTTTTTTTTTGAGACAATCTCTCACTCTGTTGCCCAGACTGGAGTTCGGTGGCATGATCTTGGTTCACTGCAACCTCCACCTCCTGAGTTCAAGCAATTCTCCTGCCTCAGCTTCCCAAGTAGCTGGGATTATAGGTGCGCACCACCATGCCCAGCTAATTTTTTGTATTTTTAGAGATGGGGTTTCACCATGATGGCCAAACTGGTTTTGAACTTCCGAACTCAATTGATCCGCCCATCTCAGTCTCCCAAAGTGCTAGAATTACAGGCATTAGCCACTGAGCCCAGCCTAGGATTTGCTTTCAAAGGAAAGAGATAGATGAAGCAAATATGACAGAAACTTGATAATTGTTGACTCTGGGTATTTATTGTAATCATTTCCTTTTAAAATCTTCAAGTAAAAGGATATTGTAGTTTTTGAATATCCAGTGCCATATTGCCATGTCTTACTTTTATTATCAGAAAAGTATGAATACTTTTACATAATCATTAACTCTCAAAAAGAAAGGAAGGAAAGAAAAATAGAAAATAGTGCCTAGTTCTATCTCTGTTACCTTCTGGAACTTTATTTCTTCATTTGTAAAATTAAGAGTCTGAATACCCATCCAAAGAGAAAGAATAAGAATTTTATTCAGGATTCAGATGTATTGACTTAAAAGCTCTCTTAGTATTATTAACAGAAAAATTAGAAATAATCTAAATGCAATAGGGAATTGGAGTAAATATATTGTGATGTATCAATGAAAATACTATTCAGACAAAAATAATAATACAGTGTTGTATTTACTGAACTGGAAATATATAGATAACAAAAGATTTTTTTGGTGTAATCTCATCTTTATGAACCATAGATATATAGATACATGGACCTAGGGAAAATTCAAATGAAGATGTTAACAGTGATTATATCTGGGCAATGAGATTACACTTGATTATTTCCCCCTACAATAAACTTATATTACTTTTTTAATGAGAAATGGTAAAAGATTTTTCTTTTTTGTGGAAGTTGTGGATTTCAAGATAAAATCAGAGAATCTACTTCATACAGCTGTAGAGGCATATCACGTTGGCTGAGGTTGCTGTAGACACTTCCTCACTGCTCCTTACCCAATGTATGAGCATGAGAAGGTCTCAAGCAGCTTTCTCCAAAACCGCCAAGCCCAAGGCACTACTAAACACATTCAGTGCTATTCTAGGCAGACCCTGTCCTGAGAGTGATGATTTTCAAGGATGCTGCTTTCCACTTTATTTAGCCCTTGATGAGCATTCACGAACTTCCTGAAATCAAAGACCCACACAGTCACTTGAAATCCAGCCAACGGCTGTGTAGTATGTTTCCTGCTGATGATGGTAACATTTAAATTGGACACATTTACTATAAGTTTATGTACCACTCTGCTGTGACTATTTCTGCTCTGCACTGAGGAGAGTGAAGAGCACTCCATTACAGTCAGATGTACAGCCTCTTGTGGAAGGTGGGCAGGCATGTTTCTTGTAAGTTAGGTAAATTCCAATGAGGCATTGTGTATATCATTATATTATGAATGAAAGCCCAAGTGGGAAGAAGTCTTAGCAGTGGATTCAGCTAATGCCAACTGCAAGAAAATGTGCACTTCACAAAAAGAACCATAAATGGCCAGTAAACATATAAAATGTCATTCTAACAC
This sequence comes from Colobus angolensis palliatus, assembly GCF_000951035.1. Taxonomy (NCBI): domain Eukaryota; kingdom Metazoa; phylum Chordata; class Mammalia; order Primates; family Cercopithecidae; genus Colobus; species Colobus angolensis. The sequence continues at coordinate 2,899,251 of NW_012118376.1, forward strand.
CTTCATGAATTTTAAAATGCAAATCACACTTGGTAAAGGACTTAACCAAAATACACAAATAACTCTTAACCTCAATAATAAGAAAACAAACCACCCAATTTAAAAAATGAAGGCTGGGCCAGATGGGGTGGCTCATGCCTGTAATCCCAGCACTTTGGGAGGGTGAGGGAGCAGATAACCTGAGATCAAGAGTTCGAGACCAGTCTGGCCAACATGGTGAAACCCCATCTCTACTAAAAATACAAAAATTAGCCAGGCGTGGTGGCAGGCACCTGTAATCCCAGCTACTTGGGAGGCTGAGGCAAAGGTTGCAGTGAGCCAAGATTGCACCACTGCACTCCAGCCTTGACTACAGAGTGAGACTATGTCTCAAAAAAAAAAAAAAAAATGAAGGCTGGGCATGGTGGCTCACACCTGTAATCCCAACACTGTTGGAAGCTGAGGTAGAAGGATCACTTGAGCCCAGGAGTTTAAGACTAACCTGGGAAGGATGATGAGATCTCATCTCTACAAAAAAGGAATTAGCCAGTATGGTGGCATGCACCTGCTACCCAGGAGACTGAGAAGGAAGAATTGCTTCAACCCAGGAATTTGAGGTGGCAGTGAACTATGATCACTGCCCTACAGCCTAGGTGACAAAATGAGACTCGCATCTCTTAAAAAAGGAAAAGAAAAAGAAAGAAAGAGAGGGAGAGAGAAAGAGAGAGGAAGGAAGGAAGGAAGGAAGGAAGGAAGGAA
>NW_012118376.1:2900112-2902687 GCF_000951035.1 Colobus angolensis palliatus
GGGGAGGGAAAAGAAGAGAAGACCTGAACAGGCACCTCACCAAAGAAGATACAAAGATGGCAAATAAGCATATAAAAAGATCCTCCACATCATATGTCATTAGGAAATTGCAAAGTAAAACAATAGTGAGATACAGCTGTATACTTATTAGAATGGCCAAAATCCAAAATATTGATAACACCAAATGCTGCCATGGATGTAGAGCAACAGGGGCTCTCATTCATTGCTGGTGGCAATGCAAAATGGCACTGCCGTTTTGGAAGACAATTTGGCAGTTTCTCATGAACCTGAACACGCTCTTACTATCCAATCCAGTAGTTGTGTTCCTTGGTATTTAGACAAATGAGTTAAAAACTTTTATATCCACATAAGAACCTGCACATGACTGTTTATAGCAACTTTATTCATAATTGGCAAACCTTGGAAGCAAGCAATATGTTCTTCAGTGGGTAATTACATAAATGAACTGTGGAATACCCACACAGTGGAATATTCGTCAGCTTTCAAAAGAAATAAGCTATCAAGCCATGAAAAGACATGAAGAAAACTTAAATGTGTATTAGTAAGTGAGAGAAGGCAATCTGAAAAGGCTAGTTACCATATAACTCTAATTATATGACATTATGGAAAAGACAAAACAATGGAAAGAGTAAAGGGATTGGTGATTGCCAGGGATGAATAGGTAGAGTACAGGGGATTTTTAGGGCAGTGAAGGTGTTGCATATGATACTCCAACAGTGGATATGTGTCATTATGCATTTGTCAAAACCCATAGAATGTACAACACTAAGAATGAAACCTAGTGTAAACTATAGACATTGGGTAAAAATGATGTCAATGTAGGTTCTATTGTAACAAATATACTACCCTGGTGGGAGATGTTGATAATGGGGAAGTCTGTGCACATCTGGAGGCAGGTATAACATGGGAGCACTCTGTGTACCCACCAAACTTTACTATGAACCTAAAACTACTCTAAATAATAAAGTCTATTTATTCAAAAGCAAATGTAAAACCTTATTCTACTGGCACAGTGGCTCACTCCTGTAATCCCAGCACTTTGGGAGGCCAAGACGGGAGGACTGCTTGAGCTCAGGAGTTTAAGACCAGCCTGGGAAACATGGCAAAACCCTGATTCTACAAATAATGAAAATGTTAGCCAGGCATGGTGGCACACACCTGTAGTCTCAGCTACTCAGAAAGCTGAGGTGGGAGGATCACTTGAGCCCGGGAGGCAGAAGTTGCAGTGAGCTGAGATTGTACCACTGCACTCAAGCCTGGGTGACAGAGCCAGATTCTGTCTCAAAAACAAAATAAAAACCCTATTCTAATGACAAAAAATAAAGTTGGATAATATCTAGTGTTAGTACATGTGTGGAAAAACAACATGCGCATAGAGGTGCTGGAGGTACAAATTGGTATAAGATTTTTAGATAGAAAATTGACATTATCAATCAAAATTTTAAATACATATACCTTTGACCACCACCACAAGTTCAACTGTAGGAATTAACCTACAGATAGATACCCTAAAGTCTACACAGATATATATTTAAAGATTGTCACCGCAGCACTATTAGTAAGAGCAAAAAGCAAGAAACAAACTAGACGTCCACTGACAGGAAACTGGCACTTTGACATTATAAAAATATTGGGCATTGAGGTTCAATACCAATTTTGATCTTGGTATTCAATTTCTGATTTTTTTTTTTTTTTGAGAGAGTCTTGCTTGGTCACCCAGGTTGGAGTACTGTGGTGCAATCTCGGTTTACTGCAACCTCCACCTTCTGGGTCCAAGTGATTCTTGTGCCTCAGCCTCCCTTGTAGCTGGGATTACAAGCATGTGCCACTACACCCAGCTAATTTTTGTGTTTTTAATAGAGATGGGGTTTTGGCATGTTGGCCAGGCTGGTGTCAAACTCCTGGCCTCAGGTGATCCAACCCAAAAATGCTGGGATTAGAGGCGTGAGCCACTGCGCCAAGCCAATTTCTAATTTTTGACCCCAGCTTTCCCTCTGGAAAACCATATAGCTGAATGGCTACTTCAGTACCTTTTCTGACATTCTTAAACTTGTGTGTGATCATGAAACTATGTGAGTACCACCTCATACCTAGGCAGCCTAGCAATGTCAGTAATACGAACAAGGCCTGTCATTCAGAATTATTGTGACTATCTATGAATAGTATATGGAAGCATGCTACAAAAAAGTCAAACTGGAAATCTCACATTTTATGTTTTCAAGCTCTATTAAATGATTGAAATATATATGTTAATATATGTAGGGAGACCCCCTGAAACTACTGCTATGGAATAAAAGATGAAATGCTCCTGATTATTGTAAATACAAAGTTGCATGCCGGATTGTGTAAAGACAATGCCAGGTTGGGCTGCCAGAATGAGCCAACAGCACCTGATGTGCTTCCCCCAGGAGAGAGCCTATGAATGGACATGCAGTCAGGGAGGTTTCACACCACCAAGATTGCTATCCCAGAAAAGCAGATGTTCATAGCTCTGGGAATGGAATGTGACCCTTGTGGAGAGCCTATAAACAGATGCATGAGGGGCACCTGTTCA
>NW_012118376.1:2903672-2910758 GCF_000951035.1 Colobus angolensis palliatus
GAGTCTTGCTGTGTCACCCAGGCTGGAGGACAGTGACACAATCTCAACTCACTGCAACCTCTGCCTCCTGGGTTCAAACCATTCTACTGCCTCAGCCTCCCGAGTAGCTGGGACTGCAGTCACCTGCCACAACATCCAGCTCCTTTTTGTGTTTTTAGTAGAGATGGAGTTTAACTATGTTGGCCCGGCTGGTCTCAAACTCCTAAGCTCACATGATCCACCTGCCTTAGCCTCACAAAGTACTGGGATTAAAGATGTGAGCCACTGCTCCTGGCCTTGAAATATCCTCTTTTCTAATGCAGGGATTTCATGCTATAACTTTGCCTCTCAAGACTTCTTTAGCAGTATCCTACAAATTTTGATATATGATCTTTACATTTTTATTTAGTTGAACATGTTTTTAATTTTCCTTAAGACTCTGTTTTTGATCCATGTATTATTTACAAGTGTGTTTAGTTTGCAAGTGTTTAAAATTTTTCACGTTATCTTTCTGTTATTGGTTTCTAGTTTGTTTCCACTGTGGTCAGAAAACACACTCTTAGGATTTCAATGGGTATTAATTTTTCAAGTTTTTTTTTTTTTTTAATGGTCTAGGACCTGGTCTGTCTTGGTATATGTACTGTGGGCACATGAAAATAAGGTGTGGTCTGTTGTTGAGTGTTTCATAAAAGTCGGTTCTATCCTGTTACATGATGGTACTATTGTTTCTTCTATGTCCTTGCTGATTTTCTAATTTTTCTATCAATTGTTGAGAGAAGGATGTTGCAGTGTTCAATTGTAATTGTGGATATTTCTGTTTCTCTTTTCAGTACTATCGGGTTTTGCTTTACGTATTTTGTAGCTCTGTCATTTGGTACATGTATAATTAGGATTGCTATGCCTTTAGGGTAGATTTATACTTTTATTATTAGTAATATACTTCACCAACTCTGGTAATTTTTTTTTTTTTTTTTTTTTTTTTGAGATGGAGTTTTGCTCTGTCTCCCAGGCTGGAGTGCAGTGGCACAATCTCGGCTCACTGCAACCTCCACCTCCCAGGTTCAAGCGATTCTCCTGCCACAGCCTCCCCAGTAACTGGGATTACAAGTGTGTACCTCCACGCCTGGTTAATTTTTGTATTTTTAGTAGAGATGGTTTCACCATGTTGGCCTGACTGGTCTTGATCCTGACCTCATGATCTGCCTGTCTTAGCCTCCCAAAGTGCTGGGAGTAGGTAATTTTGTTTGCTCTGAAGTCCACTTATCTAATTTTAATATAACATTTTAAATTAATGCTTGTGTAATTTTTTGTCCTTTTACTTTCAACATACGTTATTGTATTTGATGTGGGTTTCTTGTAGACAACATATAATTGGGTCATGTTTTTAATCCATTATGCCAGTTTCTGTATTTTAATTTTTATAGTTAAACCATTTACATTTAATGTAACTATTGATATGTTTGAGCTTAAGCCTACCACTTTACCTTTATTTCTTTATTTTGGGACAGTCTTGCTCTGTTGCCCAGGCTGGAGTGCAGTGGCGCAATCTCAGCTCACTGCAAGCTCTACCTTCCAGGTTCACACCATTTTCCTGCCTCAGCCTCCCAAGTAGCTGGGACTACAGGTGCCTGCCACCACATCTGGCTATTTTTTTTGTATTTTTTTTAGTAGAGAGGGGGTTTCACTGTGTTGGCCAGGATGGTCTCGATCTCCTGACCTCGTGATCTGCCCACCTTGGCCTCCGAAAGTGCTGTGATTACAGGCGTGATCCACTGTGCTCGGCCCCTTTTTTTTTTTTTTTTTGAGACAGAGTCTCGCTCTATCACCCAGGCTGGAGTGCAGTGGCATGATCTCAGCTCACTGCAACCTCCACCTCCCGGGTTCACGCCATTCTCCTGCCTCAGCCTTCCAAGTAGCTGGGACTACAGGTGACCACCACCATCCCTGGCTAACATTTTTGTATTTTCAGTAGAGACAGGGTTTCACTGTGTTAGCCAGGATGGCCTCGATCTCCTGACCTTGTGATTCACCCGCCTCAGTCTCCCAAAGTGCAGGGATTACAGGCATGAGCCACCGCACCTGGCCTTATGTGTCCGAATTGATTCCTTCTGGTGGGTTCTTGGTCTCGCTGACTTCAAGAATGAAGCCACGGACCCTCGTGGTGAGTGTTACAGTTCTTAAAGATGGTGTGTCCAGGTTTGTTCCTTCAGATGTTCAGATGTGTCTGGAGTTTCTTCCTTCTGGTGGGTTTCTAATCTTGCTGACTTCAGGAGTGAAGCTGCAGACCTTCACCATGAGTGTTACAGCTCTTAAAGGTGGCACATCTGGAGTTGTTCGTTCCTCCTGGTGGGTTCATGGTCTCGCTGGCTTCAGGAGTGAAGCTGCAGACCTTCACGGTGTTACAGCTCTTAAAGGTGGGGTGTCTGGAGTTGTTTGTACCTCCTGGTGGGATCATCATCTTGCTGGCTTCAGGATGAAGCTGCAGACCTTCTCGGTAAGTGTTACAGCTCATAAAGGTAGTGCAGACCCTAAAAGTGAGCAGCAGCAAACTTTATTGTGAAGAGTGAAAGAACAACGCTTCCACAGCGTGGAAGGGGACCCAAGCAGGTTTCCACTGCTGGCTTGGGTGGCCAACTTTTATGCCCTTATTTGGCCCCACCCACATCCTGCTGATTGGTCCATTTTACAGAGAGCTGATTGGTCCATTTTACAGAGTGCTGATTGCTCCATTTTTACAGAGTGCTGATTGGTGTGTTTATAAACCTTTAGCTAGATGCAGAGCGCTGATTGGTGCATTTACAATCCTTTTGCTAGACAGAAAAGTCATCCAAGTCCCCACCCGATTAGCTAGACACAGAGCACTGATTGCTGCATTTACAATGCTTTAGCTAGACAGAAAAGTTCTTCAAGTCCCCATCCGACCAGAAACCCAGCTGGCTTCACCTCTCAATCCCCCCCTCTAGACAGGGCACCCCAACTGCTGTTGGGAATTTGACCGATGACCACTCTAGCTACTTCCTCCTGGACAGGGGTGAAGAAGGAACCCTGCAGTTGTAGTGTCCTCCAGAGGGGCACTCTTTCGGACAGTGGGTTGGTCCTGGGGTCCTCAGTAGAAGTTGTTAGTTGAACTCATTTGGGGTTCCATTTATAAGACCATCTGTAGCTTGATAGCCTCAATTCTAGAGGAAACAAATTTAACAAGAAGTTTAAAAATATAGGGCCCAAAGGTGAGTAACAGCAAGATGGCTGCCATGGGACCTAGAAAGGGGAGAAGCCACATTGCCCAATTCCAGAGGTTGATGTAAAAGTTTGGGCCGGGCGCGGTGGCTCAAGCCTGTAATCCCAGCACTTTAGGAGGCCGAGACGGGCGGATCACGAGGTCAGGAGATCGAGACCATCCTGGCTAACCCAGTGAAACCCTGTCTCTACTAAAAATTACAAAAAACTAGCCGGGCGAGGTGGCTGGCGCCTGTAGTCCCAGCTACTCGGGAGGCTGAGGCAGGAGAATGGCGGGAACCCGGGAGGCGGAGCCTGCAGTGAGCTGAGATCCGGCCACTGCACTCCAGCCTGGGCAACAGAGCAAGACTCCATCTCAAAAAAAAAAAAAAGTGTTGTCTGATTTCAGAAGCCTTTTCCTGTAAACACCAGGCAGCATGTCATACTATCCCTGACTGGTTAGTGTAAAAACAACACTCTTCCCCTAAGAAAGTGCAGAGTCCTCCTTTCTCAACAGTGAGGAGGTCTAGGCCTCGGCGGTTTTGGAGAGTCACTGTTGCCAAACAGTCTATTTGGGATTGTAGAGTAAGGATAGATTTTGTTATCTTTTGCAAACTGTCTGAGAAATCTTTTGAGAGTGTGTGGTAGTAGGATAATACATGTTACACTGTTAACTTTTAGCAAACTTTAGTTGAAAACCTAGTAAGTTTGGGATTTTAATTTTTCTTTGCTATTAATAAAACCTTGTTCAGTCCATATTAACTTAGAATTGGTATAGATGGCTCCTTCCTGATTCTGTAAGTACTTTAAGGTTTGTCTGAGTGCAAACAGCTGCCATGTTTGAGCAGACCAATTATTAGGCAATTTTCCTAACTCTGCTTCTACAAGAGTTTCCTTATCACTTACTGAATACCCATTGTGTCTTTTTCCCTTAATCGCCTGGGAGGAAACATCTGTCTTCCTGTCCTGAAGGGAGTTCCTCCTTGGTCTGGTTGGACCTTTGTATGGTAATTAGTTAAGATTTAGATCCCCTGTTAGGAAACTTGCTGGGTTAAGGATTTTTGATAGGAAGGCTACAGGTTGTCAGTGTCCCTAAACCCTTGGGGCAAGATGGTCCATGTAAGTTGGGACATGTGGTCTGTGGGATCCTCAAAGGCAAAGAGAAACTGGGAGTCAGAGTGCAGGGGAATACAGAACAAGGCATCCTTGAGGTCCAGAACAGTGAACAATTCTGCCTTCTCTGGTATTTGAGAGACCAGGTATAGGGGTTGGGTACAACTGGATATAGACGAATTACTGCCTCACTGATGAGTCTAAGATCTTGCACTAGTCTCTACTGACCATTCGGTTTTTGTACTCCTAGAATTAGGGTGTTGTGGGGACTGCTGCATTTCCTTACTAAGCCTTGAGCTTTTAAATATTTAAGAATATCCTGTAATCCTTTATGAGCTTCAGGCCTTAAGGGATATTGCCTTTGATAAGGAAAAGTGGTGGGATATTTTAGTCTGATTTGGACTGGGAAGGCATTTTTTGCCCTTTCAAATTGTCCTTCCAATGCCCAGACTTCAGAGTTGATTCCCTCCTCAAGTAGAGGACAACAAATAGGTAACTTGTTCCCCATATTCATGTAGATAATAGCCCCAGCTTTGGCTAATATATCCCTCCCTAATAAGGGTGTGGGACTTTCAGGCATAACAAGAAAGGCATGTGAAAAGAGCAAAGTCTCCCAATTACAACTGAGGAGGTAGGAGAAATACCTGGTGACAGGCTGTCCCAGGATTCCTCAGATGGTAACGGACCTTGAGGACAGTCATCCAGGACAGGAGATTAACACTGAGAAGGCTGCACCAGTGTCCAGGAGGAAGTCAATTTCCTGGCCCTTAATGGTTAAACATACCTGGGGCTCAGTGAGAGTGATGACATGAGCTGGCATTTGCCCCGGGCACCCTCAGTCCTGTTGTTGCATCATCTGGTTGGGGGCTTCTGACCCAGAGAACCTTTGTCCTCTGGGGCAGTGCACCTTCCAGTGATTGCCTTGGCATAGCGGACATGGATGAGGGGGCGGCTTGTTTCCCGTTGGACAATCTTTTTTAAAGTGTCCTTGTAAACCACACTGATAACAAGCCCTATCTGGTGATTGACCTGCTCCACTTTCTGTCCTCTCTGAACCACCAAGGTTTGTTTGTCCGAGGGCCATGACTAAGGCTGCAGCCTTTCTCTGATCTCACTTTTCCTTTTGGGCCTGTTCCTCTTGGTCCCTATTAAAGAACATCAAGGTTGCCAGGTTTAATAATGCCTCCAGATGTTGTTCAGGGCCTAGGGCTCGCTTTTGGAGCTTTCTCCTAATATCTGCAGCTGATTGGGTAATCAACTTATCTTTTAGAATCAATTGACCCTCTAGTGAGTCGGATGACAGGGGAGTATATTTTCCTAAGGCGTCCCATAGCTGCTCGAGGAAGGCAGAAGGATTTTCTTCCTTTCCCTGAGTTATGGTGGACATCATTGAATAATTCATGGGCTTTTTCCTAATTCTCCTTAGTCCTTCTAGAACACAGGTCAACAGATGTTTGCGACTCCAGTCCCCATGATCTGAGTCGAGGTCCCAGTGGGGATCCATAGTGGCAACAGCTTGCTGACTGGTAGGGAATTTGTCCCTTTCTTCAGCTGCCATTTTATCATTTACTTGACTGAGATACCAGGTATCTCCAAACTCTTGGGCTGCAGCTAAAGCCGCATTCTTTTCATTAAAGGCCAGGGTTTGATCTAACAATAACATGACATCTCTCCAAGTGAGATAGAAGGTTTGCCATAGACCCTGTAGGACATCTATGTACCTATCAGGATCATCTGAAAACTTCCCCAGGTCTACCTTGATCTGCTTTAAATCAGAGAGGGAAAAGGGGACATGTACCTGGGTTGGGCCAAATTCCCTTCCCTCTATAGCTTGAAGGGGACATAACCGATAGCCTGGGGGGTTTTGTGGTCCTTTGGAGATTTCTTTGCTTATTTCCTTCTGGGTGAGAGAGATTAGAGGAGGCTTATCATTAATCAGAAGGGGAGCTATAGGGAGACTAGGATATGGGGGTAAACTGAAAGGTCCTCTTGTGGGATGTCAATTGTAAGCTTTGCATAGTTGTGTATTCTCCTTCAGTGAAAAGAAAGCTTGGACATAAGGTACTTCACTCCATTTGCCTTCCCTCTTACAGAAAAGGTCAAGCTGCAGGACAGTATTGTAATTTGTGCTTCCCTCAGGTGGCCATTTTTCCCCATCAGAGAGAGACTACTGGGGCCAGGCCATAGTGCAGGAAAAAATGAGCTGCCTCTTTTTCAGGGTTTGCAGATCAAATTGGTCCCAATGGCTTAGGATGCATTTCAAGGGTGAGCCTGTTGATGCCTGAGTGTTTCCCATCTGAAAGACAAAATTGCCTGTGGTTTTGGTTTGTTTGTTTCTCCCCCTGCCCAAGAACCTGCAACGGTCCCTGGACCCTGCTGATCAGAATAGTTGCACTCACCGATGCAGCCGCAGAAACACCTTTCAAAAACCTGCAATAGTCCCTGAACCCTGCTGATTGGAATAGTTGTGCTCACCGATGCAGCAGCAGAAACACTAGTTTTCCTCCTAGACCACAAGGAGGACCAAGGAAAGTCGGATTTAGAGGCCCTCACCAACGCATTCTCAAAAACCTGCACCCTTGCCTATCCTCCTAGACCACAAAGAGGACCAAGAAAAATCGGATTTAGTAGCCCTTACCAGCACATTCTTGAAAATCTGTTAGAATCCTAAGCGTTCTCCTGTTAGTATTGGGACTTTACCTCTGTCCTATAAAGATGCTATGCCCCAAAAATGAAGTGGAGGGCCATACCCTGAGGGAGGGAAGGGATCTCCAGGGT
>NW_012118376.1:2911598-2912812 GCF_000951035.1 Colobus angolensis palliatus
TCACCATGTTAGCCAGGATGGTCTCGATCTCCTGACCTTGTGATCCACCCGCCTCGGCCTCCCAAAGTGCTGGGATTACAGATGTGAGCCACCGCGCCTTGCAAGTGTTACAGTTCTTAAAGATGGTGTGTCCGGAGTTTGTTCCTTCAGATGTTCAGATGTGTCCAGAGTTTCTTCCTTCTGGTGAGTTCGTGGTCTCGCTGACTTCAGGAGTGAAGCCACAGACCCTTGCCATGAGTGTTACAGCTCTTAAAGGTGGAGCATCTGGAGTTGTTTGTTCTTCCCAGTGGGTTCATGGTCTCGCTGGCTTCAGGAGTGAAGCTGCAGACATTCGCTGTGATTGTTACAGCTCTTAAAGGTGGTGCATCCAGAGTTGTTCATTCTTCCTGGTGGTTTCGTGGTCCCGCTGGCTTCAGGAGTGAAGCTGCAGACCTTTGCAGTGAGTATTATAGAGCTCATAAAGGTAATGCGGACCCAAAGAGGGAGCAGAAGCAAGATTTATTGTGAAGAGTGAAAGAACACAGCTTCCACAGCAGGGAAGGGGACTGGAGTGGGTTGCCCCTGCTGGCTGGTGTAGCCAGCTTTTATTTCCTTATTTGGCCCCACCCACATCCTGCTGATTGGTCCATTTTACAGAGTGCTGATTGGTCCATTTTTACAGAGTGCTGACTGGTGTGTTTACAAACCTTTAGCTAGACACAGAGACCTCATTGGGGTGCATTTACAATCCTTTAGCTAGATACAGAGCACTGATTGGTGTCTTTAGCTAGACAGAAAAGTTCTCCAAGTCCCCACCCAACCCAGAAGCCCAGCTGGCTTCTCCTCTCACTTATTTTGTTTGTTTGTTTTTCTGAGACAGGATCTCATTCTGTCACCTGGGCTGGAGTGCAGTGACTCAATCATGGCTCACGTCAGCCTTGTCATTTGGGACAAGTATCAAATGATACTCCCACCTCAGCCTCCTGAGTAGGTGGGACTATAGGCATGTGCTGTGACACCTGGCTAATTTTTTAAGTTTTTGTAGAAATGGAATCTCCCTATGTTGCCCAGGGGTCTCGAACTCTTGGGCTCAAGCCGTCCTCCCGTCTTGGCCTCCAAAGTGTATTTTTTGTTTTCTGTGTGTTCTCTCCTGTTTTTTTGTTTGTTTGTTTGTTTGTTTCATTTGTTTTGTTTAGCTTTGAGATGGAGTCTCGCTCTGTAGCCCTGGCTGGAGT
>NW_012118376.1:2914390-2914887 GCF_000951035.1 Colobus angolensis palliatus
TGAGACTCTGTCTCAAAAAAAAAAAAAAAAAGAATTACTAGAAAACAATATTCATTAAGACTATGAATCAGGAAAGGATAGACATATAGATCAATGGAACAGAATAAGTATTCACAAAATAGACCCACACTTATGTTCAATGGATATTCAGAAAAGGTGCAAAGATAATTCAACAGAAAAAAGAAAGGATAGTCTTGATAATGTTGAAACAATTAGGCAATCATCGAAAAAAGAGAAACTTCAATAGCCATAATATGGAATGAATACCATATTCATTTATAAATAAATGGATAAAGAAATTTTGGTATATATAAACAATGGAATACTATTCAACCTTTAAAAAGAAGGAAATTTGACCAGGGGCAGTGGCTCACGCTTGTAATCACACCACTTTGGGAGGCTGAGGTGGGAGGATCATGAGATCAGGAGTTTGAGACCAGCCTGGCCAACACAGTGAAATCCTGTCTCTTCTAAAAATACAAAAATTAGCTAAGCGT
>NW_012118376.1:2917142-2934381 GCF_000951035.1 Colobus angolensis palliatus
AAGGTTGCAGTGAGCTAAGATCGCACCACTGCAGTTTAACCTGGGACAACAGAGTGAAACCCTGTCTCAAAAAAAAAAAAGAAAGTGGGGTGGGGGGGTACAAAATATTTGCAAAACACATATTTGGCAAAAATCTTATATTTATAATATATAAAGAACTCTCAAAACTCAAGAATAGAAACATAACCCAATTTTTTAAATGGCTCAAAGATGTAAACAGATACTTTACCAAAGAAAACATATAAATGTTGCTTGGGCACAGTGGTTTACGCCTGTAATCCCAGTGCTTTGGGAGGCTGAGGTGGGTGGATCATGAGGTCAGGAGTTCAAGACCAGCCTGACTAACATGGTGAAACCCCATCTCTACTAAAAATACAAAAAAAATTAGCCAGGTGTGGTGGTGGGTGCCTGTAATCCCAGCTACTTGGGAGGCTGAGGCAAAGAACTGCTTGAACCTGGTAGGCAGAGGTTGCAGTGAGCCAAGGTTGTGCCACTGCACTCCAGCCTGGGCAACAGAGTGAGACTCTGTCTCAAAAAAACAACAAAAAAAGAAAACACAGATGTCAAGCACATGAAGAAATGTTCAAAATCATTCATTGTTAGCGAAATACAGATTAAAATTACAATAAGATAACACTTTACACCTATTAGAAAGGTAAAATTTTAAAATCTATTAATACCATACTAGCCAGCAATCCCACACTTCATATTTAGCTTAAAGAGAAATGAAAATTTACATCCATATGAAAATCTGTTTATAGCAGATTTATTCAGTCAACCAAAACCAGAAACAACCCAAATGTTTTTCAATTGAATAAACAAACTGTGGTACATCCATGCAGTGAAAGACTACACAGGAATAAAAAGGTATATACAAAATCATAGATTAGTATCAAATGTATTCCGCTAAGTGAAAAAAAAAACAAACTCAAAGGCTACATCATGCCTAATTCCATTTACATGACATGCGGGAAAAGGCCAAACCATGGAAACGAAAAACTAATCAGTGGTCTTTAGGGAATAAGACAGAAGTATCTGATGATGATGAAAAGCAACTAGCCTTGTTATTATTATATACATTTTTTGAGATGGAGTCGTGCTCTTTGCCCAGGCCAGAGTGCAGTGGCACAATCTCAGCTCACTGCAACCTCTGCCTCCTGGGTTCAAGCAATTCTCCCTGCTTCAGCCTCCTGAGTAACTGGGATTATAGGTGTCCACCATCATTCCTGGCTAATTTTTATATTTTTAGTAGAGATGGGGTTTTGTCATGTTGGCCAGGCTGGTCTTGAACTCCTGACCTCAGGTGAGCCACATACCTCAGCCTCCCAAAGTGCTGGGATTACAGGCATGAGCCACCATGTCCAGCCACCTTATTTATTTTTAAGCAGAAAAATCCAAGAATGTTTGTTTTAAAAATTATCTTCCTGAAAAGTAACGTACGTAACTTTCAAAATGTATTTATTCCTCAAGATAGTAAGTCTGTCCTAATGTTCTGTGGAAAGAGAGCATCTAAAATTAAAGTGGGGGGTGGTGCAGAGCAAGATTGTGGAATGGAAACTCCACCAATCATCCCGCCTCCCCCAAGGACAGCAAGTTAACAACTATCTACACAGAAAAAAAAAAAAATCTTCATAAGAAGCAAAAATCAGGTGCTCACTCATAGCACTCACTGAAAGAGTACTGAAGAGATTGCAAATCGCTGAAAGAAGAACTGAAGAGATTAATAAAACAGTTCTAAATAGCTAATGCCACCCCTGCCCTACCCCTGGCAGCAGTGTGTGGTGCGGAGGGCATTTCTGGGTACTGGGAGAGGGAGAACACTGCAATTGTGAAGCACTGAACTCAGTGCTGTCCTGTTAGAGCAAAACAAAAAGTGGATCAAATTCAGCAGAGGGCTGCAGCACTCTGTGTCTCCAGGAATATTCAAAAGGCAGTCTAGGCCATAAGGACTGAATCTCTTCATTGAATCCTACAACTGAACTAGGCCTAAAGACAGTGGGATGAGAGGGCATGCAACATACTGAGACATCACATGGGGCAGCCAAGGAAGTGCAGCCAAGGAAGTGCTTTCCTAATTCTGGGCTGTACAGCTGGAGGCTCCAAAAGAGACCCCCTTCCTTCTGTTTGAAGAGAGGAGAGGGAAGAGTGGAGAGGACTTTGTCTTGAGTCTTGAAAACCAGCTCAGCGACAGCAAGATAGGGCACCAGTCAGAGTTGAGAAGCTCTTGTTCCAGGCCCGGGCTCCAAGATGACATTTCTAGACACACTTTGGACCAGGAGGGAACCTGCTGTCTTAAAGGAAAGAACCCAGTCCTGGCAGCATTCATCTGCTAATTAAAGAGCCCTTGGGCCCTGAATAACCAGCAGTGATACCCAGGTGATACACTATGAACCTTGGGTGAGCTGCTGAGACTTGCTGGCTTTAGGTTAGACTCAGCACATTCCCAGCTGTGGTGGCTATGGAGCAAAATTCCTTCTGCCTGAGAAAAGCAGAGGAAAAAGTAAGGGGACTTTGTCTTGCACCTTAGGTATCAGCATAGCCACAGGGGAATAGAGTACCATGAGGGTTCTTGGGATCCCCAATTCCAGGACTTGACTCTTGAACAGCATTCCTGGGCCCTCCCTGGGCCAGAGGGGAGTGCACTGCCCTGACGGGTAAGTCCCAGGCCAGGCAGCATTTACAAATCAGTTGACTGAAGAGCCCCTGGGCCTTAAGGGAATATTGGTGGTAGTCTGGCAGTACTCCTTGTGACCTGGGGTCAGGGTGGCTATGAGGTGAGGCTCCTCTGCCCTTGGAAAAAAGATGAAAAAGTGGGAAGAACTGCATCTTGTGGTTTGAGTGCCAGCTCGGCTGCAATACAATACCAGGTAGACTTCTAATACGTTTTACTCTAGTCCCTGACTCCTGGACAGCACTTCTGGACCCACCCAAAGCTTGGGGGACCTTGACAACCTTAAGGGAAGGACACAGGCCTGGCTGGCATTGTCACCTGCTGATTGTAGAGCCCCAGGGCCTTGAATGGACATAGGCAGTATTCAGGGAGTGGTTACAGCAGGCATTGGGTGAGACCCAGTGCTATGGTGGCTTCAGGTTTGACCTAGCACAGTCATTGTGGGGGTGGCCACAGGAGTGCTTGTGTCACTCTACCTCTAGCTTTAGGTGGCTCAGAACAGAGACAGAGACTCTGTACATTTGGGAAAAAGAAAGGGATGAGAACTAGAGTCTGTCTGGTAATCCAGAGAATTCTTCCAGATCTTGTCCAAGACAATCAAGGAGGTACCTTTACAAGTCTGCAAGAACCACAGTGTTACTGGGATTGGGGAGTCCTCTAAAGCAGATACAACTTAGATCACAACACCCAAGTCCTTTCAAATATCTGGAAAGCCTTCCCAAGGATGGCTGCAAAGAAGCCCAGACAGTGAAGAATATGATAAATACCTAATCCTCAATGCTCTGACACTTAAGAACATCTACTAGCATCAACACCACTCAGGAAAACATGACCTCATCAAATGAGCTAAGTAAGTCACCAGGGACAAAGCCTGGAGAAACAGAGATATGTGACTTTCATATAGAGAATTCAAAATAGTTATGTTGAAGAAACTCAAAGAAATTCAAGATTACACAGAGAAGGAATTCAGAATTCTATCAGATAAATTTAACAAAGATATTGAAATAAAAAGAAACAAACAGGCCGGGCGCAGTGGCTCAAGCCTGTAATCCTAGCACTTTGGGAGGCCGAGACGGGCGGATCACGAGGTCAGGAGATCGAGACCATCCTGGCTAACATGGTGAAACCCCGTCTCTACTAAAAAATACAAAAATTAGCCAGGTGTGGTGGCCAGCTCCTGTAGTCCCAGCTACTCGGGAGGCTGAGGCAGGAGAATGGCGTAAACCCAGGAGGCGGAGCTTGCAGTGAGCTGAGATCTGGCCACTGCACTCCAGCCCGGGCAACAGAGCAAGACTCCATCTCAAAAAAACAAACAAACAAACAAACAAAAAAAACAAAAAAACAAATAACATACATTGGAGCTCCAATACATCTGACACATCTGACAGCAGACTTTTCAGTGGAAACCTTGCAGGCCAGGGGAGAATGCATGCCATATTTAAATTGCTGAAGGGAAAAGTTTTTACCCTAGAATAGTATATCCAGTGAAAATATCCTTCAAACCTGCAGGAGAAATACTTTCCCAGACAAACAAAAGCTGGGGGATTTCATTAATACCAGACGTATCCTACAAAAAGTGTTCAAGGAAATACATGAATCAAAAAGAAAAGGGCAATAACAAGCAATAAATAATCACCTGAAGGTACAAAACTCACTGATAATAGTAAGTATTGAGGGAAAAACAAAGAATAACACTGTAACTGTAGTGTATAAACTACTCTCATCCTAAGTAGAAAGACTACATGATGAACCAACCAAAAATAATAACTACAACAACTTTTGAAGACATGATCAATACAATAAGATATAAATAGAAACAAGAAAAAGTTAAAAAGCAGGGGGACAAAGTTAAGGCATAGAGTTTTTATGTTTTTGCTTGTTTGTTTATACAAATAGTGTTATCATGTTAAAATAATGGGTTATTTTAATGGGTTATTGCATAGTATATGCAAGCCTTACGGTAACCTCAAACCAAAAAATATACAATGGATACACAAAAAACAAAAAGGCAAGAAACTAAATCACATCACCAGAGAAAATCACTTCACTAGAGAACGAAAGGAAGGAAAGAAAGAAGGAAGAGAAGACCACAAAAAAACAAAAAACAAATAGCAAAATGGTGGGAGTAAGTCGTTACTTATCAATAATAACATGGAATGTAAATGGACTGAACTCTTTAATCAAAAGATGTAGACTGGTTGACCAGATGAAAAAACAAGACCCATTGATCTATTGTTTTTTTTTTTGGAGACAGAGTCTGGCTCTGTCGCCCAAGCTGGAGTGCAGTGGCCGGATCTCAGCTTACTGCAAGCTCCACCTCCCGGGTTTATGCCATTCTCCTGCCTCAGCCTCCGGAGTAGCTGGGACTACAGGCGCCCGCCACCTCGCCCAGCTAGTTTTTTGTATTTTTTAGTAGAGATGGGGTTTCACCGTGTTAGCCAGGATGGTCTCGATCTCCTGACCTCGTGATCCACCCGTCTCGGCCTCCCAAAGTGCTGGGATTACAGGCTTGAGCCACCACGCCCGGCCTTGATCTATTGTTTATAAGAAACACACTTCACCTATAAAGAGGTCGGGTGCAGTGGCTCACACCTGTAATTCCAGCACTTTGGGAGACTGAGGTGGGTGGATCACTTGAGGTCAGGAGTTCAAGGCCAGCCTGGAGAAACCCCGTCTCTACTAAAAATACAAAAATTAGCCAGGTATGATGGCACATGTCTGTAATCCCAGCTACTAGGGAAGCTGAGGAATGAGAATCACTTAAACACTTGAACTTGGGAGCTGGAGGTTGCAGTGAGTCAAGATTGCACCACTGCACTCCAGCCTGGGTGACAGAGTGAGACTCTCTCTCAAAAAGAAAAAAAAGAAGAGGGGAGGGACACATAGACCACACAGACTGAAAATGAAGGGATGGAAAAAATACTGCATGCCAATAGGAATCAAGAAAGAGCAGGAGTCACTTTACTTATATCCGACACAATACATTTCAAGACAAAAACTCTAAGAGACAGAGAAGGAAGGTCACTATGTAATGATAAAGGGGTTAATTCAGCAAGAGGATATAACAATTTTAAATACATGTGTACCCAACACTGGAACGCCAAGATATATCAAGGAAATATTGCAGCTAAAAAGAGAGATAAGCCCCAGTACAATAATAGCTAGAGACTTCAACACCCCACTTCCAGCATTGGCCAGATCTCCCAGACAGAAAATCAACGCAAAAAACATATTTAATCTGCACTACAGACCGAATGGATCTAACAGATATTTACAGAACATTTGATTCAACATCTGCAGAACACACATTGTTTTCATTAGCACATGGATCATTCTCAAGGATAGATCATATGTTAAGTCAAAAACAAGTCTTAAAATATTCAAAAAGGCTGGGCACAGTGACTCACGCCTGTAATTCCAGCACTTTGTGAGGCCAAGGTGGGTGGATTACCTGAGGTCAGGAGTTCAAGATCAGCCTGGCCAACATGGTGAAACCCTGTCTCTATTAAAAATACAAAAAAATTAGCTGGGCATGATGCTGAGTGCCTGTAATATCAGCTACTTGGGAGGCTGAGGCAGGAAAATCGCTTGAACCTGGGAGGCAGAGGTTGCAGTGAGTCGAGGTTGTGTCATTGCACTCCAGCCTGGGCAACAAGAGCAAAATTCTGTCTCAAAAATAAAAAGAAAGAAAAGCCCAGGACCCAATGGCTTCACTGATGCATTCTATCAAACATTTAAAGAACGCCAATATTACTCAAACTATTCCAAAAATAGAGGAGAGACTACTCCTAAACTAATTCTATGAGGCCCATATCACCCTAAATACCAAAACTAAAGACACATCAAAAAAAGAAAACTACAGGACAATATCTTTGAAAAGTACTGATGCAAAAATCCTCAACAAAATGCTAGCAAACCAAATTCAACAATACATCAGAAAGAACATTCATCATGACCAAGTGACATTTATCCTTGGAATGCAAGAGTGGTTCAACATAAATCAATCAATGTGATACATCATGTCAACAAAATGAAGGATAAAAACCATATGATCATTTCAGTTGATGCTGAAAAGGCATTTGACAAAATTCAACATCCCTTTATGATAAAAACCCTCAAAAAACTGGGAATAGAAAGAACATACCTCGGCTGGGTGCGGTGGCTCATGCCTAAAATCCCAGCACTTTGGGAGGCTGAGGTGGGTGGAGCCAGGTGGGTGGAGTCAGGAGTTCAAGACTAGCCTGACCAACATGGAGAAACCCCATCTTTACTAAAACTACAAAACTAGCTAGGCATGGTGGTGCATGCCTGTAATCCCAGCTACTTGGGAAGCTGAACTAGGAGAATCGCTAAAACCCAGGAGGTGGAGGTTGCAGTGAGCTGAGATCGCACCATTGCATGCCAGCCTGGGCAACAAGAGCTAAATTCCATCTCAAAAAAAAAGAAAAAAGAAGGAACATACCTAAACATAATTAAAGTCATATATGACAGACGCATAGTTAGAATCATACTGAATGGGGAAAAACTTAAAGTCTCTCATCTAAGATCTACAATATAACAAGGATGTCCAATGTCACCACTGTTATGCAACATAGTACTGGAAGTCCTAGCTAGAGCAATCTGACAAGAGAAGGATATAAAGGGCATTCAGATTGGAAAGAAAGAAGTTAAATTATCCTTGTATGCTGATGATATGATCTCATATTTGGAAAAACCTAAAGACTCCACAAGAAAACTATTAGAACTGATAAACAAATTCAGTAAAGTTGCAAGATACAAAATCAACATACAAAAATCAGTAGCATTTGTATATGCCAACAGCAAACAATACAAAAAAAGAAATTTAAAAAGTGATCCCATTTAAAATAGCTACACGTAAAATTAAATATATAGGAATTAAGATAACCAAAGAAGTGAAAGATCTCTGTAATGAAAACTATGAAACACTGATGAAGAAAATTGAAGAGGACACCAAAAAAATAGAAAAACATTTCATGGGCCGGGCTCAGTGGCTCAAGCCTGTAATCCCAGCACTTTGGGAAGCCGAGACGGGCGGATCACGAGGTCAGGAGATCGAGACCATCCTGGCTAACACGGTGAAACCCCGTCTCTACTAAAAAAAAAAAAAAACTAGCCGGGCGAGGTGGCGAGCGCCTGTAGTCCCAGCTACTCGGGAGGCTGAGGCAGGAGAATGGTGTAAACCCGGGAGTCAGAGCTTGCAGTGAGCTGAGATCCGGCCACTGCACTCCAGCCCGGGCGACAGAGCAAGACTCCGTCTCAAAAAAAAAAAAAAAAGAAAAAGAAAAAGAAAAACATTTCATGTTCATGGATTGGAATAATTAATATTAAAATGTCTATACTACTCAAAGCAATCTATGGATTCAATGCAATCCCTATCAAGATAACAATGGCTTTCTTCACAGAAATAGAAAAAACAACCCTAATATTTAAATGAAACCACAAAAGACCCAGAATAGCCAAAGCTATCCTAAGCAAAAAGAACAAAACTGGAGGAATCACATTACCTGACTTCTATTTATACAACAGAGCTATAGTAACTAAACAGCATGGCACTGGCATAAAAACAGACACACAGATCAATGGAACAGAATAGAGAACCCAGAAACAAATCCCCACACCTACAGTGAAAACTCCCCATCTGACAAGGGATTAATAATCAGAATATTTAAGGGTCTCAAATAACTCTATAGGAAAAAAAATTAATAATCCAATCAAAAGGTGGGCAAAAGATTTAAATAGGCATTTCTCAAAAGAAGACATACAAATGACAAACAGGTATATAAAAAGGTGCTCAACATCACTGATCAGAGAAATGCATATCAAAACTACAATGAGATATTATCTCACCCTGGGTTAAAATGACTTACATCCAAAAGACAGGTAAAACTAATGCTGGCAAGGGTGTAGAGAAAAGGGAATCCCTGTACACATTGTTGGGGATGTAAACTAGTACAACTACCATGGAGAATAGTTTGGAGGTTTCTCAAAAAACTAAAAATTGAGCTACCATATGATCCAGCTACTGGAATCCCGCTGCTGAGTATATAATCAAAAGAAAGAAAACCAGTATATCAAACAGAAACCTGCACTCCTATGTTTGTTGCAGCACTGTTTAAAACAGCTAAGATTTGGAAGCAAGCTAAATGTCCATCAACAGATGAATGTATAAAGAAAATGTGATATATATACACAACGGAGTACTATTCAGCCATGAAAAAGAATGAGATTCAGTCATTTGCAACAACACAGATGGAACTGAAGATCATTATGTTAAATGAAATAAGCCATGCACAGAAAGACAAACATTGCATGTCCTCACTTATTTATGGGATCTGAAAATCAAAACAAATGAACTCACGGACATAGAGAGTAGAATGATGGTTACCAGAGGCTGGGAAGGGTAGCAGGGGGTTGGGGAGGTTGGTGGGGATGGTTAACGGGTACAAAAAAAGTAGTTAAAGGGAATGAATAAGACCTGCTATTTGATAGCACAATAGGGTAACTATAGTCAATAATAATATAACTGTATAATGGTTGGGTCTGGCGGCTCACACCTGTAATCTGGCACCTTAATAGGCCGAGGCAGGTGGATCACTTGAGGTCAGGAGTTTGAGAGCAGCCTGGCCAACATGGTGAAACCTCATCTTTACTAAAAATACAAAACTTAGCCAGGTGTGGTGGTGGGTGCCTGTAATCCCAGCTACTCAGGAGGCTGAGGCAGAAGAGTCGCTTGAACCCAGGAGGCAGAGGTTGCAATGAGCCAAGATCGTGCTGCTGCTGCTGCCCTCCAGTCTGGACAGCAGAGAAAAATTCTGCCTCAAAAAAAAAAGAAAGAAAGAAAAGAAACAAAAGGAAAACAAACAAACAAACAAACAAACCCTCTATATTTTAAAATAACTTAATGTAATTGCTTTTAACTCAAAGAATAAATGTTTGAGGGAATGGATACCCTATTCTTCACAATGTGCTTATTTCACATTGCATGCCTGTGTTAAAACCTTTCATATACCCTATAAATATATACAACTACTATGTACCCACAAAAAAATTTAAATAATTTAAAAATTAAAAAATTAAATTAAAATGCCTTAGTTGGACATCAGCGTTTTGTTTTTTTTTTAACTGTCACTGGGCATTAATTTTCAATTGTTTCTTTGATGGCACTAGGTAATATTTGATGACCAAACTTCTATCATTTAGGAATTGTTGACAGGGATGTTTGGCAATAACTCCTTTAGATAATTTCCTTATTCCTGAGAAACTCCAGGGACTGCCATATTATAAGTTGCTTTCTTTCCATGAAGGGGGCAAATGGCTCTGTTATTTGGTTGGTGCTATACTTGTACAGTAAATAAGTTTTAAAACAGAGATATTAACAAAGAAAATCCTGGGCATTCTCAAGACAGGTTCATTTCAGAAAACATGTGCTTGGCTTCTCTGATTTGTTGGTGGTATGCTACGTGCTAGGGGCATTTTAAAGAAATGACTGACAATGCAGAGGGGGAGTGGTCACACATGGCTAAAGAAGTGGTCTCAGAGAAAAAGACACTATAGTTTGTAAGAATAGGGTAAGGGAAGAAGAGAGGCATTTAAAACTAGACTTCAGGGAATTCTCTAATAAAAATAAATAACACAGCACTTTTTTCTGATTATTGTTCATTGTTGAAACATCAAAATTTAAAATATAAGGAAAAACTTTAAATCACCGACAATGTCACCATCTGTGGTAAACACCTTGGTGGGTTTCCAGTCTTCCTTCTAGTCTTTCTTCCATGCATACGTATATGGATGTTAAAATTTGGCTGATGTCTGTCAATGAAAAAAGTCGAACTCTGTAACATGTTTTGAAGAGATTTATTCTGGACAAAATATGAGTGACCATGGTCCATGACACAGCCCTCAGGAGGTCCCGAGAACATATGCCCAAGGTGATGCAGCTTTATAACCCTCCTGGGTTATACATTTTAGGGAGGCATGAGACATCAATCAAATACATTTAAGAAATACATTGGTTTGGTCTAGAAAAGCTGTAAATTTAAACATTTTCTGGTTGACAATTGGTTGAGTTTGTCTGAAGACCTGGGATCAATAGAGAATAATGTCTGGGTTGCAATAAGAGGTGGTAGAGACCAAAGTTTTACTATACAGATGAAGCTTTTAGCTAGCAGGCTTCAGAGAGAATAGGTTGTAAAATGTTTCTTCTCAGTCTTAAACTCTGTGTTGACATTAATGCCAAAGAGGTATAATGAAGCATGTCAAACCCCCGCTTCCCTTCATGACCCAAACCAGTCTTTCAGGTTAAATTTTAAGAGCCCTGGCTGAGGAGGACATCCATTTAGATAATTGGGAGGGCCTAGAGCTTTATTTTTTGTTTATATGCCTCAAGATAATGGATGCTGTATTCCAAAGGAAAATCAGAGAACACAATCCAAGATTTGCAAAAGGAGACGGTAGGAACCCAGAGCCCACCTCTTGCTGATGAAGGAGGAGCTGAGAAAAGGTTAGCTATTAAAAGAGGATTCTCCAGGAAGGTCATATGCCCATCTGCCCTTGGGGACCCACACACCTCTTTCCCCCAGTGCTCAGGGGAATCTCTTTTTAATCTCTAAGAAAATATTTCACTCAGGGCAAGGGAAGTATTTTCTTCAAGAGTGATTCCCACAGTTTCCCTGAAGGCATCGAACATAATTGTCTCAATGGTTTAGACTTTTGAAAACAAAAGCTAGAAAATGAAGTGGTTTTCTGGCAATTTTTTCTTTCTTTCTTTTTGTTGTTGTTGTTGTTGTTTGGTTTTTTTGTTTTTGTTTTTTTTTGAGATAAGGTCTTGTTCTGTCACCCAGAGTGGAGTGCAGTGATGCAATCATGGCTCACTGCAAGCTTGACCTCCTGGGTTCAATCAATCCTACCACCTCAGCCTCCCAAGTAATGGGGACTACAGACACGTGCCACCACCCCTGCTAATTTTTGTATTTTTTGTAAGTGGAGGTTTCACCACCTTGGCCAGGCTGAACTTTTGCTTTCTACCCCATCACAGACCTTCACTTTGCAAAAGAGCCTGTTCTCTTCTTAATGGGGGTGAAGAAAACTAAAAACTGCAAGTAGAAACAAAGCAATACCTTAAAAATTCATGCTGCAGCACTTTTTAAACCAAATTTGGGCCAATAACATTCTGTTGTTTAAAGTTAATACTAAATAGTAGACACTTTCCATTGTGAAAGGAAAAAGAAATCTTGAAACCCCAAACTCACTGTGCCAAAAGGAAAAGTTAAGATTGGGAACTGAATTGCACAAAACTGCCTCCCATTTTGTTCCTAAATAGAGAGCTATAAAGATAGGTCCTCTGGAGGGCCTGGAAATTCCTTGTGGACCCCAAGATCTTTATCCTAAAACAGAGTTTTGCTGAATTTCACCCCAACTATCTAAATCAATGACCTCTCTTCATAAGGGACAAAGACAGGAGGAGGAGTCATCCCTCCACCCACCTGAGACAAATGCATACTTGATTGCTTCTTCTACTCTAAGTTTACTTTATCTTCTGTAAAAATGCAGATTCACAGAGCTATAGAAGGATGCACAGTTGACTGTTCCTCTATCCCCTCTTTTAGCATGTTAAATGTGATTCAATAAATGCTGATCAAAGCCTCAAAAGAATGCAACTGCTTGCCTCTTTTATCTATCCTCCAGCCCCTGTCTTTTTTTCTTTCTTCTTTCCCCTACTGCCCACTCTTTCCTCTTTAAAAATGGAAGTCCCCAAACCCTCTTTGGAAAAAAGCAGAGATCACAGATGTTCTTGTGATTTTCTCTTCCTTTTTGTTATGCATGCCCTCAACCTTGGCAAAATAAACCTCTAACGTAGTTGAGACTCACCTCATTTTCTTCAGTTCTACACCATCATGTAGCAGGGTGAGCCACAGACAAAACTCCTCAGACACCAAGTTAAAGAAGGAAGAGGACTGGGCGCGGTGGCTCACGCCTGTAATCACAGCACTTTGGGAGGCCAAGGCAGGAGGATCACAAAGTCAGGAGATTAAGACCATCCTGGCTAACACAGTGAAACCCTGTCTCTCCTAAAAATACAAAAAAATTAGTCAGGTGTGGTGGTGGGAACCTGTAGTCCCAGCTGCTGGGGAGGCTGAGGCAGAATGGTGTGAACCCAGGAGGCGGAGCTTGCAGTGAGCTGAGATTGTGCCACTATACTCCAGCCTGGGTGACAGAGCAAGACTCCGTCTCAAAAAAAAGAAGGAAGAGGTTTATTCGGTCAGGAGCATCAGCAAGACTCCTGTCTCAAGAACCAAGCTCCCCAAGTGAGCAATTCCTGTCCCTTTTAAGGGCTCACAACTCTAAAGGGGTCTGCGTGAGAGGGTCGTGATTGATTGAGCAAGCGGGGTTACGTGACTGGGGGTTGCATGCACCGGTAATCAGAACGAAACAGAACAGGACAGGGATTTTTATAATGCCTTTCCATACAATATCTGGAATCTATAGATAACATAACCAGTTAGGTCAGGGGTCGATCTTTAACTACCAGACTTAGGGCAGACAGGCCCAGGCCTGGTTTTGGGTCAGATTCCTAGGCTCTGGGCTACCTGCCTTTACTTACACTTCTCTTTCTTTTTCTGTGTATAAAACAATATGAGAGGGTCTGTCTCTCTTCTCTCATTTCCCCACTTTGAAACTCTCACTTTTTATTAGTAGGCGTTCTCACTAATTTTCACTACTTATGTCTTCCTGTGCAATAGATTGATAATGATTCATATAGTACACTTGTGCTGATACATAACATGAAGTGACATTGAGAGACTGGGCTGTATGCTTGGCTAATTGCAAAAACAAATTTCTTGTTTTTCCTGGAATTTCTGGTACTGGCACATGCAGTTCATCATAGAAGATTTGAAATACTGGCTCAGGAGAGCGTTTATAAACTTTTCCTCAAACCACGATATTTACTTGAGGATCCAGTCTGGTTCTATCAATTTCTAGGGTTACACGTTCCCTCTTTTTCTAGCAAGGATTAAGGGAGTTGGTTATTACTAGTTCTAAGGGATTACACTAACCACTGGTACAGGAAGGGCCACTTTTCCCTTGCTGAAGGTGGACAGGATTTTTTCATGTTTTTGTCCAAGTAGCCTAAATGACACAAGACCAGTATCCACATTTATTTTTACACAGTTTTAATTTATGATAAATGTACTTATTTTCTGCCATATAGTCTCTTTCTTAAGAGAACCACCTTTTATTTCTAATTTATTATTATTAATGACAGCACAGGCATCAAATTTCAAGGTGACTTGTTTGGGCACCTTTTTTTTTTCTGTTTTGGCTAACATTTTACTCATATCATTTATGAGCTCCCACTAGTCTTCAGTTCTTAATCTTATTTTAAAAACTGTGGTCATGGGAGGCTCAGATGGGTCATAACACACATCAGGTTGGTCATTTCCTGGGCTATATACCTTGTATAGAGTAACATTATACAAACAAATTCTTTTTAGAGTTCCAATACACTTATAATAACTGTAAAATAATAAGACTGTAGCGACTTTTTGTTCTATCTCAGTGACTTGATGTATACACTGGGAACAGCCCTCAGTCTGAGGAAGGTCAGTTGAAGTCCTTACTGTATAAATCCAAATTTTAAGGAAAATGAATCCCGTGATGAGTTTCCTCATGCTTCGGCTGTGCGTGGACCAGTCAGCTTCTGGGTGTGACTGGAGCAGGCTTGTTGTCTTTGTGTATGTGTGTGTATATATATATATACACACACTTTTTTTTTTTTGACACATAGAGTGTAAAGGGTTTCGTCAGGTTAGGTAGCCCCAGGGCTGGGGCCAACATGAGTTTTTCTTTTAACTAATGAAAAGCTTGTTGCTGTTGGTTGTAACAGATGTAGTTTATCTAATCTACATTTTTATTAACTGTCACCCACTAAAATATTGACTTAAATCCTGTAGCTATTTGATTCAAGCTTTAAATTGATCTGGTATTCCTTGCGGGCCTCCAATTGCATCTAAATAGATGTGAGAGTTGAAAGACCCATAAGGGGCTTCTCTCACTTTACCATGTTTTATTTTTTCTCCCTCTGGTTGATGAAATGCCAGGGTGAAAGGGATAGCCAGTTGGACTAAAGCACAAGTGCCACTCTAGTTATTCAGCAGAGTGCTCAGTAAAGGTCCACCACAATACCACCACACATCCGCTCAGGGATGAACAAGGGTTGACTGATTGATAAGCTCTTGAAAATACTTAAGCTTATTGCATCCCTTCAGGTCTCCAAGGAATGCTAAGTTTCCTCCCTATCATGAGAGACACAAAGTAAACTTAGTGTTGGGAGATGGAAGGTGGATGGCCCATGGGGGCTGACCCGCAGGGTGCTGGACTTAAAGATATAGCAGAGAGAATTTTGCATGACTTACTACTCCAGGTTGTAGAATTCTGTAAAAGGGCTACCACGCAGCCTACACCTGGTCGACTGGAGGACCACCTTAGTGGAAGGGGGACAATCTGGGCCTCTGGCCTGCCATGTGCACAAGCATAACAATTGCTTTAACATGCAGATGGAATATTTGATCCATTTTAACCAGACATTTGCATCTTGGTATCCTGTATTAATTGCTAAAGTTTAAGTCTTTAACTTCTATGATCCTCTAGTAAAATGAATGTATGATTTTAGGAAATTACAAAAACTGGTTGGGGCAGTCCATCCTTGCTCTTTAGTGGTCCACAGAATGTTGGACCAACTACAGCATAAAAGCTCTACATTGCGGGGCAAGACTCCTGGTTGGCACTGGGGTCTTTATCGAAATCGCCCCGGATTAAATGGTTCTAGTTTACTAATGCCCAGTCTGAGGAGAGTCAGGAAGGACCGAAGTACTTTTCTGAAGTAGAAAGCTGTCTTTGACTTGGCAAGTCTCCACAGGGTATAACAAGGCAAGCATTAAATGCAATAGTTTAAGGCGAAATTGACTTTGTTATGTTAATAACTAGATGGTCAGCAATAGAAGGAGAAAAGAAGAAAGAGTAACAGAATAGATGAAAAGAGTTAATGGGCTGGGAGTGGTGACTCAAGCCTGTAATCCCAGCACTTTGGGAGACCACGGTGGGAGGATCACAAGGTCAGGAGATTGAGACCATCCTGGCTAACACGGTGAAACCCTGTCTCTACTAAAAATACAAAAATATTAGCTGGGCGTGGTGGCGGGTGCCTGTAGTCCCAGTTAGTCAGGAGGCTGAGGCAGGAGAATGGCGTGAACTTGGAAGGTGGAGATTGCAGTGAACCATGATCATGCCACTGCACTCCAGCCTGGATGACAGAGCAAGACTCCATCTCCAAAAAAAAAAAAAAAAAAGAGTTAATTTTTTTTTTAGCTTTACTTCGGTAGGGCTTTCCCTGGGACTATGGCCCACAACTCTGGAGGGGGTGGCGCTTTCTTGACTCAGGTGTGATGAGTCCATCCTTTTTCTTTGCTATACAAACAGCAGTCTTGGTGGTTAGCAACACAAGGTAGGGTCCTTCCCAGGCTGCCTCGAGTTTTCCTCTTTTCACCCTTTGATGAGAACTGATCTTCAGGCTGGTGCTAGTTTACCAGAAATTCTAGGGGTGGTACATGTGCTAAAAGACTTTTAGTTTTTGAGGGAAAGGAAAGTGGAAGATAAACCAAGTATATAATTTTTAAGAAACTGACCTTTTGTTTAAATGTGAAGACCTTGGCAGTGGACTTTATAGTCCTTAGTGCCTTTTTACTGAGAAATTTCCTTTAGCACCTATTTTTATTAGTTTTTAAACCAAGGAAAGCCAAATACCATTTTACATTTAACGCTTCTTGTATGATTTTTATACAAGCTAAATTTTACCTTTATATTAGTGTGTTATTGTTAAACTTAATTTTAATAAAACCTTGTAGACATATTTATCCAATTTTTAATATTTGACTAGAAGGTAAGATTTTATAGACTCTTTTTAACCTTTTATAATTTTTGCTAAAGAGTAGATTTGTGCTTTAAGAAAAACCTGCTAGGCTTTTATTTTGATGTCCAGTTTACAGAAAAACTGTATGATACCTCTTTAACTTTAGCCAATGTTTACACAAAGAATTTTCTTTCCCACTAACATTTTAAAACTTGATTAAACCTTTAAAACAAAATATACATACGTTAAACCTTTTAACATAGATAAAAATTTACATTCTTATGCCTCCTGATAATCCTTTTACCAAAGATATATTTTACTTTTTTTATACACCTTGCACATAAACTGTTTTTTTCAACAGTTTTACATTCAAGAATCCTAGTTACTTTTAAATTATACATTTTTTGCATAAATTTTTTTAACATTTTTCTCTTTCATGACTTTCACAGACAATTCTTCAACATGCTTCAATTTTCTGACTTATTACAAATATTTCTTTCTTTAAACAACCAGTTAATTTATTTCAGTACAAGAATTTACCATATAGCCGGGCGCAGTGGCTCAAGCCTGTAATCCCAGCACTTTGGGAGGCCGAGACGGGCGGATCACAAGGTCAGGAGATCGAGACCATCATGGCTAAC
>NW_012118376.1:2938863-2943297 GCF_000951035.1 Colobus angolensis palliatus
AAAAAAAAAAAAAAAAAGAATTTACCATATAATACTCTTTTTACATAAATTCCGCCTCCCCTTTCTTCCTTAGGATACTTCTGAACTGGTGAGGTGTGCTCACAATGAGGTTTCCTCTAAAAGTTTTTTTTTTATATTTTTCTGTTAGCAAAGCAGTTGCTGCTACAGATTGAATGCATTTGTGCCATCCATGGGTTACCGGGTTAAGAATTTTTGATAGGAAGGCCTCAGTGCTTTCAGGATATGCCCCTGTTTACACTGACAACAGAGAGGGTATTGGAGTGTTATAGGGTTATGGAGAATACCTTCAATTATCAATTATAGGTTTTAAATTTACCTTGGCTTTTAAAGGAATAGGGTACACTGTTTTTTTTTTTTTCCTTAATTACTTGTATATATCTTTCTTTGATTTTGTCTCTCTCTTTGACTTTCCTTTTGCCTCTGTCTCTTCCTCTCTTTCTCTGCCTCTCTCTTTCTCCTCTCTGCCTCTCTCTCTGCCTCGCTTATGCTACAGTTCTCTCAACCACTGTGGAGAGATCTAAAACCAGCTGTAGGGCCGGGAGCGATGGCTCAAGCCTGTAATCCCAGCACTTTGGGAGGCCGAGACGGGCGGATCACGAGGTCAGGAGATCGGGACCATCCTGGCTAACACGGTGAAACCCCGTCTCTACTAAAAAAATACAAAAAATTAGCCGGGCGAGGTGGTGGGTGCCTGTAGTCCCAGCTACTCGGGAGGCTGAGGCAGGAGAATGGCGTGAACCTGGCAGGAGGAGCTTGCAGTGAGCTGAGATCCGGCCACTGCACTCCAGCCTGGGCGACAGAGTGAGACTCCATCTCAAAAAAAAATAAAAAAATAAAACCAGCTGTAACCAAGCGTCTATGTATGGGAACTAGTCTGGGTGCCGTGGCTTTACAGGTTACCTTGTGCCAATCCTTTGAAACAAGGGACCTGTCCAGGCTTCTTTCTGATGGCCAACCCACCTCTAATGCTGGTCTATTTTACACAAAGTTTTAAGTTTTCCCAGTGTCATAGTACTCCATAGTCTCCCTTAAATCTTTTTTGTTTGTTTGTTTGTTTTTCGACATAGTTCCTAGTAGTGTGGGCTTATTTGTGTCTGACCCATGCTTCTTCGAGACAAAACACCATGCTCACACCACACACATACCACAAAACAAAGAATGGGTAAAAAGGGCACACACACACACTTTTACAGTTTACACCAAACCAAAATCAAAACCAAAATCAGAGTCTCCAGAAATCCAAGCCAGGTCAAAACCAAAACAAAAGTATCAGACAATCCAAGTCAAGTCAAAAACAAAAACCAAAGTGCTAATAAAGGCACGCTGTGGGTCATCAGGCCATGCTTCCACTCAAATGGAGTGGGCAAGTTCCCAAGACCAGTTTTGTCAAGCAATTCAAACCAAGTCAAAAACAAAACCAAAACTAAAATGCCAATAAAGGCACGCGGGTGATCAGGCCACGCTTCCACTCAAATGGAGTAGGCAAGTTTCAAAGACTTGTCTTACCAAGTTTCAGATATCCAGACTCCAAGTACAGTTCCTTCCCAGTGTTCAGCCACTGCATTGTTTCTCCCCGGGGGCCTGCCACACACTGCGCTGGTGAGGCGTCCCACCAGGGCAATTGCCTACCCAGGAGCACTCTTTGGATTGCGTCGCTCAGGCTGGCTGGAGTCCCCTGCAGGGATGCTCCACAGAGCAGGCCTAAGCCATCTAAGGGGCTGCCTCGGCCGTCCATCAGTCACCTTGCTTCCTGGTCAGGGAACCAAGAAATGTAGCAGGATGAGCCGCAGACAAAACTCCTCAGAAACCAAGTTAAAGAAGGAAGAGGTTTATTCGGTCGGGAGCATCAGCAAGACTCCGTCTCAAGAGCCGAGCTCCCCGAGTGAGCAATTCCTGTCCCTTTTAAGGGCTCACAACTCTAAGAGGGTCGGCATGAGAGGGTCATGATTGACTGAGCAAGCAGGGGGTATGTGACTGGGGGCTGCATGCGCTGGTAATCAGAATGAAACAGAACAGGACAGGGATTTTTACAATGCCTTTCCATACAACGTCTGGAATCTGTAGATAACACAACAGGTTAGATCAGGGGTGGATCTTTAACTACCAGGCTTAGGTCAGGCAGGCCCAGGCCTGGTTTCGGGTCTGGTTCCTAGATGCCAGGCTACCTGCCTTTAGTTCTGCTTCTCTTTCTTTTTCTGAGTATAAAGCAATATAAAACAATATGACAAGGTCTGTGTCTCTTCTCTCAATCATAATAAATGTTCTTTGAAAACACATTGTTTAATGAGTTCCTCTTGAAAATGAACCTTTTGAGAAAGCTGGAGAAGTCAAGAGAAATATAGTCAAGTGGAAGTGCCCCCACTTTTCCTGTGGCAAGCAGCTGGCAGACATCTTTGGTAGGGACCAATTTGAAAGAGTAGGATGGTCTACGGCCATACCACCCTACCGATCTTGTCTGAAAGAGTAGGATGCATAAAACCCATGTTCTGCCAAGTCTGGGCTGGACCAGAGATGTTTACCCTATCACCATTACCAGCATCATCACCATGGTTACTACTTATTGAGCACTTCATGTGTTCTGGGTGCTTGCTATCTTATTTTAACCATCAAAGTTCCAGTTCTCCACCTTGAAGGTGCATAATAATCACCTGGTGTGCTTGCTGTAAGTGCAGATTCTTACCCTTCCTCCTCCTTCGTTTTGAATCATTTGGACTAGGTTGGAAAACCTGCGAATCCTAATGTTAGATAAGTACCCTTAGTTGGTTCTGATGCAGGTGAGCCACTGTATTTGAGACATGCTGGAAAATCAGGCTTAAAGAAATTAAATAACTTGCCCAAGACCTTTACTCTGAGATGGTCTGGTGACATCCTTTCCCTCCCCCTCCTCCTCTCCCAGGCCCCTAAGGCATGTTCTTCCTTGGTGTCTCCCACCTCTCTCCTTTTCCCCTGCACCCTCTGTCTATCTAATGTTCCTGTGTTGTCTGATTTCTTCCAGAGAAAGTATGCCCCAGCAAGAATTACTCTACAGGTGCCAGTGTTTCCAAACGACTCCTCCATACTTCCCTTCAAACCCATTCCTCTTCATCCTAGAGTCTAGACCATCTCTATTGGCACCATCAGCAACACCTGGGAGTTTGTTAGGAATGCAAAATCTCAGACTCCACCCCAACTTACTAAAGCTGAGTCAGATTTCCAGGTGATTCACATGCACATCAAAGTTGAAGCAGCTGCTGTCCTAGACAGTTCTCAGTCAGATGTTGATCTGATTATTTGGTTGAAGCAATTCACCATAAAAGCAATAATTTTCAACCCTGGTTGAATTTAGAATTCCCTGATGCTCTTTAAAAAATGCTGATGCCTGGGCCCTATCCCCAGACTAATTGAATCGGAATCTGAACGAGGTGGGGTTTATTCATCTATATTTTTAGAAATACCACAGATAAGTGTAATGTAAAGTAAGGGTTCAAACCTACTGTTTTGAAGATGTAAAATTTTTAGGAGGATATTTAGAAATATAAACAAAACTGCTTTAAGTTAAAAAAGAAACTGGGGGCTGGGCATGGTGGCTCACACCTGTAATCCCAGCACTTTGGGAAACTGAGGCAGGCAGATTACCTGAGGTCAGGAGTTTGAGACCAGCCTGGCTAACATGGTGAAACCCCATCTCTATTAAAAATACAAAAATTAGCCCAGCCTGATGGCACATGCCTGTAATCCCAACTACTCGAGAGGCTGAGGCAGGAGAGTTGCTTGAATCCGGAGGCTAAAGTTGCAGTGAGCCGAGACTGTGCCACTGCACTCCAGCCTGGGTAACAGAGCGAGACTCTGTCTCAAAAAAGTAAATAAATAAAAGAAGAAACTGTAAAATCTGATAATGGCTTCCCATAATATGGAGGATAAATTTCAAATTTCTCACATTAGCACCCAAGGCCTTTTCTGGTCTGAATGCTGTTCACCTCTCTAGCCTCTCCTGCCCTCGGACACCCCACATGATAGGGAAGCCACAAACAGAACTTGCATTCTCCCAAACAAATCCTGTTTTTGTTTGTTTGTTTTTGAGACGGGGTTCTTACTCTGTCACCCAGGCTAGTGTGGTGGCACAACCATAGCTTACTGTAGCCTCAAATCCCTGGGCTCAAGCAATCCTCCAGCCTCAGACTCCCAGGCAGCTGGGACTTTAGGTACACACCACATCAGCAGATCCTGTTGTTTCATACCTGTGTGATTTGGGTCATATTCTCTCTCTTTTTAAAGAATCATCCTGCATTTCATTGCCTTATCAAAGACTTGACTCAAGCCTCTGCCTCTGGGAAGCCTTCCTTGTTCCCACTATCTTTGGGGGGGGAAAAGAAATATGTTTTCAAAATTAAATTGTAGGCCGGGCACAGTGGCTCACACCTGTAATCCCAGCAT
>NW_012118376.1:2943347-2946400 GCF_000951035.1 Colobus angolensis palliatus
AGTCTTGCTCTGTCACCCAGGCTGGAGTGCAGTGGCACAGTCTCGGCTCACTGCAACCTCTGCCTCCTGGGGTCCAGCGATTCTCCTGCTTCAGCCTCCTGAGTAGCTGGGACTACAGGCACACGCCACCATGCCTGGATAATTTTAGTATTTTTTAGTAGAGATGGGGTTTCACCATATTAACCAGGCTAGTCTCTAACTCCTGACTTTGTGATCTGCCCGCCTCAGCCTCCCAAAGTGCTGGGATTACAGATGTGCGTCACTGTGCCTGGCCAATAATTTCTTAATAACTCCTACAACATAACCTTTTGAAAGACAGAAGTGAGTAAACACCAATGGTCTACATTTCTTCTCTTAAATGTTCTGCCCTCTAAATTCTCCCTGTCCTATCTGTTCAGAACTGGTTTAAGGGAAACAAAAATATTCTATTTAAGCGGGGGAGAAAATGGCAGGTCTTAGCACTAGAAAGTCAGCAATTGGCATATTCTTTCATTTGTTCCCTAAGCATAGATTTATTGAGCAACTACTACCTGCCAGATTGAAAGGCTCTTCTGGGCTGGGTGCGGTGTCTGCAATTCCAGCACTCTGGGAGGCTGAGGTGGGTGGATCACTTGTGCTCAGGAGTTCGAGACTGGCCTGGCCAACATGGTGAAACCCCATCTCTACTAAAAAGACAAAAGTTAGCCGAGCGTGGTGTTGTGCCTGTGAGCCCAGCTACTTGGGAGGCTGAGGCATGAGAATCGCTTGAACCCAGGAGGTGGAGGTTGCAGTGAGCCAAGATAGTGCCACTGCCCTCCAGCCTGGGCACAGAGTGAGACCTCATCAGAAAAAAAAAAGAGCCTGGCACAGTAGCTCACGCCTATAATCCCAGCACTTTGGGTGGTTGAGGTGGGTGGATTACGAGGTCAGGAGATCGAGACCTTCCTGGCCAACATGGTGAAACCCTGTTTGTACTAAAAATACAAATATTAGCTGGGTGTGGTGGCAGGTGCCTGTAATCCCAGCTACTCAGGAGGCTGAGGCACAAAAATCGCTTGAACCCTGGAGGCGGAGGTTGCAGTGAGCTGAGATTGTGCCACTGCACTCCAGCCTGGGTGACAGAGCAAGACTCCATCTAGAAGAACAAAACAAAACAAAATTAAATTTTAAGGTTTTGTTTTGTTTAAGCTATCTCGCTATTGGCATTGTCAGTCACATCTCAAAACCAGGGTCTCAAGCCTGGGCTTTTGTTTTCATAAGCTGCTCTATCTAATAACCACAACGAGAAAATGTTACACATTAGATGCTTGTTCAGAGATGCTCCTTGAATTTTAAACTTCAAGTTTATTTAAACTCCAGCAAATGCAAAGGACAGTGCCCCTGGGCATAAGAAACAATCAATTTTGCCCTCTACAAAACTGTGTGTTTGTAACATGAGGAAAAGAAAGCCTCTCCTTTACTAGAAAAGAGCTTTTGATACATCATGTAATTCTTACTCATTTGAAATCTAGTTTGAAACAGAGATTGCTTTTCTCCACTTTTAATCGATTTTTAGAAATGCCATGAAATTAACACTGTTTTTTCCATTTATTTCTCTATGTTAATAATGTCTGTCCCAGACTAGAAGGTGAAGAAAATTCTGGATTTACTTTTCATGTTTTAGTGACTCACTTTAGAGTATGTGAACTTTGGAGTAAATTAAAATGAAAACCTTAAAGGCCCCTGCGAAATGTCCAGATCTTCTCTTGCATGAGTAGTATATCAACTTGTAAAAAACAAGGTTAAACACATCTAACATATGTGTTCAATTTTTAAAAAATTTTTCCTTCTAAATGATACAGCTTCGATGAGCACAGGAACACCAGGGCTCTTGTCTCACGTTGAACTAGATAAAACAACACAGACACACATGAAGTGGTTTTAAGGAGCAGAGAGTTTAATAGGCAAGAAGGGGCAAGAAAGAAGGGAGAAGGAAGCTCTCCTGTACAGAGACAGACAGAAGGGGGCTCCAAAGCTGAGAGAGGGAAGTCCTGCTCAGGTAATATCAGCCAGTTATACGCGATGGCTAGAGGAGGCAGTGCTTGATTTGCATAGGGCTCAGGGGATTGGTTTGACGTGGCATGTCACTCAGGTAGCACCAAAAACGCTAGCCCTCCCAACCTAGGCTCTTAATATGCAAATATAGGGCACCTTAATGTTCTACACACATGGGGACACGTGGGGGCGGCCATGTTACCAGGCACATGTGGGGCAAGGGCAAAAAGGCAGGGGAATCACCATGAAGGCGGAGGAGTCACCATGTTGGGTGGACCCATTTTCTAACAGCTTGCATTTGCATATTAAAGGTTGCCAGCCTGGCCAAGTTGGGTGAATCCAGTTTCTAATGGCCTTCATTTGCATATCAAAAGTTGCCAGCCTGGCTCTAAGAGCCCGGGCTTTACAAGAAACTTTTTCAGAGATGCTTTAAAAAATGAAAACTTCCACCAGGCACCGTGGCTCACGCCTGTAATCCCAGCACTTTGGGAAGCTGAGGAGGGCGGACCACGAAGTCAGGAGTTTCAGACCAGCCTAACCAACATGGTGAAGCCCTATCTCTACTAAAAATTCAAAAATTAGCTGGGCGTGGTAGCACACACCTGTAATCCCTGCTATTCAGGAGGCTGAGGCAGGAGAATCACTTGAACCCAGGAGGCGGAGGTTGCAGTGAGCCAAGATCAGGCCGTAGCAGGAGGAGCCGCAGAGAAAACTCCTCAGACACCGAAATAAAGAAGGAAGGGGTTTATTTGGCGGGGCGGCATCAGCAAGACTTCAGTCTCAAGAGCCCAGCTCCCCGAGTGAGCAATTCCTGTCCCTTTTAAGGACTCACAACTCTAGGGGGTGCATGTGAGAGGGTCGTGATTGATTGAGCAAGCAGCTGGTACGTGACTGGGGGCTGCATGCACCGGTAATTAGATCGGAACAAAACAAGATAGGGATTTTCACAGTGCATTTCTATACATGTCTGTAATCTATAGATAACAGAACCAGTTAGGTCAGGGGTCGATCTTTAACTACCAGGCCCAGGGTGCGGTGCC
>NW_012118376.1:2950600-2952768 GCF_000951035.1 Colobus angolensis palliatus
CCCAGCTACTCAGGAGGCTGAGGCACAAAAATCGCTTGAACCCTGGAGGCGGAGGTTGCAGTGAGCTGAGATTGTGCCACTGCACTCCAGCCTGGCAACAGAGCAAGACTTCATCTCAAAAAAACAAAAAACAAAACAAAACAAAACAAAAGAAAGATACACTCTTTTCGAAGCAAAATCTGACTCCTGTCAGTGTTACCGATGTTGCAGATGATCTCTGTCAGGCCTCTGAGCCCAAACTAAGCCATGATATCCCCTGTGACCTGCACATATACATCCAGATGGCCTGAAGCAACTGAAGATCCACAAAAGAAGTGACAATAGCCTTAACTGATGACATTCCATCATTGTAATTTGTTTCTGCTCCATCCTAACTGATCAATGTACTTTGTAATCTCCCCCACCCTTAAGAAGGTTCTTTGTAATCCTCCCCACCCCTGAGAATGTACTTTGTGAGATCCACCCCCTTCCCGAAAAACATTGCTCCTAACTCCACCATCTATTCCAAAAACTGTAAGAACTAATGATAATCCACCACCCTTTGCTGACTCTCTTTTCGGACTCAGCCCGCCTACACCCAGGTGAAATAAACAGCCATGTTGCTCACACAAAGCCTGTTTGGGGGTCTCTTCACACAGACGCGTGAGACAATCTCCACTTTCCCATCTCTACTGGTCAAGTCTTCGTTCTCATGCTACTTCACCTCTCGATGGATTTCTCTTTTCTTCTCCACGTGCTGTCTTCTCTAGACTTCTGAAACACCACACTCTCCTGGTTTTCCTTCTTTCTCCCTGGCCGTGCCTCTTTTGTATCATTTATGGGCTCCTCCTTTTCCTTACAGCAAACTGTCAGATGTTTCTTCTTCTCTATCCACATTCTCATCCGGAGTGAACTCCTCTAATCCTGTGGTTTAAGACCACAAATGACTCCCAACTCTATCTCCAGTCCCCCATTTACCTTGAGATCTAGACCAGATCAAAATCCAACTTCCCATTTGATATCTCCACCTGGATGTCCAACACCACCTTAAACAGAGCTATTGATCTGCCCACATGCCTTCACACCAAAGTGATTCTTCCCTCAGTCTTTCCCATTTAGTAAAATGCATCATTTGCTTGATCAAAACTCTATAGATTGTGTTTGGTTACCTGTCATAGAACCCAGATAACCAGAGTGCTGTCATTTCCTGCCCCCCTCCTCCCCCGCCATAATGAGAGGACCAGAAGTGGGCAAGCAAGGCTGTGCAGAGGCTCCTCAATGAAAACAATGCCCAGGCTCCTTCTACCTTTTCTCTCCACTGTCCTCATGGTTGCAAGATGGCAGTTCCACTTCCAGTCTCACATCCACATCCCAACAACAACAAAAAAAGACAAGGAAAGAATTAACAAGGTAGAAGACAAAGAGCTACATGGGTTCTTGTCTACAATAGCAAAACATTCCCAGAAATTCCTAGTAACCTTCTGCTTGTCTCACATTGTCCAGAACTGTTACAAGCCCCACACCAGCTGTTAGAGAGGCTAGGAAATGATGAGGAGTGTTCCCAAAAGCAGTTCATTTCCTCTAGGAATTCCCCATGCTCCCCTCATTTTCTGCTAACCATTAAATGGTCAGAGAAAAACTTAATTGATCAAAACCGACTGGATTAAAACAATTATAAATTGTACTTGATTAAATCAATGTGCCAAGTTTGACCTACTGAGATTTTATGCTAAATGTTAAACAATACAGTAGCCAAAGTTGGCCCCACACAGTGGCTCACGCCTGTAATCCCAGCACTTTGGGACGCGGAGGCAGGCGGATCACTTGAGGTCAGGAGTTCAAGACCAGCCTGGCCAGAATGACACGGTCTCTACCAAAAATACAAAAAACTTAGCTGGGTATCGTGGTGCATGCCTGTAATCCCAGCTACTTGGGAGGCTGAAACACAAGAATCACTTGAACCTGGGAGGTGGAGGTTGCAGTGAGCCAAGATTGTGTCACTGCACTCCAGCCTAGCTGATACAGCAAGACTCCATCTCCAAAAAAAAAAAAAAAAATACAGTAGCCAAAGTGAGAGGAAAAGAAAAGTTTGTGGGTAATTCTAAGATCACTATAAAAATGTCGTGAAGACTATGTTAAAAGAAATTTTACTCTATAGAGCTTTTCACAAATAGAGGGTGGGGAGAAAC
>NW_012118376.1:2958008-2970494 GCF_000951035.1 Colobus angolensis palliatus
AGCAAACTGTCAGATGTTTCTTCTTCTCTATCCACATTCTCATCCGGAGTGAACTCCTCTAATCCTGTGGTTTAAGACCACAAATGACTCCCAACTCTATCTCCAGTCCCCCCATTTACCTTGAGATCTAGACCAGATCAAAATCCAACTTCCCATTTGATATCTCCACCTGGATGTCCAACACCACCTTAAACAGAGCTATTGATCTGCCCACATGCCTTCACACCAAAGTGATTCTTCCCTCAGTCTTTCCCATTTAGTAAAATGCATCATTTGCTTGATCAAAACTCTATAGATTGTGTTTGGTTACCTGTCATAGAACCCAGATAACCAGAGTGCTGTCATTTCCTGCCCCCCTCCTCCCCCGCCATAATGAGAGGACCAGAAGTGGGCAAGCAAGGCTGTGCAGAGGCTCCTCAATGAAAACAATGCCCAGGCTCCTTCTACCTTTTCTCTCCACTGTCCTCATGGTTGCAAGATGGCAGTTCCACTTCCAGTCTCACATCCACATCCCAACAACAACAAAAAAAGACAAGGAAAGAATTAACAAGGTAGAAGACAAAGAGCTACATGGGTTCTTGTCTACAATAGCAAAACATTCCCAGAAATTCCTAGTAACCTTCTGCTTGTCTCACATTGTCCAGAACTGTTACAAGCCCCACACCAGCTGTTAGAGAGGCTAGGAAATGATGAGGAGTGTTCCCAAAAGCAGTTCATTTCCTCTAGGAATTCCCCATGCTCCCCTCATTTTCTGCTAACCATTAAATGGTCAGAGAAAAACTTAATTGATCAAAACCGACTGGATTAAAACAATTATAAATTGTACTTGATTAAATCAATGTGCCAAGTTTGACCTACTGAGATTTTATGCTAAATGTTAAACAATACAGTAGCCAAAGTTGGCCCCACACAGTGGCTCACGCCTGTAATCCCAGCACTTTGGGACGCGGAGGCAGGCGGATCACTTGAGGTCAGGAGTTCAAGACCAGCCTGGCCAGAATGACACGGTCTCTACCAAAAATACAAAAAACTTAGCTGGGTATCGTGGTGCATGCCTGTAATCCCAGCTACTTGGGAGGCTGAAACACAAGAATCACTTGAACCTGGGAGGTGGAGGTTGCAGTGAGCCAAGATTGTGTCACTGCACTCCAGCCTAGCTGATACAGCAAGACTCCATCTCCAAAAAAAAAAAAAAAATACAGTAGCCAAAGTGAGAGGAAAAGAAAAGTTTGTGGGTAATTCTAAGATCACTATAAAAATGTCGTGAAGACTATGTTAAAAGAAATTTTACTCTATAGAGCTTTTCACAAATAGAGGGTGGGGAGAAACATGTGTTGTAATCACAGTCTCTGTAGTCTTAACACAGGGTTTGGAGAGATTAACATCACACAAGGGTAGTATGTTGTGCTAAAAATCAATTTAAGTCAACTCTATAAACACCACAGTGAAGTGTTTTCCTTGGAGGAAGCCCCAGACACTGCAATGTATGGCTTCATATATTGATCTCTCGAACTCCTGGCTATTTTGAGAAATGAATCTGTTTGCTACCCCACTGGTCACTGGCCAAACACATCCTTCTATCAATCCCAATCAGTTTGTGCTCGGCTGACAAAGCTCTCTTAGTATTTGTTATTCACTAGAAAATTTGCCACCATAGCATGAGGTACCCCACCTCTGAAGGTGAAGTGCCCCTTCACCTCTGGCCCAATACATAACTTACAGACAGCTGGACCAAGCTGCAGGTATAACTAGCTATAACTAGTTATAACTCTGGTTATAACTAGCTACATCTTTGCTCCACCAGAATGTTAATTGGTGAAAGTCAAAAATACAATTTTTGTTGTTTTGAGACGGCGTCTCGCTCTGTCGCCCAGGCTGGACGGCAGTGGCGCCATCTCGGTTCACTGCAACCTCTGCCTCCTGGGTTCACACCATTCTCCTGCCTCAGCCTCCTGAGTAGCCGGGATTACAGGCACCCGCCACCATGCCCGGCTAATTTTTTTTGTATTTTTAGTAGAGATAGGGTTTCACCGTGTTAGCCAGGATAGTCTTGATCTCCTGACCTCGTGGTCTGCCCACCTCGGCCTCCCAAAGTGCTGGGATTACAGGCATGAGCCACTGCACCCGGCCCAAAAATATAATTTTTAAAACTTGGAAACCCTAACCCCAGGTAACATGAAAAAGGGCACGTGCCTATGTACAGAGAAAACAAACATCTCCAGTGTTTGCTTCCCCTGTATTTTGAGTCTCTGTACAAATTTGACTGCATTTGTGACAGAATCATAGGAAAGTATGAACCCAAAGGCCGTCCTGGAATCTGCACCTCATCTACCCTCAAATGAATGCAGCAGCAAAGGCCTGAGTCACCGAGAGGAATTCCGTGAGCTCCCGCTGCAGGAGCAGTTTCAGTTCCCCCTTGCTCAGCTTGAATCAGTTCCCTTCCTTGCAAGAATAGTGGTGGAAGGTTCTAATCATGGTGTCCATGGCCATCTCAAGCTGGGTGGGCATTGTGGCAGCAGAACTGACCACTCCAGAAGCAGGCCACCAAACCCAGGAAGAAGATACTTGTTCCAAACAAACCAATGAGGAAACACCAACACTTTCATTAAAACAGAATATTACAATCCTCTGAGGCAGCCCGCCACACAAGTGATGGTTGTTAAAAACATAATAGTCTTTCATTAAAGAGTGTTTCACCC
This sequence comes from Colobus angolensis palliatus, assembly GCF_000951035.1. Taxonomy (NCBI): domain Eukaryota; kingdom Metazoa; phylum Chordata; class Mammalia; order Primates; family Cercopithecidae; genus Colobus; species Colobus angolensis. The sequence goes on from NW_012118376.1 coordinate 2,960,708, forward strand.
ATGCTGGGGCAAGCTGCAAATAAGCACTTTGCAGGTGAGTTGTTTCTCCTCTCTAATCCCTACACCCACAAGAGGTAGCAGCTCCAGCATATTCAGAAGACAGCGCCAGATAACAGGTAGAGAGTCATACTAAAATATAGAATTTAAAAATAAATAAAAATAAGAAGGAAAATACCTAACTTCATACCTGTTCAACAAATACACAGCTCTGTCAATGGTTGTTTACCATTAAACTATAAGCATTTATACCTGGGGGGAAGTTCTCCCCAGCACACCTGTTTCCAGGAAGATGAAAATTGCCAGTAACAAGAGATTCAAAGGGAGGTGCCTCTGCTCTGTACCTAATGGTCAGAATGAACAGGTGTGAGTTGCTGCCCCAAGAGTCATTGAAGAAGGCTGGTGCTCATTGGGTGCATTAGATGAGAAGGCAAAGAGAAGGCAAGAAGAAGCCTTCCGTTATCTCTCATTAGGGGAGTGTGGCTAGAAATGCAATTAGTTGCTAGGAGGTTGATGATGGGGAAGAACTCTAAAAATAGAGGAGCAGAGAAGAAACACTAGCTCCAATCCGGAGATGCCTCAGCAAAGCCACTAACAAGGACAAGGGAGTAAACTCTTAGTAGATTAAACTAACCCAAAGGACAGTTGGAAAAAAAAAAAAAAAAGAGGAAGTGCCCCATGCACTGATTTAGAAAGGTACAAAGCAGGGCTCCCAACTGTGTAAAAAAGAAATAATGTAATACTATGTTGGGAGCTGTCAGGGGTAAGGGAGGAAAGGGTAGAACAGAGTGGTTGGAGGTAAGACTTTCCAGTGTACACCTTTTTAACTGGTTTTAACTTTTTCAGTTATAGGAATGTATGACCTAATAAAAAAATTGAAATAAACCTCAGAGCAGGTGTGCATGCAGGAATCCACAACAGATTTCCAAGTGAGAGAAATTTAATAAAGAGCCCGGCCGGGCGCGGTGGCTCAAGCCTGTAATCCCAGCACTTTGGGAGGCCGAGACGGGTGGATCACGAGGTCAGGAGATCAAGACCATCCTGGCTAACACGGTGAAATCCCGTCTCTACTAAAACATACAAAAATCTAGCCGGGCGAGGTGGCGGGTTCCTGTAGTCCTAGCTACTCGGGAGGCTGAGGCAGAAGAATGGCGTAAACCCGGGAGGCGGAGCTTGCAGTGAGCTGAGATCCGGCCACTGCACTCCAGCCTGGAAGACAGAGCGAGACTCCGTCTCAAAAAAAAAAAAAAGAAAGAAAGAGTCCATGTAAAAACCAAAGCCAGATATTGGCAACTGTGATTTTAAATGCTGCCTGTTCTCTCAGGACTGAAACTTACACGGAAAGCAAGCCAGGATCTCCTTATCATTTCCCTTCAACAAAGCAGTCGGTATGTAACCTCAACCATCCCATCTGCTCCTGGCCTTACTGCCTGGGCATTCCACTGCACCCTCCCTGCAAGGTCCCTAGGAGGTGTTCACTGTACACCTAACACACAATTTTCAAACATATTTTAGGCTGGGCACAGTGGCTCAATCCTGTAATCCTAGCACTTTGGGAGGCCGAGGCAGGCAGATCACTTGAGGTCAGGGATTGGAGACCACCCTGACCAAAATGGTGAAACCCTGTCTCTACTAAAAATACAAAAATTAACTGGATGTGGTGGTGCATGCCTGTAGTCCCGGCTATTCGGGAGGCTGAGACAGGAGAATTGCTTGAACCCAGGAGGTAGAGGTTGCAGTGAGCCAAGATCACGCCCCCTGCACTCCATCCTGGGTGACAGACTGAGACTCAGTCTCAAAAAAAAAAAAAAAAGTTGTTTTTATCGTCAAAGTAATATAGGTAAAACAATATTTTGAATACTTAGGAGTATGAAATAGTAAAATTCTCTCTCACCATTCCCTACCCTGGTAATTACCCTTTGTTAATTTTTCCTGCGTGGGAGGCAGTATCATGGTGGCTAAAAGCATGAACTGCCTGGCCTTACCTCTCACCTCTGCCACTAGTTGTGTGATCCTGTGCTGGTCAATTAGCATCTATGCTGCAGTTTCCCCATCAGTCTAAATGGGGTTAACCATAGCACCTGCTCAGAATGGAATAAACAAACTCTATACAATATTTATTTGTTTATTTATTTATTTATTATTTTTGAGGCAGGGTCTGACTCCGGTTGCCCAGGCTGGAGCATAGTGGTGCCATCACAGCTCACTGCAGTCTCGACCTCCTGGGCTCAGATGATTCTTCCACCTCAGCCTCCCAAGTAGCTGGGACTACAGGTTCACACCACCATGCCTGGCTAATTTTTATTTTTGTATTTGTAGTAGAGATGGGGTTTTGCCATGTTGCCCAAGCTGGTCTTGAACTCCTGAGCTCAAGTAATCTGCCTGCCTGGGCCTCCCAAAATGCTGGGATTGCGGGTGTGAGCCACCGCACCCAGCCTTATTTTATTTATTGTTTTCAAGACAGAGTCTTGCTCTGTTACCCATGCTGGAATGCAGTGGCCCAATCATGGCTCACTGAACCTCAACCTCCCAGGCTCAGGCGATCCTCCTGCTTCAGCCTCCTGAGTAGCTGGGACAACAGGCACGTGTTATCATGCCTGGCTGATTTTTCTATTTTTGTAGATATTGGGTCTCCCTGTGTTTCCCAGGCTGGTGTCAAACTCCTGGCCTCAAGTGATCCTCCTGCCTTGGCCTCCCAAAGTGCTGGGATTACAGGCTTTAGCCACCTTACATTGCCTCTGTGAAATACTTAAAAAGGTTTATTTTGAGCCAATATGAGTGATCATGGCCCAGGGAACTGTCTCAAGAGGTCCTGAGAAAGTATGCCCAAGGTGGCAGATTACAATTTAGTTCATTATTTATTTATAGGGTCTCATGCTGTCACCCAGACTGGAGTACAGTGGTGCAATAATGGCTCACCGCAGCCTTGAACTCCCAGACTCAAGCAATCCTCCCACCTCAGTTTCCTGAATAGCTGAGACTGCAGGTGCACACCACCATTCCTGGTTAATTTTTTTATTTTTTAAATTTTTTTTAGAGATGAGGTCTCACTATGCTGCCCAGGCTGGTCTCAAACCCCTGGACTCAAGTGATCCTTCTGCCTTGGCCTCCCAAAGTGCTGAGATTATGGGCATGAGCCACTGCACCTGGTTAAAATTTGGTTTTATACATTAAGTTATAGATGAAGTCATAAATCAGTATATGTAAGGTATACATTGGTTTGGCTCAAAAAGGCAGGGGTGTGGGGCTTACAGACCATAATGGATTTAAAGATTTTTGGATCAGGTATGGTGACTTATGCCTGTAATCCCAATATTTTGGGAGGCCGAGGTGGGTGGATCACCTGAGATAAGGAGTTCAAGACCAGCTTGGCCAACATGGTGAAACCCTATCTCTACTAAAAATGCGAAAAAAAAAAAAAAAAAGAAATTAACCAGGTGTAGTGGTGCCTGCCTGTAATCCCAGCTACTCAGGAGGCTGAGGCAGGAGAATCACTTGAACCTGGGAGATGGAGGTTGCAGTGAGCCAAGATCATGCCACTGCCTTCCAGGGTGGGTGACAAAGGGAGACTCTGTCAAAAAAAAAAAAAAGATTTTCTGATTAGCAATTTGTTGAAAGAGTTAAGCATTATCTAAAGACTTGAAGTCAGCAGAAAGAAATTCTTGAGTTAAGATAAAGGGGGTTGTAGAAGCCAAGTTTCTTGTTATGTAGATGAAACCTCCAGGTAGCAGCCTTCAGAGAGAACAAATGATAAATGTTTCTTTTTGGACCTTAAGAAGTGTCAAATTGTTGGTTCATTTCTCCTAGATCTGGGAAAGGCCTAGCTGCATTAATGGAGATTCTCCATAGATGCAAAATTTCCCCCATAAAAGACGGCTTTACAGGACCATTTCAAATATGTCAGAGAAGTCTATTTTGGGGTAAAACATTTTGATTTTTTTCCTAGTCTGCTATCTGTCATGTGATGCTACCAGAGTGAGGTTGGAATTTGGTATCTTATTGTCACAAAGAGTCTGTTTTGTCGCTCTTATGATCTGTATTTTAATGTCAATGCTGATCAATTGTGCCTAAACTCCAAAAGGAAAGAGGTACAATGAGGCCTGTCTGACCTCCCTTCCCATCAAGGCCTGGAATTCAGTTGTTCAGGTTTCTCTGGGGTCCCCTGGGCCTAGAGGGTCTGTTCGGTCAGTTGAGGATTTTAGGATTTTCTTTTATTTATTTTATTTTTTTTATTTGTAGAAATGGGGTCTTGCTATGTTGCCCACACTGGTCCCAAACTTCTGGCCTCAAGCAGTCCTCCCACCCCAGCCTCCCAAAATGCTGGGATTATAGATGTGAGTCAGTACGCCCAGCCTCCTCCTCTTTTTTTCATGCCCAGCCTCCTTCTCTTTTCCCCTCTCCAGCTCTTAAACGTTGTTCCCCCCGTGGTCTCAGCTACTCCTATAATTTCAGTCTCTCCCAAGATTATATTTCTTGGCCCAGATCTCTCTGCTAAGCTCCAGAACCATCTCTCCCACAGCCTGCTGGACCACATTTCTACCTGAATGTCCCACAAGCTTTTCAAACTCAATTCGGACCGTCCACTGAAGAAAAAAAATATCAAGCTTTTAGAAAGTTAAAACTAGTTTACTCAGGAATCTTACTGAGGGCTATAGATCAAGGTCTACATTCTGGGAGCAGCCCTTCAGAGGGGTTCTGTGAGACTACTCCGGCAAGGTAGCTCAGCCCACAGCTTCTACACAGGCCTTAGGGGTTCACTACATGCAAAGTCACATCAGACTTGCAGAAGTTACATTAAAGCCGAATCACATCAAGGTTTATGTATGAGTATATCTGGTATAGGTTACAGAGGCATCATCCCTAACCCCATCAGACGTTATGTTACCTATAGGAAAAGTCATTACTTAGGCTTATTTACCTATTAAGGAATGCAGTGACTCAGCCAAGACACAGGACTGTATGCTGTACCCTGTTTTGTCTTCAAAGCATTTTTCTGGAGAGCTGGGTGTCAACACAGAGTCAGGGGCTTGTGAAATTATACTGGCAAGCAAAAATGAGCAAATATGTCTTTTTACATTTGCTACTTTATCTCACGGGACCTAAGCAAAACTCATGCCTTCAGGCATCTGAAGCATCCAGTTCCTTAGTCACACCAGCTTTTGTCACAATTTTTTTTTTTGAAACGGAGTCAGTCTGTCACCCAGGTTGAAGCGCAGTGACAGGATCTCAGCTCACTGCAACCTCTGCCTTCCAGGTTCAAGCAATTCTCTTGCCTCAGCTTCCTAAGTAGCTGGGATTACAAGTGTGTGCCACCACGCTGGGCTAATTATTTTATGTGTTTTTAGTACAGACAGGGTTTCACCATGTTGGCCAGGCTGGTGTTGAGCTCCTGGCCTCAAGTGATCCACCTGCCTCAGCCTCCCAAAGTTCTGGATTACAGGTGTGAGTCACTGCACCCAGCCACAATTCTTAAATACCAACTAAACTAGTCCACTTCTCTCCATTCTTCACCACCTTTGGGGCCTTTTAATTTTTGGTCTCTGTTCCTGCCGAGGCTTCCTCACTGCTCTCTCTACTTTCTACCATCCCCCTCCATTCTCACCTCTATTCTGCTGCCAGAGAAGCTGATGTAAAACACAAATCAATGCCCATGCTCCTGACCATTCGAAGGCCTGGCCGTGCTTGCAAACTGACCATGGTGTTGGGAGCTCCCATTCTTCCACGCCTTTGCAGGTTCTGAGCACACTGTGTGGAATGCTAATTCTATCTACTCCTTTAAGATCAGTTCAAGTGTCATCTCCTCTTGGACATTTTCCTGCACTCTTCCCAACTACCCATCCCACATCCCCCATCTCTGATAGGTGCCTTCTCTGTCCTCTCCTATTCCCTACCTCATGTTTGTCTTTCTCATCATTGCACTTACCATACATTCCCAATATCACTTTTTTTTTTTTTTTTTTTCATATATGTTCATTTTCCTGCACTCTTCCCAACTACCCATCCCACATCCCCCATCTCTGATAGGTGCCTTCTCTGTCCTCTCCTATTCCCTACCTCATGTTTGTCTTTCTCATCATTGCACTTACCATACATTCCCAATATCACTTTTTTTTTTTTTTTGTCTGCCATATGTTCCCCACCCTCCACACTTTGAATGAGTTCCTTGATGTCAGGGTTGATACCTGGTTCATCTATGCATTCCACAGCATTTAGCACAGGAACAGGCATATGGAAGTGCTCAGAATCCTCACTGATGGATGGATTCATAAACAAATCAATCAGAGAGAGAAACATAAGATTCCCCAAGAGTTGAGCCTTGTCTAGTTTAACTGCCAAATAATTATTTGATTGCCTTTATTCCACATAAAAATTTGCTTCATCAAAGGGAGAAAGAGAAAAAGACAGACAGACAACAGTTATGTCAATGAATATAAAGAGTTTGAGCTGGACATGGTGGCTCACACCTGTAATCCCAGCACTTTGGGAGGCTGAAGCAGGTAGATCACTTGAGGTCAGGAGTTCGAGACCAGCCTGACCAAAACGGTGAAACCCCGTCTCTACTAAAAATACAAAAATCAGCAAGACGTGGTGGTGTGCGCCTGTAGTCCCAGCTACTCGGGAGGCTGACGCAGGAGAATAACTTGAACCGAGGAGACAGAGGTTACCGTGAGCCGAGATAATGCCATTGCACTCCAGCCTGGGCGTTGCAGGGAGACTCTGTCTCAAAACAAAACAAAAAAAAGAGTTTGAATTTGGAATTAAATATTATCAGGTTAAGTTGTTGAAGTTATAGATGCACTAAAATCAGTAAATCTTACAAAGTATATGGGTCTCAACAGTATTATATTTAAATCATATTTAACCATAAAATAATTTACTCGGGGAACTCAATTGGCAGATAAAACTCCTAATAGAATAGATATTGAAAATTGTAATGCTGTCATTTGATTCAAGAGATGAAAATGTGGCCTCTACATCTTGTGCTTGTGGGGTTTAAAAGCAAGGTGATTTTCTCTTTGTTTCTGGTGGGCTGTGGCAGCGCTAAATATATCCTTTGGTACATGCTGCCCCTTAGTGTCAAACTCCAGGACTGCATCTGGCAGCCCTTTAATTCCCAGAATGCACTTGAAATTCTGTTTATAACGCCCCTTCTTCAGGGGCTTCTCTTTATATAACCCAGCCTCAGTCCCTGCCCTCCAGGAGGCTTTCAGAAACAAAGGCAATGTCAAAAGGCTCAACAAGAATCTGTCAGGCTAGAGACACAAATTTACAGGTGACATGAAATCCCAGGATGGGGAGACACACCTGTTTATAGCACAGAAGGGTTATCCTGTGCACCTTGCTTGCTCTATTATTTCCATTGTACTTTGCAATTTTGGTATGAGTCATAGCCCTTAGGGTGTAAAGGTCTGAGATAGTGTGCAAAGAATCGGGGAGATGATCAGATTTGGGGGGAGCTTAAAAGTAAGGACTGTGACTGGCTGCAGTGGCTCACGCCTGTAATCCCAGTACTTTGGGAGGCCAAGGCGGGTGGATCACCTGAGGTCAGGAATTTGAGACCAGCCTGGCCAACATGGCGAAACCCCATCTCTACTAAATATACAAAAATTAGTTGAGCGTGGTGATGCATACCTGTAATCCCAGCTACTTGGGAGGCTGAGGCAGGAGGATCATATGAACCCGAGAGGCAGAGGTTGCAGTGAGCTGAGATCATGCCGCTGCACTCCAGCCTGGGAGACAGAGTGAGACCCTGTCTCAAAAATAAATAAATATATATATATATATAAAAGTAAAAGTAAGGACAATTTTAGAGAAAAAAAATGGTACAAATCCACAAAGGTGGGAGCAAAAGCAGAAAAGATACTTGTAAGTGAGGCGTTGGTCATGGAGCCTGACAGACAAGACGTGAAGAAGAGGCATCCTGTCAACCAGGCAGGCAGACACCCTCCTCAGACTGAGGACATCCCCAGGGTGTCTGAGCCAGGAACTGCCCTGGGGCCAAGACTACAGTCATACAGGAGGCTAAGTTGCTTCCTCCTAAAGTCTCCAGTTTCTGTCTTTTTATGTAACCAGATTCAAATGTTCTATCATTTTCCTAGCAACGGCATGAGGAATCTGAGTGGGAGGCATGGACCTCAGAAGGTCGTGAGGACATTTTTGAGGGTGGTGAGTATGTTTTTATCTTGACTGTGGTGATGGTGTCACTGGGGTATACAGATGTCAAACTTACCGAAGTGTAGATTTTAAATATGTGCAGTTTATTGTGTGTCAATTATAACTCAAAGCTATTTTAAAAAGGAAAGAAAGAAGCTTTCCTAGAATTGCACAACTATGTTGCAGCAGAACTGAGATTCAAACCCATGCTTATCTGACAAAAAGATAAAATCATGCAGCCATTTAAAATTAGAGTTATAAAGACTAGAAAAATGCAAAAAAAAAAAAATCAGGAAAATGGTAAGTGAAAATAGCAAAGTAGAAATTATACATATGCTGTAATGGACAAATTTTGTGGACCTAAAAAGGGAAAATGAAATAGTCCTGTGTTACTTAATGACAAATATATTCTGAGAAATGTGTCATTAGGTGATTTCGTCACTCTGTGAACATCATAGACCACCCTCACACACACCTAGACGGTACAGCCCACTACACACCTAGGCCATAAGGCAGAGCCTATTGCTCTTAGGCTGTCAACCTGTACAGCATGTAACTGTGCTGAATACTGCAAGCAAGTGTAATGCAATAGTATTTGTGTAGCTAAACATAGAAAAGGTACAGTAAAAATATGGTATAAAAGATAAAAAAAAAAAAAAAGTACTCCTTCATAGGACACTTACCATGAGTGGAGCCTGCAGGACTGGAAGTTGCTCTGTGTGAGTTGGTAAGTAAATGGTGAGTGAATGTGAAGGCCTAGGACACTACTGTACACTACTATAGCCTTCATAGTCATTGTACAGTTAGGTTACACTAAATTTATGTTATAATACTTTTCATGGCCAGGTGTTGTGGCTCACATCTGTAATCCTAGCACTCAGGGAGGCTGAGGCAGGTGTATCATTTGAGCCCAGATTTTCAAGACCAGTGTGGGCAACATAGTGAAACCCTGTCTCTACTAAAAACACAAAAATAGCCGGGCATGGTGGTGCATGCCTTTAGTCCCAGCTACTTGGGAGGCTGAGGTGGGAGGACCACTTGAGGCTGGGAGGTGAAGGTTGCAGTGAGCCAAGATCACTACACTGCACTCCAGCCTCGGCAACAGAGCAACACCCTGTCTCAAAAACAAACAAACAAACAAACAAAAATTTTTCTTTCTTCAAAATAAGTTAAGCTTACCTTACTGTAACTTTTTTTTTGTCTCTTTTTCTTTGAGGGAGTCTCACTCTGTTGCTCAGGCTGGAGTGCAGTGGTGTGATCTCGGCTCACTACAACCTCTGCCTCCTGGGTTCAAGTGATTATCCTGCCTCAGCCTCCTGAGTAGCTGGGATTACAGGTGCCTGCCACCACACCAGGCTAATATTTTTGTATTTTCAGTAGAGACGGGGTTTCACCATGTTGGCCAGGCTGGTCTCGAACTCCTGGCCTCAAGTGATCTGCCCGCCTCAGCCTCCCAAAGTGCTGGGTTTACAGGTGTGAGCCAATGCACCCAGCCAACATTTTAGCTTTATAAGCTTTTACATTTTTTAAACTTTTTGATGCTTTTGTAATAACATTTAACTTGAACACAAACACATTGTACAGCTGTATGAAGTTTTTTCTTTTTTTTTTTTTTTTTTGAGACGGAGTCTTGCTC
>NW_012118376.1:2970994-2976804 GCF_000951035.1 Colobus angolensis palliatus
CCTGTTATCCCAGCTACTTGGGAGGCTAAGGCAGGAGAATCACTTGAACTCAGGAGGCAGAGGTTGCAGTGAGCTGAGATCGCACCACTGCACTCTAGCCTAGGCAACAAGAGTGAAACTCCATCTAAAAAAAAAAAAAAAGAAAGAAAAGGACATATTAGCCTAGGCCTACACAAGGTCAGAATCATCATTGCTTTGTTCCTTCTCTACATCTTGTCCCACTGGAAGGTCTCACGGACAATAACACCTGTGGAACTGTCATCTGTGATAACAACACCTTCTGAAATACCTTCTGAAGGGCCTGCCCAAGGCTGCTTTATAGTTAGCTTTTTTATAAATTGAGGGAGTACACGCTAAACTAACAATTAAAAGTATAGTAGGCCGGGCGCGGTGGCTCATGCCTATAATCCCAGCACTTTGGGAGGCCGAGGCGGGCAGATCACGAGGTCAGGAGTTTGAGACTGGCCTGGCCAATATGGTGAAATGCCATCTCAACTACAAATACAAAAATTAGCCAGGTTTGGTGGCAGGCGCCTGTAATCCCAGCTACTCAGGAGGCTGAGGCAGAAGAATCGCTTGAACCCGGGAGGCGGAGGTTGCAGTGAGCTGAGATTGCGCCACTGTACTCCAGCCTGGGCAACAGAGCAAGATTCCCTGTCAAAAAAAGGAAAAAGAAAAAGAAAAAAAAGTATAGTAAATGAGGCTAGGCCAGTGGCTCACGCCTGTAATCCCAGCACTCTGGGAGGCTGAGGCGGGTGGCTCGCTTGAGCTCAGGAGTTTGAGACCGGCCTAGGCAATGTGGCGAAACCCTGTCTCTACTAAAAATACAAAAATTAGTTGGATGTGGTGGCACACGCCTGTGGTTCCACCTGCTTGGGAGGCTGAGGTGTTAGGATTGCTTGAGCCCAGGAGGCAGAGGTTACATTTAGCTGAGATTGTGCCACTGCACTCCAGCCTGGGTGATGGAGTGAGACTCCATCTCAAAAAAAAAAGTATAGTATGCATTAAGCAGTAACATAGCTGTTTATTATCAGGTATCATGTAGTATAAATAATAGTATGTTCTGCACTTTTATATGACTGGCAACACAGCAGGTTTGTTTACACCAGCATCACCCCAAACATGTAAGTAATGTGTTGTGTTATGCCAGTGAGGGATGTGACTTCACTAAGCAAGAGGAATTTTCAGCTCTATTATAATCTTATGGGACCATTGCCATATGTGTGGTTGGTCCATCATTGAGCAAAACGTCATTATGAGCACATGACTGTAGTTTTAATCGTTGTTTAATAGAATTATGGATGATTTAGAAATTCTTTAATGCTGCCGACAAATTGCATTTTCAGTTAAAACATTAATTGTAATAATACAGTATTTAAAATTGTAACCTATCTCCATATTAAGCACTGTCTTTTAAGGTATAATGTTGAATAAAGATTTAGCATATAAAATTCTAGATTTAAGTTTCCATTTTATAAGGTTTCTTTCATATACTTAGGGCAACCATTTGCCCTGTGCTGGAGCCTTCAAGAGATAATATAATTGAGGACACATGCTCAAAATATTACTAAAAATGCATCACAGATTACTATTAAGTGCTAACCAACCATAAGTTATGTGATATAAATGGGCCTCCTTTTTCACACGTGTAAAATGACAACCTTGGGCTAAATGACCTTGAAGTTCCCTTTCCTTTAAACAATTTTTTGATTCTAAAATGTGTTTAAGGACCACTGTGTGTGTGAGTGCTTGTGTGTGTGTGCACACTGTTGTGCATGTTTTACCTCCTTCAGCAAAACAATTCAGACAATGAAGTAGAGGTCAAAGGTCCCTGGAGGAAGTTTAAGGAGAGCCTTGACTATACTCTTTTCTTCCTGGCCCCTACCGTCCAGAAAAACAGGTTTAGAGAATTTTGCCCCACATTTCCGCCAGGAAAGTCAGATGTCTCTACTCCAGGAACTACAGAAAGTGTTCTCTCTTCTTTAAATGGTGTCGCCTGTTGTTACCAGATAGAAGGTCTTGACTGTGAGTTGTCCAGGTTCATGGTGTGTTGAACAAAGAATTGAACAAAACACACAAACAAAGCAAAAAAAGAAGTAACGAAAGACAAAACAACAAAAGAACAGAGTAAGGAAGGCACAGATTTCTTAAGCGAAAGTATAATTCACAGAGCAGGAGAGAACTTGAGGAAGCAGCTCAAGAGCCCCTTTACTGCAATGCTCCTTAGGGTTTTTGTTGTTGCTTTGTGATGGAGTCACAAGTCTCACTTTGTTGCCCAGGCTAGAGTGGAGTGGCTTAATCTCAGCTCCCTGCAACGTCCGACTCCCGGGTTCAAGCGATTCTCATGCCTCAGCCTCCAGAGTAGCTGAGACTACAGGCATGCACCATCACGCCCCGCTAATTTTTTTTTATGTTTATAGTAGAGACATGGTTTCTCCGTGTTGGCCAGGCTGGTCTCGAACTCCTGGCCTCAGGTGATCCACCCGACTCGACCTCCCAAAGTGCTGGGATTACAGACGCGAGCCACCACATCTGGCAGCTCCTCAGGGTTTTTATAAAGCCAGGAGAATTCAGTAACACCACTAGGTGCTCTTCAGAGGCCTCCAATTGGCTACACCCTATGAAGGATTAGTCTGCAACCAATCAGCGGCTGAAGTGGAGATTTCTGTCTTGTTATCACAGGAGTGAGGATGTGGCCTGTATGCTGCCCAATCTTGCCTAGAACTGGCTGTACCTGCTGTTGTCTTGCTTATGCGATCTGGCTGCCCCTGCTATTCCTTTGCTTATGCCCCAACCCTTGGTTACCCTAATTCCCTATTCTCCTCAGCTGGATACATGGCAGTTCATTAGGCTACTCTACTTTTCCCTATATTTGAAATTCTACTTGATAAAAAGTTTACACACACACACACACACACACACACACACACACACACACACACACACTCATTCCTCATCCCTGCCAGCATGAGAAAAAAGGTAACAAAACTGGAATTATTTCATCAGAAGAAGAGAAGTAATTTCATGGCATTGAGTACATGGAGGGTTAATGATAGAGTAGAAATACTAAACTTCTTTGTGTCACTGCTGCAATCAGATGAAGGTGAATAACTTAAACAATCTTAAAGAAAAAAAAAAAAAACGATCCCTAACCATGAAGGCTGTTAAACATTGAAATAAGATACTGGAGAAGATAACTAAGAAGATTCTTTCTCTGAAAATAGGGAGTGAAAATGCATTATTTATACTGATGACTAAGAAGTATAACATGAATGCTTATTTATTTCCCAAATTTATTCCTGAGCCAAATGAAGTAGATGAATCTTGATCTGAACCTCAGCCAGTCACATTGGCCAAGCCTAAAATAAACACATAGAATGTGTTTGGGTAAGTGGCATGCAACTGTGCCAGAGGTCTGAACCCCAGCTCATGTTTACCGTCAGGACTAACTATCAGCAAGTCCAACAGTTACACTTCCTTGTCACCTCAAGCCACATCCATTATCAGCAGCAAGACCAACAAGCTTCCTGTGGTAGCTGGCATTCAAAATGGCCTCCAGGCCGGGTGCGCTGGCTCACGCCTAGAATCCCAGCACTTTGGGAAACTGAGTCAGGTGGGTCACTTGAGGTCAGGAGTTCAAGATCAGCCTGACCAACAAGGTAAAACCCTGTCTCTACTAAAAATACAAAAATTAGCTAGGCGTAGGGGCAGGTGCCTGTAATCCCAGCTACTTCAGAGGCTGAGGCAGGAGAACCGTTTGAACCCGGAGGCAGAGGGTGCAGTGAGCCGAGTTCGCACCACTGCACTCCAGCCTGGGCAACAGAGCAAGACTCTGTCTCAAAAAACAAAAAAAAAAACAAAAAAACGGTCTCCAGTGATCCTTGCCTTCTGGCATTCTTGCCTTTGTGTGGTGCCCTCCCACAATGAGTAGAGCTGACCTGTGTTCCCAGTGGGAAATTGTGAGTGACTTCTGAGACAGGGGCATAAAAGACATCCTGGCTTTGGCCGGGCGCAGCGATTCATGCCGTAATCCCAGCACTTTGGGAGGCTGAGGTGGGTAGATCACCTGAGGTCAGGAGTTCAAGACCAGCCTGGCCAACATGGTGAAACCCCGTCTCTACTAAAGATACAAAAATTAGCTGGGCATGGTGGCAGGTGCCTGTAATCCCAGCTACTCGGGAGACTGAGGCAGGGGAATCACTTGAACCCGGGGGCAGAGGTTGCAGTGAGCCCAGTTCACGCCACTTCACTCCAGCCTGGGCGAAAGAGCAAGACTCCGTCTAAAAAAAAAATTCCTGGCTCTTGCCTTGCTTCCTCTTGGATCACTCACCCTGGAGGCAATCAGCTGCCATGTTGTGAGGATATCCAAGAAGCCCTACAAAGAGATCTGCAGGACAAAGGACTGAGGCTTCTTGCTGGCAGCCAGCACCAACTGACCAGGCACGCAATGAACCACCTTAGGAGTAGATCCTCAGCCAGGATCAAGCCTTCAGCTGACTGCAACACAACCTTGTGAGAACCAAAAGCCAGAACCATAACTAAACAGCTCCTGAATTCTTGTCCCACAGCTGTATGAAACAATAAATGTTTGTTGTTTTACACTAAATTTAGGGATAAATTGTTATGGAGCAATAGATAACTAATATAGCTTGTTAGTTAAAAGTTTGGAATCCTTTTTTACATGACTCTTCAGAAAAATAGTGCAATGTAAATAGATACATTTCTTCTATTAGAATGTTCCAGAAATTAAGATGTAATATGTGTGGCCTCTCAAAGAGCACACATGCCAAGCTGTTACAGGAGAGGGCGCTGTTTCCTATTTTCTATAGCACTTTTCACTACAACCAAGGAAATGAAAAGTTATGGGAAGTAGCAATGAGTTTTCTGCAAACAACCTCTTTGAATATCTTAACAGAATTAATTATAGGCTTTTAACTTATCACAGTTTAAACAAAAATCATTGTTTCTGACTCTGAAGCATCACCTCACATCACAAAGTGTTACTCTGTCCCTCCTCAGCATCAGCTGAGCAATGTCTGCTTGGAGCATATCTGATTATTTCCACAATTCACTGAAATAATTAGGGCTTACTTGTCATGAGTCTGCTCCTGTGATATGCAACATAGAACTCCAAAAGCCTCCCGCCAGCCCCTCTTGAGCAGCTGAGAGGGCCGGGCCATCTCAGAGTCTCCAGGAGAAAAGTTTCTCCTCGCTCCATCTATAGCTCCCTTCAATAAATGGCAACTCTAAAAGTTTTCTGTCTTTGAAATTTGATCTGTGATGCAAGCCCATATTTGCCCTCTGTTTTCTGCCACACATGAGGTGAAAGTTGCTGGAGTCGATATAGCATCTGTACTGGCTACAGTGGCAATGACTGCAGAGTCAAGCAGAGCCTTGGTGCTTGGTGGCCACAATGGGAGCGGTCTTCTCATCCGGCCAGTTCTGTTCTGTGGTTTTGGACATCATTCCTGAAAGATTCACCTGAAGCTCTCAAAAGAGTTCTGTGAGCCACCCAGAGTTCTTTCTCTGCTTCAGCATCTGGAGTCAACTTTCATTGCCTGCAATTAAGAGCCCTGCCTGATATACCTCATTCAAGACTGATATCTGCCAAGCTGGTTGAATCTCCAGAGAGCCCTACCCTTGATCCAGAAAACCAGCAGATTCTCCACAAAGAATTAGCCTTAAAGGACTGGATTTGGGCAACAAAAGCCAAAACTGACAAATGGGATCTAATTAAACTAAAGAGCTTCTGCACAGCAAAAGAAACTATCATCAGAGTGAACAGGAAACCTACAGAATGGGAGAAAATT
>NW_012118376.1:2977609-2982048 GCF_000951035.1 Colobus angolensis palliatus
ATGGGTGCAGAACACCAACATGGCACATGTATATATATGTAACAAACCTGTATGTTGTGCACATGTACCCTAGAATTTAAAGTATAAAAAAAAAGTTAAAAGCATAAAAAAAAAAAAAAAGACTGGATTTGCCAGTTTCGGGTTAGGTCACAAACCCAATTTACTCAAAGTCCCAAAGTTGCAGAGGCTAATTATGGTTGCATCATTCTAGACAGATAGTTTCCCTGGAGTTGGGAGTTCGCCTCCCTGTGATGAAGGCTTCTCACTTTCTTTTTTTTTTTAGCCGTGTTGCCCTGGTTGGAGTGCAGTGGCGCAATCTCGACTCACTACAACCTCTACCACCCGAGTTCAAGTGATTCTCCTGCCTCAGCCTTCCAAGTAGCTGGGATCACAGGTGCCCACCACCACTCCCAGCTAATTTTTTGTATTTTGAGTAGAGACGGGGTTTCACTATGTTGGCCAGGCTGATCTCAAACTCCTGACCTCAGGTGATCTGCCCACCTCAGCCTCCCAAAGTGCTGGGATTTCAGACGTGAGCCGCTGCACCCAGCCAAGGCTTCTCACTTTCAAACAGAGCTGAATGCGGTCCGGCGGGTAAAGATCCTGCATTATTTGCTTTTATTGGGAGCTTTAATACTACCTGTCTCCAAAAGACCTCGATTCTAGAAAGAGCAGTCTCTTGTTTTCAATGTGCTCTTTCTTTTCTCAGCAGTTCAGACATAGTTGTGTGGTGGTAAAAGCAGCTCCGAATCCCAATCTTAGTCAACACTGGGTTCCAAAGTTCCTGCAATAAGGATATATTCCTCCTATCTTGATTTTACTCCTAATTATATGAGCATCATATGCTCTAATATTTACATTTCTCCAGCCAACACAAACTCTCTGGCTATAATTTAATAATCTTTCAGATTATCATCATCATCATTATTATTTTGAGACACTGTCTCACTCTTTCACCCAGGCTGGGGTGCAGTGGTGCAGTCTTGGCTTACTGGAACTTCCGCCTACTGGGTTCTAGCAATTCTTGTGCCTCAACCTCCTGAGTAGCTGGGATTACAGGCATGCACTATCATGCCTGGCTAATTATTTTGTATTTTTAGTAGAGACAGGGTTTCACCATGTTGGCCAAGCTGGTCTCAAACTCCTAACCTCAAATATCTGCCTGCCTGGGCCTTCCAAAGTGCTGGGATTACAGGCCTGAGCCACCCAGCAGGGCCTCAAATTATTTTATAGTCTATGTATCCACCAAGTTGAGATATTTCTCTTTGAAAGTTACATTGTCACCAGAAGGATTGTTTCTTTTGTATCATCTCTGCATAGGGATGTGAATTGAAAACTCCCAGTCTTAATCATTTATAAACATAATTTATCATTGTGAAATAAAAGTTGAGAAGCTAATTGTGAAGACTTTGTGTTTTAGACTTTGTAACAATTAGCCGCCACCCCACTTGTCATTGTCCAGGCAGCACAACGGATGATGGGCACGTTGGACTTAAGTTGGATCAGCCATTTCTCATCACCCCCATTTTTTTTTTTTTCCAGACAGAGTCTCTCTCTGCTGCCCAGGCTGGAGTGCAGTGGTCTCGGCTCACTGCAATCTCTGCCTCTTTGGTTCAAGTGATCCTCCCATCTCAACCTCCCTAGTAGCTGGGACTACAGGCATGAGCCACCATACCCAGCTAATTTTTGTATTTTTAGTAGAGGCGGAGTTTCACCATGTTGGCCAGGCTGGTCTCGAACTCCTGACCTCAGGTGATCCACTTACCTCGGCCTCCCAAAGTGCTGGGCTTACAAGTGTAAGCCACCACACTCAGCCCATCATCTCATTCTTGACATGTTCCCTGAGCCGGTTGGTGCCATGACTGAACTGGCAAGAGAAGATGGCAGAAGCATAAAGGAATGAGTGTGGTAGAACAGCTTGCACTCTCACACACGTCTGGAACCTCATTTTGATAGCCTCAGGAGAGGGGCTCCATGCCTTACACCTTACATCAAAAGATAACTGACAAAGCAAAACTCGTCCTGGCAGTCCCATCTTTTAGCAAGTACAGGCTTTATCACTTCTGGTTAAACAATAACTTCCAGGAAGCCACTTTTTAAGTTAGCTAAGGAAAACGACAGTTAATACCAAATAAGGAAGAACTTCCTAGGAGCTCATGGAGTTACATTTTATTATAAACTTATTAATTACTTCCAAAAACTCTTGGGTAAGAAATTTCCTGTAGAAGACCGCAGGTTTGGTTATTAAAACAAGAATAGGGCTAGGTATGGTGGCTCACACCTGTAATTCTAGCACTTTGAGAGGCCGAGGCAGGCAGATCACTAGAGGTCAGGAGTTCAAGATCAGCCTGGCCAACATGGCAAAACCCTGTCTCTCCTAAAAAAATACAAAAATTAGCTGGGAATGGTGGCACATGCCTGTAGTTCCAACTACTCAGGTGACTGAGGCATGAGAATTGCTTGAACCCGGGAGGTGGAGGTTGGAGCTAAGATCTTCTCATTGCACCCCAGCCTGGGTGGCAGAGCAAGACTCTGTCTCAAAAAAAAGGGGGAGGCGGAACAGGGGGGTGGGCAAATCCTACCCAAGACAGTTCTGACAAAATGCCATCTCAGAGAGTATACATATGGAAGCACAGATATCACTTGATATGTGCATCCTCATATTACTGGGCTGTATTTTATACTGTTCCCTATTCCTACATTTCTGAAAGCCTCTATTAACTTGGTTTCCATGACTTTTCTTACTTTTCTTTTTTCTTTTCTTTCTTTCTTTCTTTTTTTTTTTTTTTTTTTTGAGACCAAGTCTTACCCTGTTGCCCAGGCTGGAGTACAGTGGCGCAATCTTGGCTCAATGAAACCTCCACCTCCCAGGTTCAAATGATTCTCCTGCCTCAGCCTCCCGAGTAGCTGGGATTATAGGCACCTGCCGCCACACTCAGCTAATTTTTGTATTCTTAGTAGAGACGGGGTTTCACCATGTTGGCCAGGCTGGTCTCGAACTGCTGACCTTGTGATCTGCCCACCTCGGGCCCCCAAAGTGCGGGGATTAAAGGCGTGAGCCACCACACCCAGCCTCTGTGATCTTTCACTATGCTGGAGTTCCTCCAACTTCTCTAATTCTTCTCCCTTCATGCTCTTTCCTAAGCCAGAGCCTTATCTTTTAAGAACTGCCCTTTGGATGTGAGCATTCTCCAGGGCTCTACATGGTCAACCTAGGCAATTTCATCTATGGTGATGGTTTTACCTATAAATTAAATTATTTCAATTCTCAACTCTACTTCCCCAATCCTAACCCAAGGCATATCAGTACAATTTTATTTCCACTCACCTGGAACATAGACTTACACCTTCTTGCAACATGCCAGCGTTTTTCATAGCCAGCTATTGCCTATCTGCTTTTATACTTAAACTCTTCCGAAAAACTTAAATTGTTTGTGGCTTCTGGTTCTCTTTCTTTGGACTTTAATTGGTTATGGCTCTACTAGTTACAGTGCTTTTGTCAGCAAGCGTTATTAGTCTGTTCTTACACCACTATAAAGAAATATCTGAGACTGGGTAATTTGTAAGAAAAGAAGGTTAGACTGGGTGCGGTGACTCATGCCTTTAATCCCAGCACTTTCGGAGGCTGAGGCAGGTGGATCACCTGAGGTCAGGAGTTTGAGACCAGCCTGGCCAACATGGCAAAACCCTATCTCTACTAAAAAATACGAAAATTGGCCAGGCATGGTGCCATGCACCTGTAGTCCCAGCCACTCAACAGGTGGACACAGGAGAATCGCTTGAACTCAGAGGTCGGGGGTGCAGAGGTTGCAGTGAGCCGAGATCATGCCACAGCACTCCAGCCTGGGTGACAGAGCAATACTCCATCTCAAAAAAAAAAAAAAATGTAAAGAAGGTTAATTGGCTCACAGTTTCGCAGGCTGTACAGGAAGCATAGCAGCTTCTGCTTCTCGCAAGGCCTCAGGAACATTCAGTCATGGCAGAAGGCAAAGGGGAAACAGACACATCTTATGTGGCCGAAGGAGGAGGAAGGAGGAGGAAGAGAGAGAGGGGAGAGGTGCCACACACTTTTAAACAACCAGATCTCATGCTAGCTCATTCACTCACTTTCATGACAACAGCACCTTGGGGGTGATGTTAACCCATTCAGGAGAACTCCACCCCCATGATCCAATCACCTCCCACCAGACCCCACCTCCAACAGTGGGGATTACAATTCAACATGAGATTTGATGGGGAGACAGATCCAAACCATATCATTCTGGCTACTCCAAATCTCATGTCCTTCTCACATTGCAAAATACAATCATCCCTTCTCAACAGTCCCCCAAAGTCTTAACTCATTCCAGCATTAACTCAAAAGTCCAAAGTCCAAGGCCGGGCGCGGTGGCTCAAGCCTGTAATCCCAGCACTTTGGGAGGCCGAGACGGGCGGATCAC